>NW_024884755.1:15344456-15893095 GCF_019232065.1 Centrocercus urophasianus
CAGAATGGCCGCAATCCCCCAGCAGCCCCACAGGGTTTGTGGGGCAGCAGCTCCTCCCCAGCGCAAAGCTCGCAGCCGTGGCATCCACCACTTTTTTTTTCCATGCCATTTCCTTCAGACCAAGCAGCTTATGAAAGCTGCTTATGAAACGACTCCTCCTGCCCCGGGGCTGAGGTGAGCTCAGAAGACCCCTTCCAGCTCTTTTGTCTCCAGCCCAGCATCTCTCGCTAGGGTTGACAGCCAACATGATGTAAAAGGCGATTTCCTCACCCTGCTGGTGGGAAAACACTGGGAGGAACAGAGGGGGATGACTATGGCTTAAAAAATGTCAATTGTGCTCAGCAAGCTTTCTTTTTTTTTAAGGTTTTGGTTTTTTTTTTTTTACCTTTTTCCCCAAGAAGAAGGAGCCATGCTGCCCTGTAGGAATAATAGGGTTTTTCCAGATGCACCAAACCTTCTACTTGCCGGAAAAGGGGTATGGGAGCAACACAAACACCCCTGCAATTCGTTTTGCAAGCAACAACCAAACCTACAGCTCAGGATTTAGGCTGCTGGCTGAGAGCCCTTTGGAGCTTTGTAGGTTGAAGAACAGCTCAACTCTTGGAAGAAAAAAGGAGGGGGGGAGGAATAGAGTTATCAGCTGTTGAGTGCTAGCTGGATGTGAGCACTGCTGTCCCGCGCCGGATGGCCGCGGAGCCGTGCGGATGTTGGCCCCGCACACTGTGGTTATGGCTCTGGCTGGAAGCCCTTCTGAGAAACCCATTGCTGTGATTTACAGCTCTTCCGATGTGCACGAATCCGCTCCTCTCCCACTGACCGACCCATAGGGGGACATCTGCCATACGTCAGTGTCAGAGGGATGGACGGATGGATGGATGGATGAATGGATGGGGGGAGAGGTGTGCGTGCCCAGGGGGAGATGGCACTAGCTGGGAGCGTGGGCCCCATCCCACGCAGGGCTCAGCGCCCATCACTGCTTTTTTTCTTGTTAAGTGCTGGTTATTGAGGCAGAGGTGCCACGTGCCATGCTGAGGGCAGCAGTGGGGGTCTGGGCGCTGTGGAAATGCCCCATGCAATCAGGGCTGTGGCTTAGCGCTGTGCCCTGCACCCAGCCTGGCCCTGCACACCTGGGGTAGGGCTAAGGATGAGGGTAGTCCCAGGGACTGGGTCAACTTGCACCCAGCTCACCACTTGTAGGATGCAGGGAGGAGCATCTCTATCCTCACCAGGGGGCTTATGCCCTAACAGCATTATTCCAGGCGATGTGCTATTTTCCTGCAGCACCACTCCATCCAGGTGCAGAGCAAAATGGCATTTACTGACCTAGTGGGAGGGAGCAGGTGTCTATTGCTCCTACTCCAGCATCTCTCCTGCTCTGCACCCCTGTTGCTCATCCTACACAGCAGCAGTTTGGAGGACAGTGGCTGTCAGCGGTATTCCCCTGTGCTGTGCTCCTCATTCTCTATGGCTCTTTGGTGGTTTGAATATATTTCTGCACTCTCAAAGCAAAGCAGCACCGTAGGAAAGAGCCCGCAGTTGCAGTTTTGGGGTGGGGGGCTGTGGGTCAGGGGACGCAGCCCCACTGCTGTGAGCCACAGCTGCTGCCAACTTTTTGCTTTGTGAGCCTGATTTCATAGGAAGCAGAGATTGCCCAACGCTGCTGGAGCAAGCGGGGTGATTGGCAGACACCGTGCAGCATGGTGTTCATTAATCACCTCCGAGCCCACGGGAATCACAAAGGCAAATCCCATCCCAGATGCAGAGGAGGGGTGGGCAGTGTTGTGCTCTGCAGGTACCCCGTGAGGCCAGCTCCTATGCAACCCCCCCGAGCAGTGCTCAGCACCGGCCCCCGGCCGCAGGTTGGGTGCAAGGCTCTCCAAACAAAGACCATATGGTTACAGTAATCCAAGCGCTTCGTACGCCGTAAAATGACTAACTGTGAGAAGCCAGGAAGGCTCCCAGGGGCCCCACAGCCAGCCCCGCCGTGGCCTTGGAACAGTAACCGGCTGTGTTCTCCCCAGCCAACCCGTCCTTCCCAGCAGCCTCACCATTAAACACGCGTGCTGCAGCCTGAAGAAAGCGCTAAGTCCGATTTAGGGGAGGGGGGATGGGGAAGCATGCACTCTCCCCCCCCCCTCCCAAGCAAAGAGTGGAGAGCAAAGCCCCTGCCCGGCCCCCCGCTGCCTCGATTTATGAATGAGCGCACGCTTCGCCTTGGCACCGCCGGTTTCCTCGATGCACGCGGGCAAGAAGGGGGGAAATCCTGGAATTATGAGGCTCCAGCACCAATTAGGGCTGTTTACATTGACGTAAAGTCTGGGTGAAGTCCCCACCCCTGCACTGAGCGTATTTATGGCCTTACTGCTGCTGACACTGACAAATGCAGGAGGGAAAGTCCCGGAGCGCTCCGATCCAGCGCGGCACTGTGTGGGGGTATTCAAAGCGGCTCAGCACCGGGACTGCCAGCACCAATGGAAACCCAACCAGGCTAACCCTAACCCGCTTTCACCCCAGCCATAAAGCACCCCAAACCCCAAGCCACCCCATTGCGTTATACCTCAAGGGCGGAGGGAACAAGGGTTATATCTCTCCTGCGGGGAGGAGATGTTCTGCCAAAGGAAGCACAGGAAAATGCTCCAGAATTTTGAAAGCACCCACTTTAGGATAATCCATCCCCCTCCTCTCCAATTTAGGGACCTCAGAATGCTGTTGTCAGTGGGGTGATGGCGCTCAGTTGGGCTCAGTGCCTCTCCAAAGCACAGAGGGCTCCTTTGGGGTGCTCAGCCTCTCTTCACCTCGCCACTCACTGCTGCAGGGCACCCTGCTGGGTTACGGGCTCCAGCAGCACACACAGCCCACAGAACAGACATAGCAGCTGTACTGCCAAAAAATCCCCAGAAAAGCTCTTTTTTTTTTTTTTTTTTCCCCTCCTCCATAAAGGGAAATACCTGAATCTGCTCCCTGCCACCCACACTGCAGCCTGTGCTTGAATTCAAGGAGAATCTCCAAACTCAGGCTAAGGCATCCCTACATTGAGAACGAGATGTGGGCATAAAGTGGATGCAAACAGGGGGTTCCTGGGGTGGGGACAAACCACAGCGTGGGGCTGGGATGCTGCTAGATGCATCCAGTGCTGCAGTTGGCTGCAAGGAGAGGGAGCAGCATGAAGCAAGGGAAAAGGGGACAGACCCCCAGGTTGTGTGACCCTGGGGCCATAACATATTAAGAAAGAGGGATTATGGTTCAGATTCCCAGGCAGCAAAGGAATGGAAAGCAAAGCTTTTCCCTTCTGTCCCCCGCAGTAACCTGGGGAAACTCCTTGCTACTGCATAGCAGCAAATGGGACTAGAAGGACAGAGTAATTGCTTTTGCAGCAAATAAATGTCTGTCAGGCAGTTGGAAAGCCTCTGGAAAAGAGCAGTTTGCTCCATGCAGGAAGGACTGCAGAGGTGCAGGGCAGAGGCTGCAGCCCGTGGGCTCCATGCAATGCGTGCAGCGGGTGGCGGTGGCTGCAATGCCCCAGGCAGCAGCGCCCTGTGCAGTGCTGAGCTCTGTTCTTAACGGGTGACAGAGTGGAAATTAGTTGATGTCGGCTGCAAAGCGCCGTGCTTCCCAGCTGCTGGATGCGCTCACTTTTGCTGAGGCAACTGCAGCCCACGCGCTGCTCCCCGACGCCTGCACCTTGCTGGAAGCCACGGCATGAGGAGGGGGAAGAACAGGAGCCGTGCTGCCCCGCGGTGAACCAAAAAGCAGAACTTTCTGAAGCTCAGCTTACAAATGGAAAATCCCCTTTCCTCTTCCCAACGTTATTTTTACCTGGGGTCCCAGCTCGGGGCTGATGCTGCTATTGCAAAGGGTGAAGTTGAAAAAGCAGCAAGCAGAGCCCCCTGCATCCCCACAGCCGTGGTTCATCCGTGGGGGTACCTCAGGGTTGTGCTCATGGCTCCGACCTCCGCCACCAGGCAAAGCTCTGCAGCGGGGACGGAGGGACACCGAGGAGCAAGGGGATGGGATTTTGGGAGGCTGTGGCGTTGACATCTGCCTGCCAGGGCCCTGAGCTGGAGCGCTGGTTATTCCCAGAACAATAAAGCCATGGGGGAAAAGAAAAAAAAAAAACCTTTTGTTTTGCAGGCAAGCGGCTGGAAGAGTTCCTGTGCAGGCGATTATATTGGCGCTGCTGCGGCTTTGCTGTAACGCTAATTATGCAGCAGTGGGGGAGGGCTCAGCCTCTGCTTCACTTCTTTCTTCCCCCCCATGCCATTCAAAATAAAGAAGCAAAGCTCAGCGGAGGGGCAGGGAAGCAGGCAACGAGGCAAACAGCTTGCTTGCAGCCCATGTGCTGCTTCACCTCGAGGTCCAACCCATGCTTTCGTGCAATTCTGCATCCACCTGCAGCCCCACGTCTGTGCTGCACTCCCTATACTCCATCCTGGATCTGGCCCACATTGTAATGAGCTGTACATCGCCCTGCCCTCCTGCACAGTGATGCTTCGCCCCCCTCCCCCCCTTTCACATGTACTCAATAAAACCCATCCCTGCTGCCCAGCATCCCTCCAGCAGCATCTGGCAGTGCCGACCCCACCGCCGCAGGGCTCAGCACCGTGGAGGTGTTCTGCTGTTCTGCCATTGCCGAATTCTACCTGCACCCCACAGCCACCGCTGTGCCTTTGTGCTCCCCTGGACAAAAGGAGGATTTCTGCTTCTGAAAGGCCCCGCAAAGTTTGGTTGCAGAAGGGATCAGCTGGCTCCCAGCTGGTTCCCGGCTTCCAAGGGTAGAGCTGCAGTGCTGACGAGCTGGGTTTTGCTCTGCAGTGAAGCAAAAGCAGCACGTACTTGCTCATTTCTCCTGCAAAATCCACACTACAAGGCAAAGCCAGACCTCACCATGGTGCATCCACGGGAGGCACTGGGGAGGACAAGCAGCATCTCAGGAGTGCATGCCCCCATCCCCACCTCTGACACAGCCCTAAAGCAGAACCCGGTGCCACGCTCTATGACAGAGCCACAGCAGGAGAGCAATTGGAGAAAGCAGCAGCACAGGCCCAGTTTGGGAGCAAAAAAAAAAACCCACAGATCCTTCAGCTGTGCGTAGACCCCACAGCAACAGCCAGCCATGAGCAGCTCAGAGCTGGGTGCCCACAGCTCAGTCCTGGGATGGAGATCGCAGTCGCTTGTGGAAAAACAATCTCTGGTCAAGCTGTGCTGCCAGCCCCACACAGGGACTCCTTGTTTTGCTGGGCTGGGAGGTAAAGCACCGCCTGTGCCTGCAGACACCGCGCATCGCTCGGCTCAGGCTGCTCCCTCCTCCCCCAGTCCATGTGTGCTGGATCTGGGCAGACTCCAGCCCAGAGTCAGGATGCGCACAGCTCACACCGAGCATCGCCAGGGCAGCACTGGGGCCATCCATCCTCCGATCCATGCTGGCACTCCTCAGGGGGTGAAGGGTGAAAGCAATTTGTGCCATCCCCACAGCTCCTTCCCGCAGCCTCATCCCACTGCCTCCCACTGACATCCCCAGCACGCAGCAGATGGCTGCAGGAGCGGCACAGACGGCTCCATCTCAGATCCACCCTCCGGAGGCATTTCGCCCCTGCGCAGGGACGCATCCCCCTCCATCACCAGCACTGAGGGGACCGAGGGCCACCACCATGTTTTGTTGGCATTTTTTTCCCCCCATCTATGGGGATTTTCAAAGCTCTTTTCCTCTCCCTTTGCCCCGCGCTCCTCTTTTATGATCCGGGCTGGATTAGTGAATGAGCCATTGTAACAGGGCCAGGGAGAGAGAAGGGAGCAGATGGGAGCACTTTCGCCCGGGCTCTGAGCGATGCAGCCAGGTGTTCCAGGAGCCTGGGCTGAAGGTTACCCAGATCCAAGAAACACAGCATGCACAGGGCTTCACAGAGAGGCAGGCTGCCCTTACAGCCCCCTGACCCTCAGCACTAAGGGTCCTTGCTGTCAGCAGAGCCTCCATGAGATTGGCTTCCATTCTCTGCCATAAGCTCCTTGCAGCAGCACCCCTTTCTGCTTTCCAGGGCAGGAGCTGCCCAGACCGACCTCCCCAGGCAGCCATTCAGTTCTGCTCTGAAGCAACCCCAAGCCCAAATACGGCATCATTTTGGCCCCTGTTCTTCTCCTCCCACGCCTCCAAGCCCGCCTGCACGTCACACCCCATCCCATCCCAACCCTGGAGCACTGAATACAGCAGGGAACTAGGGCTGCACCCCATGGCCATATACTGCAGCTGCATGGGGAGGTATAGGCATGCCCCCCCCCCCCCCAGCCCTCCTGCGCCTTGCAGCCTCCCCATTTTGGCACTGGGGTGGCTGGCATGCTCCCCCAAAGGCTGCCCACACATTCCAGAAGCTTTCCCTTTTGGAGTCGCAGTGGCTGGAGAATCCCAGCTATTCCAGCATCTTTATCTTCTTTTGGCTACCATTATTCTGGCCACGTCATAAATCCAGCACCGCTTCACTTTCAACCTCTTCCAAGCTGCACTTTTTAACCTCCCTCCTCGAGCAGGATGGGGATCTGCTCCTTGCCCCCCTGAACTGAGAGGTGCCAACAAAGACTCCTTGCAAGTACAGCTTGTCACCACTGATGGATGACATGGAGCCAGCTCTGAGGCTGTGCCAGCCAGGTGGCCAAGCTGTGCACAATACAGGGACAACCCGATGATCACGCTGCTGGAGGGGAAAGCCAGCCTGGCTTGAGGAAGGAGTGATGCTCATAGGGATGTGGGTGTCACTCATGAGGACGTGGGTACCACAGAGAGGGATGCCACGTGCTGTGCCAGAGACTGCTGGTGGCTGTGGAGTGACACACGCAGCGCTGAGCTGGGAGAATTAATTCTCTCCATCCTGTGTGGCTTCCTCCATAAGGTATCAGCGCTGCTCTTGATTAGAGGAAAGCTTCCCATATTACAGGCTTTTGGCTCCGGGGAGGAACGAGCTGGCCAATTGCAATTATTAAGACATTTAAAGTGCATTTAACCCAGGAGCCCTTATTTTCCCCTTTCAGTGTAACCACTAATTCCTCCTAAACGGTCTGCTCTGTGCTCCCAACCAGACAAAGGCTTTAATGTTTGCCTGAAGAGCCCCACGGCACAGGCA
Organism: Centrocercus urophasianus; assembly: GCF_019232065.1. Classification (NCBI taxonomy): domain Eukaryota; kingdom Metazoa; phylum Chordata; class Aves; order Galliformes; family Phasianidae; genus Centrocercus; species Centrocercus urophasianus. The sequence goes on from NW_024884755.1 coordinate 15,351,566, forward strand.
CCGTGAGGAGAAAAACACCAAGCTGGTGCAGCCCCTATAGGGAAATCCAGCAGGGCCAAGTGCCTGGGGAGTATGTGCTGCCATGTGGGACACGCAGGCCACCATGCCCCAACAGCACAGGGCCACCTTGACTGCATCACATCAGGGTGGCTGTGTGCTGGCAGTGCCCACGGAGCTCATCCTGCTGCCATCCCACAGCTGGGGACAGCCTGCAGCCCTCCTATCAGCAGCACAGACCCACGCTGGCCAACCAGCATCATGCGCTCTCTCAGGGCCAGGTCTTTCTTTCCCTTGTTGCTCCTGGATCCGCTCCGACCAAATCCACCGATGGAGCTGAACTGAGGGCTGGAAGTGATGGATTCGTACCAGGGATGAACCTGCAGCTTTCAGCTGTAACAGCACCAGAGCTTCCCACGTTCCAAACAGCCGGGAGGCCTCGGCACACGGTCCCCCATCCAAAGCAAATCCCTGCAGGGCTCTCCATCCTGTGCTGGGCATACCCCATAGGGGTGGCTCGAGCCAAGCATCGCTCCCTCTGTGCCCAAAGTGGGATTTACCAGCTCCAAAGGGCCGCGGGTCCCCAGCTGCTCACACGCAGCTCTTCACACTTCATTCTTCCCATGGAGAGGGGCTGGCTGAGGAAAGCTCCGGGCTCCGAACCCAGCTGAAGCTCAGCCCGATGGGTAAAACAGATGCTGCAGCAGATGCAAAAGTCATCGGCTCCTCCCGGGCTGGGGAGAGAGCGGCCAAAAAAGCAGAGGGATGGGCAAAGGGAAAGCAGATTTTTGGCGCTGGGGAAGCAGGAGGCGGCCGCGCCGTGGTGTGAGCCCAAGCTGGGCTGTGCCGGCTCCAGCCCCGCTCCCTGGGGTTTGGTTCCCAAACAACAACAAATTGGTTGCAGATTCCGGGCCGGGTGGGGAAATAAAAAGAAAATCAAACCGAAAGCCTTTGACTGCAGAGATTAAAGGGGATCAGAGGCCAAGCACACAGTCGGCACCCAGCTCCTACTGCTCACATGATGGAGGCTGCCTTGTGCTGGGGCTGTAATTAAACAGCTGTGTTTGCTTTAAAGGACCATGCAGGGCTTGCTCAAACCCCATTTCTGTAGAACATCACTTGATTTCAAGCAAATATTTTTGATATATATTGCCTTGGATTTGGGACCAGGGGAAAAATAACACAGGAGGGTGGAAAAAACAGAGATTTCTTGAAGCACGGGGCCACAAAGGTTGGAAAAACCTCTATGGTCATCAAGTCTGACCATTAGCCCACCACCACCATGCCTACCTGGCACAGCTCAGCTGTAGGGATGCACAATGGGGGTGATGTTGCTCTGCCGTGGCTGTTTAGCAGCCAGCAAGCACAGGGTTAAGCCCCAGCCAGCCCCTCTATCAAGGGCTGAGCGCATTTAGTGGTTTAATATTAACCGAAGCGTGACAGCAGGGCTGCACCCCACTGCTGTGCCTTCAGCAGGAGGGCTGAGGGCTCTGAATCCCTATAGAAAACCCAATGCCACTCCAACTCTGAGACGCAACAGCAGAATTGTCAGCACCCCCAGCACCAGGCACACACACACACACACGTGTGCAAGGCAATGAGAAGCACAGCCCTGCTCAGCACACAGTCAATACCTCATTTGAGGTTTCGCCTTTCAACCATTTCCCATTCATTTCAGAAAATGGATCGGGCTCCCACTGCTGCAGGAAGATCGAAGGGACTCCCCTCCCCCCAGCCAGGAGTGGGGGGCAGCAGCATCCAGCCTCCCCCCTGCACTGTGGTAGCATTAATGGGAAGTCAATGCAGCTGCTAACGACCATACTAGTGCTGACCTTCAAGCAGGGCCAAGCAATGAATTGTACCATTAGGAACAACCTGCTAGGGGGTGTAGGATGGTACTCACCTGAAAGCACAGCTCTGGAATAGCATCACCACAGTGCCAGGAGCAAAACCAGCACAGAGACAAGGTAGGGAGCAGCTCTCCCTGCTATATAGCTTGCCTGGGAGCCTGCTGCCCATCTACTGATGATGCAGTGATGCCCACCTTGGAGCCTCTTGATGAGGTAATGATGCCCACCTGGGGTCCTACTGATCCTACTGATGGGTTAACGATGCCCACTGTTAAGATTTCATTGATCTTACTGATGGAGTAGCAATGCCCAGCTTGGAACCTACCCATGGGGTAATGATGCCCACTTTAGATCCTATTGATCCTAATGAAGCCCACCCTGAGTCTTACTGATCATAGAATCAGAATCACTAAGTTTGGGAAAGACCAGCCAAGCCCAACCATCCACCTGTCACCAATATTTCCCACTAAACCACATCCCTTAATACAACACCGTTGTGTTCTGGTGGGGTGACCATGTTCACTTGGAATCTCCTTGATCCTACTGGTTCAGGGTAACGATGCCCACCTTGGGCCCTATTGTGATGGGATATCAGTGCCCACCTTGGATCCCACTCATGGGGTAATGATGCCCTCCCTGGGTCTTATTGATCCTATTGATGGGGTAGCAATGCTCACCTTGGATCCTATTGATCCTACTGGTGGGGGTAAGTGTGTCCACTTTGAATCCTATCGATCCTGTTGGTGGCATGATGATGCCTACCTTTCATCCTACCGATGGGGCAACCATGCCCACCTTGAATCCTGTTGATTCTTTCGATGGGGTAATGATGCCCACCTTGAATCCTTCACCTGGGATGCTATGGACGGGGTTACCATGCTGGGTCAAGCACACAGCCCCCCTGCTTTGTGCAAAGGACGATGAGAACCCCCTTCCCGTGGGAAGGACCCACGAGAGCCCCTCGTCTCTCTGCTCTCCCCTCGCGTTGAGGACAGCCGGTTGCAGAGGTCACTGTTGCCCTCTGGTGGCTCAGGGACACGGGGACGGCGGTGACAAGGAGCTGGTGGGGATCCCACTGGGCACCCAGTGAGCAGGAGAGGAGGGGAGCACAGAGGGTGGGAAATAGGGAGGGGAGAAATGAGCAGAAAATGTAGAACGAATTAAACAAGCTTCCCGCTCTGCCCCCCCACCCCAGCAGGTTCCTCCCCCATCCATCCTCAGCTCCCACCTCTGTCTTTTCCCTCTCGCACACAGAGGCTGTGAACCAAAAGGCAAAGGCTGCGGCTTCCTGCATCCAAAGCTGTCACTGCAGCTGTAGCACTGGGAGCCATCCCTCCATCTTCCAATTTGCCCATCTCAGCCAGAAACAAATAACCTGCAGGCTGCAATTTCAGGCTGCTGGCTGTGCAACGGCCTGTAAGCTTCTAAAGTGGAGCGGGAAACATTGGGGAGGAGAGAACCCTCCCCAGAAGAGGGGTTTTGGGGTTCTGTTTGTGTGCTGGTGGCATCAGCTCTGAGGTACTGGGGGAGGCACAGTGGCTTCCTGCACCCAGCTCCTATCATGCTTGCACAACCCTGTCAATAAGCATTACAAGAAAGCATTCAGCTCACTAGGGAAGGCAAAAATCTGTAGGGTTAAGATAAAGACATGATGACAGAGCGAGGCAGGGTGTTATCTTGGGCACAGTGGAAGGAAACGAGAGCTGTGAGGGAGGGAGGGCTGCTTTCCCCTGGAAAACATCAGTCTGCCAGCTTGAAGGTCAGCAGAGGTCTGCAGCAAATCAGCTTTTAATTGGAAATGAGCGCAGTAATCACTCCTGCCATCCCCATCCCCATTGCCTATGGCAGCAGGCAATTCCCAGCCCAGTCTTGGACACTGCAGTGCGAGCACACTCCATCACCCCTCCCCATTTCTCCACCCCCTAAGACAAGCAGAAGCTCACAGAGGTCCCTCGGCCACCTCTGATGGCTGAACCCGACCCTCGCAGCCCTGCGGGGAGTTAGCCAAAGTGCAGGAGAGCAGGCAAAGAGCGAGGTAAGAGCGGTCGAGACCACAACCCCCTAACAAGGTCCTGAGCAAATCCATCCCAGATGTGAGGCCTTCCCATCAGGAAGCAATAAACACACAGTTGCAATAAAGAGAGCTGCAAGTGCTCCGTGGGGTTGCGCCGCGGTAGTGCCTGTGTGCTTGGGGGGGGGGCTGTGCTCCTGCTGCCCATAAATGCCCTGTTTGTGCCATGCACCCCTGCGTCCTTTGAGCTTGGAGGTTGGATCTTGCCTGAGACGGTGACCCTTCTCAGCTTCTCAGTGCCGTTTGGGGTAGGAAGGGGGGGAAATCACAGCCTCTCACGCGCTGCATCTTGAGATACATGCTACACAGACCTGTCCACACCCCAACCAGTGCTGCTTTCCCATCTGCACCCGGTCCTGTGGCACAGCACCAGGAGCTTCTCACTCGCCCCACTGACTGCTCCCAGCATGAGAAGATGGAGAACATCCATGCAGGAGAGCCCTCAGCCGGGCTCAGCCCCGTGGGGCAAATGGGGGCAGACTCCTTCCTTCCTGAGCCTGGAGGTCTTTGCGCCCCCCCCTCCCCCAGCAGCTCCTCCCGACGCCGAGTCGTGCCTCAGTAGGCTGTGCTCCCCCCAGGCAGCCTTTTGCAAGCTGGTGCTTTGTAATCCGGCGATGCACAAACCGGGCAGCTCTCCAGCCCTCCGAGCTGTTTTGCATTTAGGCTTTGCTGGCTTTTAGCTACCGCATCCAGGGCAGCGGCAGGAGCCGTGCTCCCCATCCCCAGTGGCTCTGCCCCTGCTGCATCACCCCCAAGCCTTGCGGGTTGCTCAGCATCCCTGCAGCACCAAGGATGCCGTGACCCATAGCAGCTCTGCTCCTCCAGCCCACGGCCCATTGCATCCCCGAGGTCCTGGAGGAAAACCCCACTCCTACCCATATTGCCTGGCTGATGACCGTGGTGGGGCTGCTCCCATCGCTCCATCTCACCCCTGTGGGGCAGAGGACAGTGCATCGGTGGGAGCCTCAACAATGCCACATGTCTGTTGATGCCTTTGGGATGGATGCTGACGGTGAGTGTCCCCATCCCAGCACCGCCTGGATCTCTCCACAAGAATCAGAGCCCGGTGCTTTCACCCCCCCCCTCCTTCTCCCCTTACAGGCTGTTTTTCTCCCCCTCTCCTCCTTCCATCAAGCAGCAAATATGCTTTCAGAGCAATAAGACGGCTGTTCAGCCTTTGGAACAAATGTTCTCTGCCAGGCTTCAAGCACAGGGGCGGAGGGGGGACTCACACTGATTTAATGACAGTGATTTAAGCAATTTGATCCATTTTTATGGCGCATTTACAGTTAAGGAAAAAGGAAGGTGGGGGAGGGAAGAAAGAGGAGAGAGAGAGAAAGGCAGGAGTGGAACAGTGGCAGGAAGGTTGGGGAATTGCACCCCAGCAGGCGCGTGTGTGGGGAGCGAGGCTGCAAGCTGTTCCCAGCCCACTCTGCCAATGCAGCCCTACCAGCTCCCATACTGTGCTCCCAGCTCCTGGGCTGCAGCTGGACCAGAGCATCCCTGGGATGGGGCACGAGCATCCCCATCCCCTGCCATGGGTGTAATGGGGAGGGGGGACGGGACGGGGACGCAACCCAGCTTGTAGGGGAAAGAGCTTTGCGGGGGTCCTGGTGTAACCATCTGCGGTCTGTAGTTTTACAGTGGGGTAATTGCTACGTAATGCAAAGGATTAGAGATTAACCCCACTTCAGCTCTTGTCAGTGTCAGGGAACACATTGCAGACACGTTGCTGGGGCTGGGTAATGGTGTGAGTGAGGCTTGCTGTGTGCCATAGGGCGCAGGTTGTGCGTCGCCAGCACGTCCCCAGAGGGTCTGTTGGGAGGGATGGAGCAGCAGCGGGCGGCACTGGGGGCTCTGGGGGCTCAGGACACAATAGCACAGGGTTGGGGGTTTTGTGTTCTTCAAGTGCCTTTAAATTAAAAAAATAGAAAGGGGATGGGAGGGAACTGGGGAAAGAAAAGAAAAAGAAAAAAATAAAATAAAATAAATAATCCCAAACAGCAAACAAAATAAATCTTCCTTACCCACGCCAAAACAGAGAGAAAATAGCCAGGGACGCTGGAAGGGAAGCTGTTGATTACAGACGCGGGATGCGCTGCCAATTTCAGCAGTTGGACAATTTTCCTTTTTCAGCCCATAAATAGACACCCCCTGCTCCAGGGTGGGCCAATTCTCGTGGCTTGGCGGCTGCTGTGGAAAATTGTCCCTGGAGAGAGGGGGGAGAGGGGGGACAGCAGCAAAGCCCCCAGCCCTGACCCTCCTGTAGCTCCTGCAAAGCGACGGGGCAGAGATCAGAGCCCCAGAATGGCTGGGCAGAGCCCCCACGTCCCCCTGGGGATGTGGCTGTCACAAGTTGCTGTCCCTGCACTGCTGGGGCACGGTTTCTTCGTGGCCGTGTCCCCAGGATCCCCTTTACCAGCTTTGTGGGAGAAAAATTACATTTCCACTCAAATTTTCACTTTGGTGGCTCAGCCCTCGGCTCAATCACTGCCTGCTGCTTCCGAGCTTTGCTTTGCATGAGAGGAGCAAGCAACAGAAAGCTTCCAATTATGAGGCTCTAACAGCTGGGAGCGCAGACTTCAACTTAAAAGACCCCAAACCGAGGGGGTTCTCAAAGTCACATCCTTTGTCCTACTGCAGAGCACACAGGGATATGGGGAGCATCCATGTGCTCAGTCCAAAATCACATCTCCTGCCCCAGAGCTCAGCTCCTCCATGCCCCAGAAGTCAGGATCCCTGGATTTGCACACAGAGAATGCCCCTTTAAAGCCCACAGAGCCCTGGGGCAGCTCATCCACCATCCCTGCACTATGGGCAGGCAACAGCAATGCTGCTCTGCAGGGTGTTTGGGATAAAGAAGCAAGAAGGTTGTTGTGGGGAGAACAAAAGGACGAATCCCAGAAGGCTCCAAATCAGAGGGCAAATGCAGAGTGGGATCCCAGTGGGGCCAGAGGGTGCTTAGGGTACAATGTAGAGCCAGGAGGTGCCTCACTGCATGGATGCAGGTTGGGCATCCCAGTTTGTGACCCCTAAGCTTTCATCCAGCTTTGCACCTGGAGAACCTCTTTTGAACGCAGACAGAGAGACAGACACCCAATTTCCTGCTCTACCTCCAATTTCCCTCCCTCCCTTAAGCACAGGCACCTCTCCAAGCCCTCCTACCACCAGGCTCACCCCTCCCTGACTGCATCCAGCTATGGGGACTGCTCAGTGCCACGGTCCCCATGGAGCCACCTGCACACCGCGCCGTGGGGACACTGCCAACCCACGAGCAGCTGCCTTGGCCCTGCTTCAAGCAGCGTGGCATTTCAGTTCAACTATTTTTAGGAAGCTGAGCACCCCTTCCCTGAAATGCAGGGCTCAAGGAAAGCATCTTTGATGAATGACCTTGCAGCACCCCAAGGGCTGCAGCCACGTGAATCCTGGTCTTTGGTGCAGAGCCAATGAATGGGTGCTGCTCCAGTCAGCGTCCCCGTATCGCCACAGTTCTGTGTCCCCATGGCCCTGTATCCCCATGGCTCCTTTTACCCATATCCTGACGGCTTCATGTCCCCACATCCTCCCCATCCACGTAACCCCATAGCCTCGTGTCCCCATGTCCCTATAACCCCACGTCCCTGCAGCCCCATGGTTCCGTGTCCCCATAGCCTCGGATCCGCGTATCCCCACAGCCTCACATCCCCACGCACAGCCCCACCGATTCTCCACTCCACCACCAGGAGCTGTCATCCCAGCACAACCCCCAGCCCCGCTGCCATGCAGGTCGCTCCCGGTTTCAATTATCACCTGCTGGAGCAGCAGCTGCCGAGTGCAGGGAACTCAAAGCAAAGTCAACAAGGGCTTGTTGTTTCAGCTGCTCAGGGCACGCCTTGCTCACCCCCCCAGCGCCAGGGATGGGCAGGTAAATGCTGCAGGAGCCGTGGGGCAGGGAGCAAGCTTGCCAGCAATAAGAAGAAAAAAAAAAAGACCCACCAAGCCAGCAACTGCACAGAGGTTATCCGGGGGACAGAGCAAATAATTGGCGAGGCGAACAATGCATTTTAATTAAACCTCTGCAGGAAACGAGGGGAGGGAATCAAGTTAATTGCATGGAGCGGGAGCAGGAGATTAAAAACGTTCAGTGCTCGGATGGCGGCGGCTCCCATCCGCCTTCGCGGAGCAAAACAACGCCACCCTGGTGGGTATGGGGACGGTGGGGACGCAGCGCATGCATCGCTGGGGCCTAGGGACACTGCAGTGTTGTCACCGAGGGGCTCCGTGCACGGAGCTTTGGGTGGCTGCAGGCAGAGCCTGGCCATGGGACACCTCGTGGGATCCAACTGGGACGGGGCAGCGCTCGTGGCGGGGGGACACCTCAGCCCTGCCTCATCCCAGGAGCCAGGCACAGCCTCATCCAAGCGCCTACCAGCCCACGAGCGCCTCCCCATGGCACCCAGGGCAGGGTGGAGGCAGCAGCCCCAGCTACTGTGCTCTCTCATTACCCCCACCACCCCCAACCTCCCATTAATTAGCACCAGCACAGCCCTCTGCTCACCGCCAGAACAGCTAGCATCAACACCTCCCCCTTCTCTTCTCTACACTCATTTCCCAGGCTGTGGTTTCCAGACTCTGATCCCACATAGTCCTGTTCCCAATGAGGAGCCCCCCACTGGGGGCACGGGAACGATGCCAGGAGCAGAACAACCCACGTGCAGGATGCACACAGAGGGCACAGCACATCTGCTGCATCACTCTATCCACGCAGCAACCAAAATGCATCCACCTAGAGAGAGCCCGGAGCAGAGCCCGGCTGTATGAGAGCTGGACAAATTACAGCAATTAAGAGAAGAAAGAGGCACGTTGACTCCAGTTCCACAAACCTTAGGATGCATTTGATGTGTGTGTGTGCAGGGGGAATGGGGGTTGGGGGGGGATGTTTTGCAGCCACTCTGCGCAAAGCGCTTTGTGTTCTCGGTGGCACAGGCTGTCCCTGCAGGCAGTGGGTGCCACCAGGCTGGGACAGGCTGTCCCCAACTTCTGCAGCACGAGGACACGTGGTTCTGTGCTCTGAGCAGAGGGTTTCGTGCCCCGCTGGGAAATGAGAGCTTCAGAGCAGCGGAGGTCGAGAGCTTCTGGTTTTCCCTTGCAGCTGCAAGAGAAGGGCAGGAAGGAACGCACTGAGCTCTGTTAAATGCTTTGCTCCTGCTGCATGAGCGAGCTTTCCACCTGGGTGAGCACGACTAACCAGCCAGAAAAACAGGGCTGTTTTAGCACAGGCTGAAAATACACATGGAGGGGAGGGGGGAAATGCAGGATGCTTTTGATTGAAATGAGAGTCGGAGCCAGGAGGTGAAGTAAGGAGGGTGAACACACCTAGAGCGAGCAGAACGCTGGGAGGTGGGGGCCAAGCCTCCTGCACCCCTCTCCCATCCATCACAGCCAGACCACCCCTCACAGCCCTCCCCAGGGTTGGGACCTGGCACCCCTGCTAGGAGCAGAGGTAGGGACGTGCTGGGATGAGGACATTTGCAGGTGCCTGCAGGGAAGCTGTCACCTCCTGCTCCTCTGCTCCGTGCGTCACATCGCTGCCCTGCGCAGCCGCACCACGCAGGCATCACTCGGGGTGTTTTTGCTGCTATCGCTGCCAGCAGACAGCGAGGAGGAAAACAAGGAGAAAACGCCACAAAGAGCCACAGTGCCACCCCAGGCAATTCGACCCCCTGCTTACAGCTGAACACCCTTGAGTGCAGAGCCCCTGGAGCATCCCCTCCGCCAAGACTGGTAGCCCCCCGTGGGCACAGGAGGGGATGGGTGCTAACAGCCACGTGCAAACCATCTCCCCTTGCCCTTTCTTCAGTGAAGCAGTGATTGCTGGCTGCCTGCCCCACCAGCAGCCCTCTTCTGCTCCATGCCACAGCCCTCACTTACACCCAGTCCCTGGGGGATGAAGAGGAGTCATTTTGTTGGCATTTTCAGGGCAGAGGAGGGAGAAGATGCCCTGATGCAGACACAGCATGAGATCCTATGTCCCACCCCTCTCCCTGGGGAGGCTATGTGCTGCTAGAAGGGCAAGAGCAACCCCACGGGCTCCCAATCCTGGTGACACCGTGCAGTAGAAGCACTGCCATGTCTGACCACAGGAACAAAGCCACCAGTTCCCCCGAGCGCATCCCCACATCCTCTGTGCTGAGCACCGTGCACAGACAACTCCAGCGCTGTCTGCTGGGGAGAGCAGCATGCAGCCCTGGCAGGAGCAGACAGGGATTTTCCAGCTGATCCAGCCCCCCGCAGAGCACGTCCTGCTCTGCTCACAGCTGAAGCCATCAGCCTCCGGGGAGCCAGGAGCGATGGGCATGGTGAAACCCTGCTGAAAGCGAGCTGGAAAGCATCCCCGGCAGCGACCTTGCCTGAACACAGCAGCTTGGGTTGGGAGAGCAGAGCAAAAGGATGTGAGTCACATCTGAGATGTGGCCATGAAGGACAGATGTGTTCTCTCACTGGCCAGGGCTCTGCCTGTGCACGCAGAGTGGCTCCAACTCATCTGCCAGCCATCCCAAAGCAGGAGTGATGATTCCCTGCAGTAGCCCTGCAAGGCAGACCGGGGACATTTGTGCTCCTGAAAGGAAAAAAATAATATACAATATATACATCTTAAAAGAGGTCATTTTCCTATATGGGCGTTGTATGCACGTTCCTGTATGGTCCTGTATGCACGGAGGGTCGGGCACACCGCAGCTCCAGCTCTGCAGCAGCCCGACCTGCGCACGCTGTCCCAACGGAGGAACAAACGGGAGCGCCTCTGCCTGGATTTCCCCGTGCACGACAGCGGGCAGCAGCGGCCAGAGCTGCATTTCGCTCTGCAGACACACGGTGGGGCAGCGAAACCGAGTTCTATCGCTCACAGGTCCGATCTGCCTCCCTACGGGTGCAACATTGGGGTGCTGCCCCTTTAGAGCTATTGCGATACCCACCGGCATCCCCAAGGGGAGCCCAGCATCCCCCCAGAGGACGTGCAGCCCTTGCGTTTTGGTGTGTGGCCCTACGCCCAGCTCACAGCATCTCCTGCCCCACACCACCAAAAGTTGGTCCTCCAGCAGTCACAGCCACCCACTGACTGCACGGGCTCTCCTCCCTCTCACCAACAAATTGTGGCTGATGTTGGGTGATGAACATCTGAAAAGGTGGCGACAGAAGAGCAAAGCAGGGCTTAGGGTCAGTGGTAACCACACCTCCATCACTAACTCCCTTCGTTAAAAGCAGATCTTGCTCCCAGATGCTGTGACAACAGGGAGAGCTTTGAGCAGCTCTGACATACAGTAAAATCCTCAGGGCCTGGGAAGCACAAGCTCTCTTATCCCTGGAGGAAGGGAGGTGGGGATAGGGCTGTTCACCATGCTCAGAGCACCCCAACCTTGCCCTTACCTGCACACACTTCCACCACAGCTGCTCACACTCCAGTTTAAGGCATTGCCCCTCCTACCCAGCAACCAACCCCAGCAGCTGCCCTTTGCCACGCTGATTAACGGCCCTATAGGTCTCCATCCCATGTAGGTCTCCACCCCATTATGCACACAGCAGCCTGGAGGTGCCATGGGGCACCTGCACTGCCCCAGCCCCACACTTCTCAACATCAGGGGGGTTATCACAGAGCAGGAGCAGCTGTCACAGGTCATGCCATTCCCTCTACGAAAAGCTAATCAATCTACACCCATGTTTTCCCAAGGAGAAGCCCAGATAAGACACCTCAGCACAGGTGGTGACCCAGGGACGGAATTCATCCATTCCTGTACTCCATTTCTGCAGGAATTGGGCCTGAAGGAACCCCTCCATGAATGGACTGCGTGCCCTCCAGGGAGTGCTGCAGGGCAGGGACACAGCATGGCCACAAAGAGACCACATGGACATGGGGACCTAAGCATCCAGCCCTGAAACATCTCAGATCCCGAGATGGATGAACCAGAGCGCCACGGACAAGGGGAAGAGGGGGAAATCAAAGGGAGAGTGTTTTGTTTATTTATTTTTTAGAAAAATACACATGCAGATAATATATTCTTTAGGTTTAGGGGAGGGGTAGGGTGGGGGATAGGAGATAAATGCAGCAGGAATGAGGAGAGAGCTCCTCTCCATCAATCACACACAAAGTGCAAACCGGCAGCGGCCTCCCTCAAGCAAACAGCCGTCTGGCAGCAGGGCTGGGAGGGGGGCCCTGCCTCGGGGACCTGCTCTGCTATTTCTCTTATAGGATACACGGGGAAAGCTGCACGAGGAACACGTTCCCATGGAAACCTCCACTTTGGGGACAGCCGTGTCCCAAAGTCCTGCAGCCGCCGTGCCAAGGAGCGCATCGGGACCCGCATCAGAACCTGCTCGGCTGCATAGCTGGGGCTGCACTGATGCAGGCAGAGTGGGAGCAGCAACCACTCCTATTTCTCAGCTTGCTTCTTTCTTGCCTTTTTTTGTTTGTTTGTTTAAGTGACAAAACACATTGCTGGGGTCTGTCTGCTCTGGAAATACACACAGGAGGCTCCGGCAAGGGATTGGGGCTGTTGGCTCCTATTTCTACAGGCTGCCCACGGCGCAGCTCTGAAGTCTGGCGGATGGTCATGCGGGTGTATGGCAGCTCCACACGTGTGTGTTTGGGTGGTTTTGAGCAGCCCAGCTTTGTTCTGGGGGCAGGTTGCCCTCCCCACCTACTCTGGTTGCCGTCTCGCCGTGCCGCTACTCGCTGGCCATCTGCTCAATGTGGTCGCTGAGCAGCTTGTATTGCTCTACAAGGGGAGGGGGAAAGCGATGCTTGGCTCGGTGCCACAGCATCCCAGTGGGGGGATCATCACATCCCAGTGGGGGTGCTGCCCATCACATCCCCCTGCCCAGCCCCACCTTCATCCAGATTGCCGATGGTCGCCTGCTTCTTGAGGAAGTCGCTGCAGAGCTTCTTGGTGAGGCCGAACGCCAACATGTTGTGGATGAAGGTGCTGAGGAAGGACAGAGGGGCTCTTGATGAGGGCAGGGCCACACGGCCCTTCCTCCTCCCCACCCTCCTCTTCCTCGCCGCTGCCCTCTGTGGCAGGCGATGCTCAAATGCGGGCCCCACACTGGGATGCTGCAGGCTGGGATTTGCCAGCGAAAGGCCAGAAGCAAGTCCCAGGGAGAAGCACTGGGGATGCTTTGCCCATTTCCCCAGCAGAGGGGACATCCCAAGCGTGGCACATGGGGTTCCAGCACGCCCTGCTCACCCCAGCTGCCCGAAGGTGATGTTCTCATTGAAGCGCAGGCTGTCGTCCCGCTCCTCCTGTGTCATGTGGCACCACTTCTCCCTGCAAGGCACGAACCCACCTGGCATCACCAATCCCCCCCCCCAGCAAGAGATATCCTGGGAAAAAGTCTTCTACCACCAAAAAACAGCTTTGATTTCACACCTGACCTTCGGAGCCCTCCTTATGGCGAGGGGGAAGAAGCTTGCAGCTCTTGGGGATGCCCATCCCAATCCTCACCTTCAGGCACTTCCCTGCCTGCTGCACAGGGGCCTGCAGATCCTGGAGCCCCCAGCCATGCATGAGGGCTCTCATTCGCCTCCCCAGCCCCAAACCACATCCCCAGCACTGCACTCAAGGATGCCCCAGCTCCCCTTACCCCATTCCCCAGCAATGTGATCAATGCACAGCCTTCACAGGATGGGGCTTCAAGCTTGAGAGCTCTGCAACTAGCTCTAGGTGGTGACACACGTCCCACTCGTGGGACTTTGGGAATAAAGTCACGCTGGGCAGGACTGCAGTGTCACTGTGCAGTGGTGCACGGTGCTGGGGTGGAGCTCAGTGCATGCACACCAGGGAAAGTGCAGCTCCAGGATGAAGCCAGTCCCCTTCTGAGAGGTCACAGCCAAGGGTGAGAGGAAAGGCGAGGAGAAAGGGAGAGGAAGAAGAGATATGTCCATATGGAGGAGAAGGAAGAGGAGAAGAGTGGGGGTGCACGGCGAGCAGGACGCGGTGCTGGGCAGAGATCAGGGAGCTTAACTCAGATGCAGAGAGCAGAAACACAAAAAGGATGAGAGCTCCATGGGAAGCAGCCCACTCTTCAAAGCACTCAAGACAAATCTGCTGTGCTTCTGGCTGGGCGTTCAGCATGGGATCACTGAGCTCTGCCCAGACCCTTGGGCTCATCAGGGGCAGATGCAGGGTTCCCTCCTTCCTTTCCTCCTGCTGCAGGCTGATGCTCCATCCGAGCAAAACAAAGTTATCCTTACCCATGAGAACGATTTATGGCCAAGACTCGAAGAGCCCTCACCTCGAGGGGTTTGCTCACCAGTCAGACGTGCCATGCTCCTGCAGTTCGGAGCATGCCCAGATCCCAGCACCACCGACCCACCTGGGGCTCCCTCCAGCTGGGAGGATTCACTCACAATTATAACACAGCCCCAGTTTGCAGCTTGCTTTGTGTATAGGGGTGGCAAAAAAATCAAGGAGCAGATCTTCCAACTGCAAATGCCCATTCCAGCAACGACAGCAAGCAGGAAGGATGGGAGAGAGTGATGCTTTCTGCACAGACAGCCCCACTTCATGCCCCAAAACCTGCCCAGGACGCAGCTCCATCCCCCAGCAGCCAGATATCCCATTCCCACTGCACCATGCTGCAGGCGGGGGTTCTTTCAGCAAAGCAGCATTAATGGCAGAGAAACCCATTCATTTGCAGCTCTGCGTGATGCACAAATCTCATGCATCTGCTGCTGCCCGGTTTTGAAATGCACACGTGAGGCCCCCCAGGCAGCGTTTGGGGCTGAAAGGACCCCTGGCAGGTGATGTGAGGGAGGGATGCAGACAGACACACACCTCTTCTCCTCTTCCTCCCCAACGTTCCCTCTGGAGCGGCAGCAGACCGACAAAAGTGGCACGGGACAGATCATGCAAGAGAGGTGGATGGAGGGAGAGGGGGAGAAGGACGGACAGGAGGAGGTTGTAAGAGGCAGAGAGAGGGAAAAGAGAGAGAAAAAGAGGAATTTAGTGACACCACCTCCTCCCCCCTCCCACCGCCCCTCCCCCTGAGATGCTGGGAGCGTTCGTTAGTCGGACTCAGCCATCAGAGTAATTGGGAACGGCACCCGGAGCAGAGAGCAGCTGCCGGCGGCGCACGTCCTTGCGAGACATTTGCTGCTGCTAATTTGGGGGCTTAGTCAAAGCAAACGCAGTCCCAGTGGCCTGGCTGCCCACGAGCGTCGATGACGATGCGAAATGAGCAGGGAAACCTTTCTGCTCCCCGAATTGAAAGGGAGGAGGATCCTACCTGGTGGTGGGGGAGCGCTTCCTGCGCTCGCAGTGCACGGCATCGAAGAAGGCGGCGTTCCAGAAGCGGAGGTTGTGCCTATGGGGCAGGGATGGGGGTCAGAGGTGATCCTCCCTCTTTGTGCCCCCCACACCTGCATCCCACAGGCTGGGAGGTGACTCAATGGGTCCAATTGGGGTAAATGAGGGCTTCGTGCTCCCCCCCCACCGGGGTGATCCTATGCTGCCCACCCCCCACCTCACACAGTGTGTAGGCAAGTGGGCAAACCCCAGCAGAAGCCACCTTGCCCGGCGTTACCAAATGGGCTGCTGCTTGAGGTGCATGTACAAGTAGATCTTCTCTCCTTTCTTCTCCTCCTCTGGGCTCTGCATGGAAACTGTGGGGACACACGGTGACATTTGGGCACAGGGAGCTCAGGAAGACACGGCACCAGCCCCCCCTGTGCTCCCCCCATCCCCAAAGCTCCAGCACTTCTTCCACGCTCCCTCCCCGCAGATTCATTTGCCATGCCTGGATCAGCAATGCTGGCTCCACTCACCCGTCTTCTTCAGCTTCTCCTTTGGTTTGTCCTCACCTTCGCTGTGGCACAGAAATCGGTGTTAGCTCCCAAGAAGCGCAGTGACAGCCAGAACAACACCACCCAGACCCCTTGGCAAGGGAAATCTCATGTGAAACATTGCTTCTGTGCCACCCTCCCCAGAGCCAGAAAGACAGACAGGAGATGTTGGTGCCCATCCCACGGGCTGGATCCAGAAGACCACAGAGCAGTGGCAGCATCTCCTGGAACCAGGCATCACCGCCTCAAGGAACATAGGACTCCCATGTCATGAGATGCCCAAAGCACAAAGCACAGGGACCGGCCAGGAGCTGTCTTCCCATGGCCATTATCACCCTACCTCTCTCCCATATCCCCAAGCCCAGTTGGCTCCTGGTACCATCAGCCCACCCTGCCCATCCAACACAGAGGTACCCACTCGCTCTTTTTGGCCACAGGACCCTTCAGCTTGGTTTCCAGGCCCCCAAAGAAGCCTTTGACATTCTCTGTCCTGGCTGATGTGTTTTTCAGCAGCCGCTCTGCAATGTCCTTCTTCTCTGCCAACCAGCTGTTGGCCGACTTCAGGTAGGAGTCAATGCTGCCTGTGGGCTTCTCCTTGGCTTCCAGGGGCAGCGCGTGGGTCTTCCCTGTGGGTGACACCCCAAGAGCTCATTCCCCCTTGGCTCCAGGGATCAGCTCTGAGCAGTGTTACAAAGACAAGAAACCAGAGAGAAACCCTCCTCATCCCAATCCTTGTAGGTTTCGGACAGGAAATCCAGCTTGCCGTGGGGGTGTGACCTCTACCCAACAGGGAATGAAGTGTCATTGATGTCCCCAGGGCTGGGGAACATCTGGAGATCACCACATACCCCCAGCAAGAAGCAAGGACAACCCAACCCAGCAAGGTTTGCATGGCTCTGGGCCCACGGAGGCTCTTTTCTGGTTGGTGTCAGAATCAGCCAAGTTAAACCCAGCTCAGGAACCCACCCATCAGCCTCCCCATACAGTCAGCACGGACAACACCAAGCTCAGAGCCTTCCCATCACCCTCTCCACGCACACCAGCTGCATGCAGAGCACCTCACCCCCAGCACAGGGTGCAGGTGCCCCTTACCGATGTAGTAGTACGTGAAACACATGGTCATGAGGTTCTTGGCGGGGCTGAAGTCATCCATCTGGTGACACCTGATGGAGGGGGGCTCAGTGAGGACCCCAACAGAGCAGCTTTGTGCTCGTGGCTGCAACAAACCAAACCCTCCAGCACTTACTCAAACAGCACCAGGGCAAAGGACTGCATCAGGCGGTAGAAGGTCTGCTCTGACACGCACTTGGAGTTGCAGCGCTGCAGGCACAAACCCAGGGGTTGTGTTATAGCATCACAGCCATCGGGTGCATGACTGCACCGAGATGCCCTCTGAGCTTCCATCCCGCTGTTCTACAGCTCTGCTCTGGAGCGCTGCCCAATCTGCCATCCCAAACCCTCCATCCCCAGCACAGGCACTCACCTGTGCGCTCACGTATCTGGCGAACCACTCTCTGCCCTTCCCATCCTCACCGCTGCACAGCTCCCCAAACCTCGCCTTCTCCTCCTGCTCCAGATCCTCTCTGCAATGGAGGAATTGGGAAATAAAACACCGTTAGAGCTGAGGCTTCCCCTATGGATCCTGGGTGGAGAGGTGCAGGGTGGATGCAGGGAGGAGGCGTGGGGATGGCGCATCTTTTCGGATGCCTTTTGGATCCTCCATCTCCCGCTGCTCAGAAGGGGGGAGGGAAAAGGGAGAAGAGGCAGCAGCTGGAGCGGGAGCTGAGCTGCCAAGATAGGCACTGAGCCCCAGGGTGAGCCCCGATGCCATCCATCACTCTGAGGCTGCTCACCCCCCGGTGAAGATCTTCTCCACGTAGTGCCGCACGAAGTCCCGGCGCTCGGACGCTGCCTCATCCCTGGCCGACCCAGTGCTGTGGTTGGAGGAGAAGGATTCACCTGAGGAGGAGCGGCGGTGGCCCCAGTGCGTGGGGGATTCACCCATGTCGTTCTCGCTGTCTGCCGACTCGGTGGCATCGCTCTCCTCTGCTGTCACCTCCTCCAGGTGCCCGTTGTCACTGGGGACGGCCGGAGGAGAGGGCTCTGAGGGGGCACGGGTGGCTGCTTCGGTGCTGAAGTCGATGAGGTTCCCAACAGGCACATCTGGGGGGGCCTCCATGGCTCTGCAGGAGGTGCGGTGCTCTGGTGGGTGCTCGTCTGCCCGGCCCTCACTGCACCATCAGGAACCAGGGAGGAGGGGATGGCTATGGCAGGTGGGGCCGTGCGCTGGGGGACAGGCTGTCATGGGGCATCTGAAAGGCAGGGGAAGGACAGGGTGACATCAGCGCCCACACGGCGCCCATCAGCAGTTGCACAGGGTAGGCACACGAGGCTGCTCCCCATCAGATACATCACAGCCACGCAGAGCTGGCATGCTTTCTGTGTCCTTCAAGAGGGTTTCTCATCACTTAGCCCAGATGAGCTCCGTGAGCCACACTTGGGATCTGCCATCCCCCAGCCTGATGGGTGACACCGGGCTGCGTCCCCAACTCTCATCTCTGGTGAAGCATCCCCTTCCCTGGCAACAGCACCGAATCCCTGTGCGTGCACTTGAACCCAAGTCCTGAGAAGAGCCCCAAGGACACTGCTGCAGCCACCAGGATCACCAGGCAGCTCAGCATCCAGAGGCTGCAGTGCAGAGGGGCCAGTGAACGCTCCCAGCTGGCTCCCATCCATCCCAACCCAGTTGTCCCCAAGCATCCCAGGCTATGCCAGAACTGGATGCAAGCCAGGATGCACACTATGGACATGCAGCCAGCAGTGCTGTGCAGCATGGGCTCCTCCTGCAGCCATGCCTTGCTCTTCCTCTGCACCACCATGCAAAGGGATGACCCGAAGCCCTGTCCCATATGCCCTGCCCTACAACACAGCGATCCGGCTGGGTGCCAGCATCCATCGAGTCATCACCCATGCACACACAGTGATACTCCAGGAGAACGACTTCGGGGTGCAAGACCTCAAAACTTGCAGTGGGAATCAGCAGAACCCAGGCCAAGGCTGCAGGGCACAACGTGAGGAGATGCGTTCTGCCCTTAGGTGGCCAAAAAGGGTTTAACCTCCTGCTCACCAGCTCATGGTTAAGCACTGTCATAGAGCAGAGGCCACAAAAGCTGCTTTAGATGCTGCACAGGTTGCTCATGCCAGCCACGGGCATCCCCTTGAGCATGCATCGCCCAGAGCTTCTATATTCCCTATGGGCAGCTGAACAATAAATCAGTGCTGGGGGTGACACTGCAAACCAGGACTTGGCTGGAGCCACGCACAGAGAGTCAGCTCTAAGAACTGCTCCTCTTCCAGCAGGCAAATAGGATATCTGGGTGGGGGGGAGGTCGTATGGCCTGCTCAGCTCTGAGAGCTTTCTGGAGGGGAAGGAAAAGGAGGAGCTTTCCTGAGAGGAGAGGAAGCACTGCAATGCCCAGCGGGGGTTACAGCTTCTGGAAATGGGAACAGGAAAAGGAATGGAGGAAAGAGAGCCCCCCCAGCATCATAACCCTGGCTTTAACCACCTCAGTGCTGCCCTCAGCTTAATCTCAGCTGTAACAAGGTGCAAAGCTCAGGACCTCTCACCTGTGCTGTTCTGGCTGTGCTCCCCACCCCAGGCAGACCCAACCCCCTGTGAGCTGTTCTGAGCTGTTGCCCACCCCTGGCCATGCCCCCCCATCACTGCATGCTGTGCTACAGGACCACAGCAATCCCCACGTGCTCAGGGCTGCAAGGCTGCATTGCTGTGCGCTCTGCCCTCTGAGCACCCAGAGGCTTAGCAGCCCCCAAGGAGACCCAGCCCATCTCCCTGCTACTCTGGGAAAGGCAGAATGAAACCTTCTGGCCGTGCATTGCTCAGCCCTGGCATTGCTCCACGCTGCAGCCGTCCGTTCTGCTCTCAGCTCCCGGCTCTCAGCTTGCATAGCTCTGCACGGGGCGTCTCAAAGGTGCACAAAAGCACAGCGGGCACAAAGCTGTGCTCCTGCCAAAGGTTTGCTGCGTGCACTGCAGGGAACGGCCTGTTTGCTCCGTGGGAACAGGTCGGTCCTGTCCCCATTCACTCCCCCCCCCTGCAGCTCCGAGCAAACAGCAGGACGCTCACCTCCATCCAACACAGCAACCCCACCAAGCTGGGCGTCCCACCCCTACCTCTCCTCCTGGAGCGTCTTTCAGCACACGCCAACCTCCTGCCTTACACAGAGCTGGGAACGACAAGAGCTGCTCCCAACGTCCTTGTCCCTGCGCCGGCAGCGGAGACACGCTCCGTTCTATCCGGGTTTAACCCAGCCGTGTCCTTGCTGACTCCGCATGCCCCATTCCTGGCCCCTGTGCTGGGATCTCCCAACCCTCACAGCGTAACACAAGCAAGCTGTGGCCGTTTGGCTCATTATTCCTCCCCCCCAGGTGCTGCGATGTGAAACGCTGCCATGGTCAGTGCGGGGCTGAGACCTCCCGCACTCAGTGCATGCCAGTTGGATCCACCACAGAGCACGAGGGCTGGAGAGGCTACAAGCAGCCTGCAGCCCAGCTCTCAACTTGGCCGTCCCCCCCCCACCTTTATCCCCCCACCTTTATCCCTCAGCCCCGCACGGCAGCCTTTAGAAGGAGCCCCATGCGTCGTGCCAATGGAGGAGCCCACCCTACAGAGCTGAAGGAGGGCAACGACGGAGCACGCAGCCATAGAAGAGGATGGATGAAGCCCCTACCAAAAGCCTGCCCTCACCTGGGGGTCCCACCACGTTTCCCCCCCCCCTCACCTTTACACCCCCAGCTCTTTACCTGCACCCAGCGGCCGCCACGTCGCTTCGCTCGGGGCTCGCGGCAATGGGGATGAATGGATGGATGGATGGATGGATGGATGGATGACAGCACGGGAACGACAGCAACGCGATCCCTCCCTCCGGAGCTCACGTGGGGGCCCCCCCCCCCCCCCCCCAGCTGCCCACGCAGGCACGCACACGGCGCACAGCAGCTGCGGCGCTGAGAGGAAGAGGAAGGAAAAAAACCCTTTGTGCGATTTCGCCACGCTTGGCGGCTCCCCCCCCCGCTCACGATCGCAGCCCGCACCCCCTCCCTGCCCCCCTCCCAATCCCCCCTTCTCCCCTCCCCTCCTCGCACAGCCCGGCTGAGGTACGATGCAAAACCCCTCCTCATCCGAAAGGGTTTTCCCAGCTTTTTTTTTCTTTTCCCCCGCCGCCTTTGGTTTATTTTGGGAGCCCTGATTGCGTTACCTGCGGTTGCTCCGGGAATAAAACAGCAGTGAGAACGGGAAAGAGGAAAAAAAACCCAGATAGAAGGAAGAAGGGGGGGAGCACAGTGAGATATGGGGATGGGGACAGGGGCACGGGGCTCCATCAGCGACGTGAGACCCCACAGAGGGATCGCCCCAATGGGACATCACATACCCGGGGGGGATATGGGGAGGTTTTGAAGCCCTGTGTGCCTGCACAACACCCAAGGTCCCATTTAACCACCCCTTCCCTCTCCCTCCCCCCAGCTTCTGCATCATCCCGCCCAAGCCCAAAGCAAAGCCCCCACTCCTGTGGCAGAGCATCCCATGGGCACTGCAAACCCACTGCATGCTATGGGGAGCAGAACCCCCTCCTGGGGGGTTGGGCATTCATCCCTCTTGCCCCAGAGGGCAGCAGGGATGTTGGCCATCAGTGGGATGCAGCTCCATGCCTGCCCAGCCCCATGCTTGGGGAGACTACAGCTGTCCTCCACCTATGGGGGAAATGCTGTGGCTGAGACAAAATCCAGGCTCAGTGGGAAGCCGAGAGCATCACTAATTGATGGTCTGCTGAGGATGATTATTGTAATTAACTCAGACGTCAGGAATTGCAAGTGACATGTAAAAACACAGCCCAGATCCTGAATTCTTTATATAACAGCATCAGGAGGGCTTTACTGCCTTCCACTCACCTGCTCCTGCTGCACTGGTTTCCATGGGGTGCTTGCATGGATCCCATGGGCACCCACACACCTTGGGGTGCTTGTAGGGATCCCATGGGCACCCACACACCTCGGGGTGCTTGCAGGGATCCTACAGGCACCCACACACCTCGGGGTGCTTGCAGGGATCCTATGTGCCTGCAGCACTGCTCTGCCCTCAGGTTTGGGGGCAGTCAGCTGCTCCACCCCCATGTTCTGGGGATGAGGGACCTGGGGGTGGCTGTGGCTGTCACCCACCAGAAGTGCCCTATTTTCCTCCCAGCTCAGGAGTGCCTCTTTCATGGAAGAGGCTATCAGGCAATTTTTGCTCCATGCCTGCAAGCTAAAAACTATGCAGGGCAGCAGGGCTGTGCATTGTGCAGGGGAAGGTGGTGACAGCTCCGGAAAGCAGGCAAGATCTCAGGGGCAGGAGGATGTGATGCAAAATCCTGCTGCAGAGACTGGGACAGAGCGAGCATAGGAGGAACATGACCATGTGCCAACCCCAACAGCACCTGCGCTGCCAAGGATGCCCCAAAGCTGGCCCTGCATGCATGCAACCTGTATGGAGCCTCTGTGTTTGCACCCAGCTAGGAACCAAATCTTGCAAAAAGCATACAGTGTGGTGCAGTGCTGTCCTGCACATTATACTGCATTTCCAATACCCCCCAGCTCAATGCAGCTGCATGGCGCTCACCCTCTGAAAACGCACAGCCTGAGGGGTTCAGCTCAGATTTGCAAGGTGAGGAAGGCGTCAGGTTTGTAGGTTGCACCCAGCAGCATCTTCCCTGGCTTTCTCCCAGCCCAGAGCACAGCACAGAGCTGCCCCTGTCCCTTCTGTCCCCGGGCCCTGAGCACCTCCCAGCAGAGCCCTCCTCCCCAACACAACCGCAACCCCGCGTTGCGACACCGCGCATCGTTGTGACACTCCAACCACCTCCATAAGCCGTTCTTCCAGACGGGCCCCTCTGCAAATCCCTCCTAATCCAATCTATTCAGTGGCACTAAGCTGCACCCTGCCATGCCCGACGCCCTTATATTGGCACAACAGTTGGGAAAATCCTCTTGGTTCCTTGTTTCTGGGAAGCTCAACCTGCAGCCGGGTGCAGCACGGCGGTGCAGCGTTGCAATTTATGCATGGGGGGAGCAGAGCAGCTGCTTATATAGCCTTCGTGCAGGGCTGCAGATGGCTGAGCTGCCCTGTGCTTGCATTCTGCATCATGCCTGGCTGCTTGCAAGCACAGTGCAGGAAAGCAGGAGGCCCGTGCGCGTGCTGCATTTGCACGGTTGCATTGCAATTGTGCACAGTGCCGTCAGTTGGGTCCGTCCTGCTGGGATGGACAAAGAGCAAACACAGAGCACAAAGGTCTGCGTTCAGCACCCTGCTATGTGACGGCAGCAGGGAGGATCCCAGCAGCAAGATACACCTCTGCTGTGCAAACCCAGTGCTGCTGTGCAAACCCATGGGCACTGCATGTCATTGGGGAGGTGCTGGTGGAGGAGCAAGTCATAGCTACGTGTCCCTCAAAGCCCAGCTCTGCTCTGCAACGAATGCCCACAGCTGTGAGATGCCCTGTGCGCTGTGTCTATGAAATGCACACACATTTCTCAGCCTTGAGGAACAGGGAGAGGCCCAACGTCAGCACGAGGTGCAGATGGAGCTCCGGTGTTGGAAACCCAACATAAAATAAAGCAAAACAGGAAATAGCTCCGTCAGCAGGGAGCTGCATCCCTTACGGCTTTGAATTCAAAGCTTCCAAACTCACCAGCTCCACACCCAAAAAGAAGAAAAAAGCCCTGCCAGCGCTGCCCCCAGCGCCCCACGCAAGGATTTGCTCTTTACCTGTAAGCACATCCCTGAGCTGCTCCTTCCTGCAGGCACAGAGCAGCATCCCCTGTGTCCCAAGGCGTGCAGAGCCTCCCTCCCCAGGGCTGCTTCTGCCAGCATGTAATGCTGCAGTGAGGGATTGAAGAAAGAAATGAAAGAAAGCAAACAGGGCGGGTGGTGACGCAGCCGCCAGCAGCTCTTTTCCATCTCCACAGGTGCCAGCCCTGCTGCAGGATGCTGCTGGGAGCTCCAGGACAGAGCCACCCTTGTGCCACCAAGGAAATGCAGATCCCGTGTTCCACATCATGCCCCCAAGTGCTAAATGCCATCCTTGTGTCACCAAAGGGGTGCCAACACCACGTGCCACCAAGTAAGTAACTCCAGAACCCATTTCCCCACCCAGGTGGGGATGCAGACCCGGGGTGCCACCCCTGTGCCACCACAGTGCTATTAACACCTCGTGCCACCCCTGTGCCATCGGGGAGGTGACATCCTCCAGCGCCCATTTCCTCACCTACAACCCAGCCCCGCTGCCCCCCCGTGGCTCTGCCCTCCATCCCTCCCTCTGCCACGCATTGCTCCATCCTCTCCTTTCACCACAGCACACAGCACACACCCCCTTCCAGCTCAGGGGAGGAAAAACAATATTAAACAAAAGAGCAGCTTTATTTCTCCCTGACATTTAATAACCTTCATCACCCAGCAGCTCAGCAGCACTTTCCCATCCACAGAGCCAGGAGAATGGAACGTTCTGCTTCTGTCGACACCGAAGGAGGGATTTGCAGGGCTTTATATGAAGGCAAAAATAATATCACAGTGCCGTGCTGGTGCTGCAACTGAGCAGAGCTCACAGCTGCTGTCACCCTGTTGTAAAACAGCTGGAAGCAGCCCGACATCTGCATCCTGCAACGTGAGCCTGCGGTGGGGTGGCAGCAGGGTTTGGGGCAGGGAATCCCAACCTGAGGTGGGGTTTTGCCCTCTGGGACCCTTCCAGCTGCACTGGAACAGCCCTGAACGTTTGTGAGCTCTGCAGCTGCCGCAGGAGCAGAGAAACAGAACAAAACCCTGAGGTCGGATCGCAGCCAAGCGCAGGGCTGGAACAAGGAAGAGATAAAATCCGCCTGCTGCAGAGCTCAGGCAAACAACTGCTTATCAGTGCCTCAAGGCTCCGGCCTCGGGGGGAGCACTGTTCCCTTGTGCTCATGTGAAGGTTTCTATTTTCAACCCTGCCACAGCCCTGCAGTGCTGTTCCTCCCTCTGTCCAACTCACGCTGTGCTTTGGGTGGAAGCAAAGGCCCTCGTGGCAGTGGGAACATGCTGCTTGCAGCTTCCCCACCACCAACAGATCCCATATTTGCTGGCAGATCTGCGCCTTGCTCCATCTCCACCACCACCAGCCCAGAGCAATGCAGAAAGGTGCAGAGGGCACAAAATCATAGAACCACAGCACGGCTTGGGTTGCAAAGGAGCACAGTGCTCATCCAGCTCCAACCCCCTGCTGTGTGCAGGTCACCAACCAGCAGCCCAGGCTGCCCAGAGCCACATCCAGCCTGGCCTTGAATGCCTGCAGGGATGGGGCATCCACAGCCTCCTTGGGCAACCTGTGCCAGTGCCTCACCACCCTCTGGCTGAAAAACTTCCTCCTCATACCCAACCTAAACCTCCCCTGCCTCAGTTTAAAACCATTCCCCCTTGTCCTGTCATCATCCACCCTTGTAAAGAGAAACACCTGCCCTCAGGTGTTGTCTGTGGGCACCAACCTGGGGCTGCAACAGTGCTGGGGAGCAGCCAGAACTGATGCTGGCATCCCAGGGGCACCATCAGGCTCCTGGGGTCTGTTTGAAAATAGCACATTGTGTTGAAAATAGCAGGATGAGTGAGCTCAGCTCAGTGCCAGCTGACACAGCTGATCCCTCAGACTGTGCTGCCACCTCTCCCAGCCCAAGCAGTGGTGGTGTGGGAGCACCGCAGCAACGCATTGCCCACTCTTATTTCGGGAAGCACCATTCCTCTTCTCCTTTAAGCCTATGGATTCTGCTGGCAGAGCCATGATGGAGCAATCCAGTGCTGCAGCTTACCTGGTCTGCAGAACATCCTCCCCCAAGGCATAGGCTGCACCCTGCAGGCTGTGCAATCGGAGAAGAACAAAGAGGGAGAGGGGAACCACGCTGCACAGCACCACTCAGCTCCACACAGGCTGCCTACAGCCACCCACTTATCCCCATCACCTGCTGACATAGGGAGGATGGGGCTTCCTGATTGCCTCCAGCTGCCCCAGGGTCAGGAGCATGTTTGCCATCCAGCCCCTCCTTGTTTGTTTTTAATTAGCAGCAATGCGAACAGGGCAGCAGCAGCAGCGCTGTTGTGGTGACAGCAGAGCTGTGTGGGCTGTCACACCTCGCCCCCATGGGATAAAAGCAGGGGTGGGTGGGTGAACATGGGCAGGTAATGGGGTTACTGCAAAAGGGGCAGGGTTTGGGGGATGGGATGGGATGGAGAGACGTGGGGTCAGGGCAGCAAGCAGAGGCAGCTGCGGGGAATGATTCCTCTCCCTCGAGGTGAGGCATGAGGAGGTGAGAAAACAGGGAGAAGCCAACTCCAGAGCACAGCACTGCAAAGGGAGGTGAGACACGAAGGGAGAGAAGGAGGAGAGTGACTCCAGATATAAATTTAGAGCAGCTTGCAGCCTGCCTGGCTCAGAGGCGACAAGAAATGTTTGCAGTGGGGAGGTGTTATCCCCAGGTACCGGAGTGACAGACTGAGATTGCTGGTGGGGAAGGGATGATGGCACAGAGCACACGGAGCATCAGGCATCTCCCCTCCACACTGGGGCTGCAGAGAAGGAACTGCATCAGGCTGGCAAACGAGATGCTTATTGAATAATTCAGAGCAGCTGACGGCAGCAAACCCAGCACCTCCTTGACCTCCGCTGTCAGTGTTTTGTTTCTCCTCCCAGAAGTGTCATCTTTAGCACAGAGCTGCTCTCCATCGCCCCAAGCAGCATCGTCCAGGTGTGGTAGTTTGCAAACCTGCACGCTGGGCTTCCCAGGTGCCCCCACCCTCACATCTCAGGGTGCAGAAGTGAACGGATACCAGGGGTGGCCCAGGGGGTTCAGCTCATCCTGGGGATGCCCCAGATGCCCTCAGTGCCGTAGACATACATCGGGGTGGCCAGACGCAAGCAGACGCCAGTTTGCCACGGCGTGCAAGGCCTCAGGATTGGAACATTCAGGTCCCGGGGGTGGCAAGATCCCAAGAGCACACGGTTATGGGATGCCCGGACCCGGGGTGTTTGTGTGCTGCGATGCCGATCGCCGGCTGCTCGAATCCCGGAGGCTGCGGCCCTTGGGGCGGGCGGCCGTTCGCAGTCTTATGGCGCCCCCTTGCGGACGCGCCGCAGTTCAGCCCCGCTCCACCGCTCCCCCCCCTCCTCCCCCGGGGCGGGGTTGCGCTGCGGCCTCCAGCCGCGCTCCCGGCTCCATTCCGGGTCACGCGCAGAAAGTTAATTAACGCACGAATGTGTCAGCGGGGACGGCTGTGTGAGAGCAAAAGGCTGACAACTGCAAAGAGCCGAAGAGAGATCGCACATGTCTTTAATTAGCCGTGTAGAGCTTGCTACTAATTAACCTTTTGCATTAAGGATGGGGGGGGGGGGGAAGAAAAAAAAGCCAAGCCCTGCTGGGAAGCTGGGTGAACAAACACGCAGTGAATTACTCATCGTCCTCCCAGAGGCAGGGAGCGATGCAGAGGAGAGGAAAGATGAGTAATTCCCCATTTAGGTGGCTCCAAACATGGGGAACCTGGACACAGCAGCCACTGGGATGAGGAGCAACACGGGCACGGTCCTTCCTTTTTCCCCAGCCCCCATGGCAGCACACATCTCCCAGCAGCCAGAAGAAAACAGGTCAGAAGCATTGCATGGAAGAGGAACGGTGAGACCCAGCGCATCCTTTGTGTCACATCCATGCTGTCCTGGCTCCAGCTGCCGCCTGCAGTCGGGTGCAGTCAGAGAAACTGATTTTCAGGCCTGTGGTTGCAGCATTAAAAAAGAAAAAAGGGAGAGCCGCCTTTCTGGAACCAACAATCTGAGTCCTCATTAAGGTAATAAAGCCTTAATGGCTTTTTTAATCAAGCCGAAGAGGAAGAAGGAGCATTGTCACAGAGGCAAACAGCCCCAAGAGGAGAAGGACAAAGACCAGCTGTGACAGCACCCACTCCAGTGACTGTCAGCCCATTGCTGGCTCCCCCAGGGGCTGGAGAACTGGAGCAGGGCTGGCCCTGCCTGCCCCAGCTGGGTGGAAGCTGCTCTGTTCTTCCTCACGAGGCGCTGAGCTGCCTGCCCCAAGCAATCCCCTGTGTGAGTTGCTTTGGAAGGATTGAAGTCAGCATTTGGGAGCTGCACGTGGCTGCTGTTCAGAAATCTCCCACTTCAGAAATCACGTTTGTGATCCTCAAAGGCCAAACATACGCTAGGAGTTACTGGGTGCTTACTTGAGAGTGTTTTACTGCTTTTCTCTGCTGAGGGATTGAAGGACTGCGGGACCGTATGCAGAACACATAAAGGAGGGGTCAGCTGAGCCTTTGGAACATTAACAGATGGCATCAGAAGAGGTCACACTCACAGCTGATTGCACTCGGGGACCCCTAACAACACAGCCCAGCCTGGACCGAACCGGTGGTGCTAAGGAGGCAGAGCCAGCTCCAGATTAAAAGCTCATGTGTGAACTTTGAGAGCTGACAGTTCAGTGCTCCGCTTCCAAGACTCGCGTTAAGGAACATCTGCCAAGAAAGTTTCCTGGCAGAACGGAGTCGTGGAGCTGGAAGCACAACATCCACTCCAAAAGGCAGCTGCCAGCAGCACTTGGGTCACTGACAGCGAGCCGGGGCTCCTCCATTCAGCTGCACAGCCCTACAGACCCAAAGTCCAAACTGGACTGAATTACTACTTACCCAAATCTGGGTAAAGCAGGAGCTGTGTGTGGCAGGTGGAGGGGGGGAAAGAACAGAAAACAGGCTGCAAGGAGCTGGATCCTGCAGCACGAGGTGCACGCTGCTCAGCAAACACACAGCAGGGCGCTGCGCAGCAGAAAGGGGGGCCCCATCTGAGGCTTTTCTCTGGAACAAAACAGAAGCAGCAGACAGAAGTAAGTTCACAAAACCTCCTTTTTTTTTATTATTATTATTTGAAATTGGAAAAGGCTCCTTGGGTAACAACAATCAGGTGTAAAAGAACCGCGTGGCTTCTGCTCAGCTTTCGCGTCGCCGGGATGAAGGAGGCAAAGCGTCACAAAGTCACACCTGGATTCTGCACGCCTCGTTCCCCTCCAACCCACCAAGCAAAGGACAGCAGAATATCCCAACCCGCAGCTGGGGATGCAGGCAGAGCAGCTGAGTGATTCAAAGCTCAGTTCTCACGTTCACAAGGTGCTGGATGTGCAGTGGCACCGTGGAAGAAAAGCTCACCTTGCCCCTCTGCACAGAGCTGGGTTCTGCTGCTTCACCTTCACTACAAATGACTTCAGAGAGACGTTTTGATGCTGAGAGCCTGCTGAATGAAGTGGTGAGTGCAGAACACACAGGGCACTCCTGCTTGGGGGAAGTAGGAACACTGGGCAACGAAAGAAAGGGCAGATGGCTTTAATTAAGCTAACGAGCTCAGCTGATCCGAGTGCTTTTTCTGTGAACATCCAGAAGACTGCAATCCAAACGAAAAGCTGTGATCATACGTGTTAATTCAGCACAAAGTCAGCAGCACTCACGTGCTGGCAAACTATCTGCCATATATCTGCCACATCTCCAAAGTGTCACTGCCCAACTGCAAGCAACGCTGCCTGCCTGACCTGCAGTCCTTTGGCAGCTGAGCACAACAGCTTCTCAGCCACACGAGCACCCAGCTACGAGACAGAGTTAATGTATCATCATTCCCTAACCTAGCTAGCTGAGATAACACACCCCATTTCCACACGACACCCAACACTCCCATTAAGTTTCACTAGTTTTTTTAATTAATATAAAGCAATAAAAAGCCATCTTTCGAAAGCAAACAAGGAGCCAGCTGCAGCCTTTTCCTGCTGTTTACTCCTCCAAGCAAGCTTGCACATGGATGTGCCCTCTCCCCAATACAACTTCCCTGTTTATTTGCCATCCATCCCACTGCAGGCTCAGTGTCACCATGGAGGAGAGCTGGCAGCCCAAGTTACAATCGCTTCCATCCTTTTTGCTCCTCCTGCCACAAAACAAACACCTGACGAGGCAGCATGGACTGAAATAGCACGACCACAGTGCTGTCAGAGTGCATTTATAGCTGTGGTATCAGGCCCAACACAAACAAACAGGCTGGAGGAGGATCTCTGATGCTTGTGTTTTCCAGCTGGCCAAAGCTGTGTTTTGACAACATGCAGCACCAACCCAGGAGCACAACGCGGTCTGAGCACGTAAGTCATTTGCTTCAAGTTCCTAAATTAGAGTTAATTAGACGCCGTGGCTACTGGGGCAATGCTGCTCTGCAATCTAATTGCAAGCACTGTGTTTGCTGCAGATCGTTTCCACCAGGAGGATTCCTATCCTTGTTTTCCATCCTTCTCAGCATCTGGAGCCAAGATGCAAAGGCAGCCCTCCCTAAGTTCTTCTTGCACAGAGTGAATAGAACCAGGGCACAGCAGCAGCAGTTTGTGACCACCCTGCCAAACGCTGCCACATCCCAACAGCCTGCCAGGCCTCGAGGATCAGAAGATGAACAGAGAAGGGAAAGGAGGAGCATGGATACAGAACTCGCTGTTTTCACTGCCTCTGCTCTAGACAGAACAAAGCCACAGCAGCTTTGCCTTTCATCAGGACTGGCACACTGACACTTTGAGGCCAGGCAGGTACACCACAAACCCACAGAGGCAGAGCTGACACGTGGAAGGCTCCTGCAGCACCTCCCAGCACGCAGCTCTCACCTTCAAAGGCGACGCGCAACAGCCATCCTGAGCGCCCTTGTGCAAGCAGCAAAACCTGGACCGAGCAAAGCTCTCCTGCCACCTGCTGCCCAAGGCAGGCTCTGGCAGCAAGGAGAAGTCGAGCTGCAGGTTACACCTTCTAAAAGCACTCTATGACACAGCAGTGAATCGTATTTATGCTGCCTTTACACATTCAGCAGAGCCAACGCAGCAGGTTACAGGAGCAGACCTGCTGAAGTCAGTGTCTGTACTCACGAGACAGTGCTCCAGGTCCCAGGCCAAGCTCATTTTCCATCTTAGAAAAGCAAAAGCTGTTAAGGCAGCTATGCAGAACTGCAGGGCTGTCTCATGTCTTTTCTTTGCCAGGTGAGCAGGGATGCTGTGGGAGGGAGGAACGCAGAAATCAGAACCGCGGATGCAGCGCTGATTGAAGCAGAGGTGGTTTTAGGGACAAGTGATTTTAAACCAGCTGCCCAAGGGGGATTTCTCTCAGCCCTCCATCTCAGCACTGCCTCCCTGCCTCTCTCCCAGCCCTGCACAGCACAGGGGTGAGACCACAGCCAGCCCTTCCTTCTGCCCACACCTCCAGCAGGCTGCTCAGAAACTCCTGTTCCAGCTTATTCACCAGGACGGTAACAGCATTTCAGATCCTCTCCTCTAACACAGCTCCTCTAACAGCTTTTCCACTACTGATGAGGCAGCAGGGAAACAAAGAAAAAAAGTGCCCCAAATCACCTTCACGTTCCCAGAGGGTTGTGAAACTCTACCCAAAGAGACAGGAGTTAATCCTGTGATGGATGTGACCTCCTGCTCTAAATCTCTGCTGGAGACTCAGTTCTCACACAGCCTGAGGGAACACTCCAGAGCCAGAAATGGCAAAAAGCCCTTCTGACAGGGAGGATGAAAAGCTGCTCCAAGTGCTCCCTAAGAGAGGGCTCAAATCCTTCCTGCACAACACATGCACAGACACATTTACAGACCAAAACCCGCCGAGTTTTGTTAGACAAACCGACCTCAACCCTGGGGAGGAACTGCAACAAAGGACACGTTTTACTTACAACCAAAGCCTTCCTCACCAACTGCTCTCCTCTTCACACAAAGATCCCAATTATCTCCTCCTACAGAGAGAGGATTAATAACGAAATGCGCTGGGATGGTTTGTAGCACAACTCACAATTTGTAGATGAGCTGGGCAGGATTTTCCTACGGTGCATTGCTGAGCAGAATTAGGGCCTATGGGGAACCTGGCTCTCCTAACAGCAGCCCACAGAGGCATCATGGAAAGAAATTGAGCCCAGGAGATTTCTGTGCTAGCAGCAATCATCTGGGATGAAGCACGTGTGGCTAGAAAGGGAACAGAAGGGTCTCGTGAGCAGAGCAGCAGCACCAACCTGTCAGCACCAACCATAAAGTGAGCCACAGAGACACCAGAACTCCTCACTGCTCCTTCAGCCTGCGCAGGACAACCTGATAACTGAGGTCACAGCAGTACCAATGGCAGCTGTGACTCTAGCACAGACAGGACTCAAAAGGCTGCACTGGGGCTTATTTCACCCTTGTTTTTTTTCTTCCCCCCTTCCATCAGATTTCAGGCCCAGCTTTCAGACACAAAAGCAGTTCTGAATGCACCAGCTTCTGCTATTCACGCCCACTTGCAGTTCTGCAACCCAGCTCCTGGGAGAAACAAGAACCTCTGCGCTGAGAGAAGCAGCCCTGAGCCCCAGGGACAGCACAGCCATGGACCTTCAGAAGCCATTCACAGGGGAACCCTCCCCTTGCTGCCCAGCAGGGGATTTCTCACAAGGAAACGACCCAATCTAATTACACTCAGCCAGAGATGCAGGTACACGACACACCAGCCCCTCCTGATGATGCAGCACCCAGAGAAAGGTTTCTGGAGAGGAGGACGTGCTTGCTCGGCGCCGATGCAATTATTAAGCAGCCAGCCAGTCTGCAGCAGGAGATTGAGCAGTTTGCAGGAGGGTAAAGCAGTTCTCCCAAGAGGACAGATAGGCCCAGAGCACAGCAAAGGCTTAAATGACTCCCCTCCCTGAAGGAGAGACTTGCTCCATGGGGAAACTCCTAATGGCCACTGCAGAGGGTTCGTGTCCATCCAGTTAATTAGATGTTCTGTGATCCAACTCTGAGCTTCAGTTATTTTTGTTCCAGTACATTCTTTTTCTTTTTTGCAATAAGAAAGCTCCGTGTCCTCCTCTGCAGGATCCCTTCAGCTGTTCAAAGCTATGCTACAGACCAGGTACCAAGGACTGCTAGGGGAGCAGTGAGGGGCAGCAGGGAGGAGAGGGCACTCGTGGATATTTTACCAGGGGTGTGTACATGGGGGGGGATAAAAAGGCTTTATTAAAAGTGCATGCTTTCCTTCAGAGGTACGAAGAGCAAGGAATCCCCAGCATATCTCTGGTTGGGGAGCGCAACAGCCTTTGCAGCCCCTAGCCCTGTCCATCCCAAATCACCCATCAAGTGGCCAACGACTGAATGTTCTTCAGCATTTCATCAAAAGCCTCCCGGGAAGGAGCTTCGGCGTTCTGGAAGGAGACTTTGATCCGACTGTACAGACTGAAGGACTTGAGCTCCAGCCAGATGAATCCAAAGCGATCGTCGTCAAAGAGAACAAAAACACCGGGCGTTCGCTCGGGGCTGGTGAAGCCATGGCCAGCGATGAGCCCCGTCCCATAAAAACTGCAGGGAGAGAAGAGCAAAGGAAGGATTGGGAACGGCCAAAATTGCCCAATATTTAACAGTGATAACAAGAATGCAATCAATCCAGTGCCAAACACGCTGCTAGTGCTACAGAGCAGGGAGGAATCAACAGCTCACATCACAAAACACTGCTGATATCGTTTCAAAAACGGAAAACTATTCATTGCTATGTATATTTATCTGACCCCTCCTGGAAGCTTCTGGCTTCTAATTAACACCTGCAAAGCGAGACTGAGTTCTTCTGCAGCTCAACCCAGTGATTCAACTGAGATTTATTTACTTCTGCAACTCCGAGATCGACCCAGGTGCAGACAGCCCTCAAAGGAAAGAAAACACATGGGGAGAGGGCGACCAGAGAGGGAAACCTTGTGACAAACCCAGGGGAAAGGCAAGAAAGGAAAAGCTTAATAGGAGCTGGGGAGGAGTAAAGGTCAGTTTAACCTCCAAGCAAGCAGCAGGTGGAGCAGGGTTTGATTCAAACACAGCTTGCGTGTGACAGCAGGGGCCTTCTGGGATTAACCAGCTATTGGTAAGCTTTTCCATGAGCACAGATGTTTGGCTGAAGGTCACCTGCCTAAGCCTCAGCTTCTGGGCTCTGTTTCCACACCTCATTTAGCATGCTGCTTCACTGAGCCCGGGCCCCACTCCACGAGGCTCTCTGTGTACCTGCACCTCCTGCTTACGGTGCTCAGCACCTTGCAGATTTGGTGCCAAGGCAGCAGATGCCAGGGAGAGGTGGGAGGGAGCACTGTGTTCCCACAGCCAAGGAACACAAATGACACACAGGAACAGGAAGCAGCTCAGATCTCCAAATATAGGAGCTGAGCAGCTCCTGGAGGGGATAAAAAGGTAAAATACAGAAAGGTGCTAACTCTAGGAGTAACAGGATAAAAAAAAAATCTACAAAGGAAGCAGGATTGCAGAAGGCAGCGTGGTTAAGAAGGAAAAGGATCAAAAGAGAATAAGAATAGGGCAGCAGAGAAAGAAAGCCTGAGCACAAGGGGCTGGGAGATCTGTGTAAAGGGCAAACAAATAGAGCACATGCTTCAAAGATCACTTCAGTTTCAAGAAGCAAACGGCACAAGCAGGCCACAAAGCAACTCGTCCCCATTACCAAACGCGGCAGGTCCGGGGATAGTCCTCGTTCCTCGATATCACCCCCATGGGCAGCACGAAGGGCTGGGATGCTGGAGCCTTGTCCTGGGCTGCCCGTTCGGCCCCAGAAGCAGTCTCTTCCCCTTCAGCACCTTCTCCTCCTTGGGGCTGTGCAGCAGGTGAGGTGGCAGCTTGCTGGAAGCGATCCTCGTCCTCTCTGCGCTGCTCCTCCTCCTGCTCCTCCCGCCGCACCTGCTCCTGCACCTCCAGGACAATGCGAGAGAGCTCACCGAAATCACGAAGGTTCTCGATGTCAGGCAGCTGCAGGGGGTGAGCCAGGTCTATCTCCACAGTCTGCTGCCCAGCTGGGATGTTGGGATCTCCCTGGAGATGGGGAGAAACAAAGCGGCTGCAGGGCAGGGCGCTGCGGCTGCTTCTACAGAGTTCACCCTATTCTACACCCATCAAGTTGGTAACAGAAAACATCAGGCTTTGTTCATCGAATTCTCTGTGCCTCCCACAAGCAAGAGTGTTAGACCAAATGCTACGAGCAAGGCTGTGCTTGCAAGGATGAAAGAAAGCATCAGCACATCAACATTGTGTCAGCATCACTCCCTGCAGAGAGGAAGGAGCTCACCAGCTTGGCATCAGCAAAGAGCTGCTGCTATTTGGTACCTGCTCCCCTGATGCACGACTGATCTCCCATCATCTGCTACCAGCTGCTCACAGAAAGTAGCTCATAGAGACAGAAAAGGGAGGGAGAGCCAGGTAGCACCATGGAAAGCTTTGCAGAGCAAGTTCTAGCTATTCTGGCACATGTTCAGACCCACTAATGGCACCAACACCCACAAGGAATAAAGCTTTGGGGTTGTAGCACCTGGTTACCTTTTCCTTTCTCCTGTGGATCCACAGCATCAATGGAAGATTAATTTAACAAACAGACGAGAGAAGGGAAAGCACACTCACAGTGATTTTAGTCCCCTTGGCTTTCCTCCCATGAAAGCTCAACATGACAATCTCCAGCCCATGGCTCCCATACGTCCCCTTAAAGAGACCTGGCTTGATGAGGTCCTCAGGGCTGCTCGGAGGGAGGTAGATGCGTCGGTATGTCAAGCAGTTGCTGTGCAAAAGGAAAGGACAGAGAGGCTAAGAGAGGACTCCCAGACATGAAGAACGTGTTTGCAGTCAGCTCCTTGAGACAGCTCTGGGTTGTCATCACATCAGAGGCAGGATGTGTGCTCTCAGTGTTACAACGAGCTCCAGATTTCGTCTCAGGCATGTGCAAACACACCTCCCTCCTCTTCCCTCTACCAGTCCCTGCTGGCACACCAGGATGCTCCTGTTGCAAGGCCACAGAAGGGCTCAGAAATCCTCCCTGGCAGTGCTGGAGGACCTAAGGAGCAAAGTGTATCTCAGTGTCTGCTATTAGAACTTTGGAGTGATAGTCAAGGAAAGGACTGTGTCACTTCTGCCTAGTGCACCACAAAGCATATTGTTTAGTAACAAAGCTACCAAGCAGAGCCCCTCAGGATCACAGATATTCACCATCTTCAAAATGAACAGTCAGATGGCTCAAATACCATGCCTAGCTATTTTAGCAATGGAAGCAGTAATAACAAACCTCCCATGCTGCCCCATATCTTTGGGCAGAGCCTGCAGAACCTCAACAAAATGACATTCCTCTGGCTGTGAGAGGTCATTGCAAGCATCCCATTTTCAGAAGAAATGATCTAACGTGGTCTGGTAGTTGCAGCAGCCTTAATACCTAAAAAGAGCTGGTGCCCTTACTCATATTGGCTGGTGTAGATGAACTTCATCAAGATGAGCTCTTGCATGTGCTCATGGAAGATGTCCTCCAGTGTGCGACCCCACTCTTCCCGCAGCCATGTCCGGAATTCCTGTAGGAAGACAGAGGTGTTTCATTTGCAACTGTGCCACATGGGTACAGTTCCCCATCCGAGCACAGAGAGGGCACACACTGACAGCTGTGTATGGGGGGGAGCTGGGAAAAAGCAAACACTGCTGCAGAGCAGGCTTGGAGAATCTTTAACAGTCGTCATGGTGACTGCACTACCAGCAAGGCTCTGCACCATAAAGACAGGCTTCCCTTCACATAAATCCTATGTGAACCAATGTGACTCCTCAGAACAAAAGCACAAGCGTGACCTGTTACTGCAAATCAGCTGATCTGCTGCTATGTCCTGATTTATCCTTCAGGAACCCATCTGTGCACCCGTAACAGCCCGCTCCTGTGCCCTACCCTAAACACAAAAAGGGAAGCTTCTGAAAAGCACCGCAGATTTAGGGGGTTAAATCCTGCTCGTATAACAGTGATGCATCTAAAAATCTCTTAAAGTCCCTCCACACCAGCTCTGACAAGTTAATACCCTCACATGAGTTAGCGTGCTAACAGCTTACACTGAGATAGCAGCCTACCCAGCAACATTCCCAACCTGCTTTATCTTCTAAAGCCAGATCCCCCAATTACCATAATGCCACGCATCCTTAACACGGTGCTTTGAAAGTATTAAAGCATTTCTCATCTGCTGCAGAAGCAGAAAACACTTAATGGAACCTCTCACCCAGCTGTTTCCCATTAGCAGGCAGACATCTTAAAGCACACGTCAGAAGCAAGAGGATCAGGTCTGTCATGCTGAGCGAGCTGGGCTCCTGGCTGCAATGCCTGGAGCAGCTACGAGCTGAAGGCTTCCATCCTGACAGTTACATCTACAGCTTGGAGCAGGCTGAGGTAGGGATCTGCCTTGCTGGGTATGCCTTACACAGTCACGGGGTAAACAAATAAATGGAGCTTTAATCCCTCAACAAAGAAGACAAGCAGTAGAAAGGTGCCCCGCTGACAAGCCCATATTCACATGCAGCTGGTGCTCAACATTAGGAAAGATCTTCATTATACAGACAGCAGTACTGCAGAGATCAATGACTGGAGAGAGTAGCAGTGCATACTGCTGCCTTTCTTCAGACAGCCCTGCTAACAAACAGGAGCAGCACCACAGCACAGGTGCTCAGGATCCAACAGTAAGGGGGAAAGCAGCACCTTGCTGGGAAACTCCAACTCTAAACCTCTGCCTTGTTCAGCTGGATGGACAGAGCAGCCTGCTCTCACACTGCTGCACACTGAGGGAGGGCCAGGTGTCCACCCAGGAGTACTGTAAGCATAATGCTGAGCTGATCCCATCCGCTGAATCCTTACATCAAACCTCAGTGCATGCAGGAGCTCCCCAAGATCCTGCAGGTCTTTATGCGTGCCCACTTCAAGCTTTGATTCAAATGAGAATCAATTCCACACACTCGAGAAAAGATGAGAGCAAATCAGCCTCAGGCTACCAGCTCGTGCTTTCAAGTACGTTCAGATACATGGATCTCAGTATTAGTGACAGGCCTGGATGAGAGAGCAGTGCTTTATCTTCAGAGAAGGGACACACACAGCTTAAACGTGGTGCAGCACTCTTACCTCCTGCCTTCCCCCTGACATGCGGTGGTGATCTGTCTGGTTGCATTTGGTGGAGAACTCATCCTTCTTCACAATCTGTAGTTAGCACAGAGGAGAAATGAACAGGTTGCAGAGCTGATGAGAGCTGCCTGGGATGACTTAACTATGACTGCTTAGAGTAAATGCTTTGCACAACAAATGTTACTGAATCAGGCATGGGAGAGATCTCAATGCATCAGCTACAGGATAGAGAACTAACAGCCCTAACAAACCCGATGCATTCGAATGGAAGATCTCATGTTGCTTCTCTGAGTTGTTTTTCATTTTAAGGACAAGGAAGCAGCCTCTCCAGAAGCTTTACAAAGCCTTCAGCTGAATGCATGATGCTAAGTCGCCTTCCTACAGTCTCATTTAGCACTGGAAAACCAAGCAGGCCTGCGTGGATGCACCCAGCAGCTGAACAAGGCCACTCTGTGTGCCCTTTATTTCAACCTGAACACATTGGTGTTACATCCCAGGGCCATATCCTGTCTTTTTGTTCAATCTGCTTCTACAGCCAAGGTGCAGACATGCACGCACACCCTGCCCCTAGGACTGGTGGTGCTGCAAATGCTGGAGGAGCTCACCTGGATGTGGCCATTATGAGGTCCCTTATGGCCATACATGCACTCAACCGTGGCAGATTTCCTCTCCATCAGATGGATCCTGAAGAGAGGTTTGAATCTCATCGGGTCATCGACGTGAGGGTCGTGAGGTGGCAGGTACATCCAACCAATGATGAACAGGCCATCCACCTGCAGAGGGATGGGAAACAACACACACAGCATCAGCCTTGCTCACGTCCTTTGGAGTTCGCAGCAAACGGCTCTGGCGCCCATCCTACAACAGGGCAAGAGCTGCAGAACAGCTTGCTGCATTTCCAAACTGCTTTCCAGCAATTAAACCAGACCATATGCACTCACAGCACACCCCTAGTGAAGAGGGAGAGGGTTTCTTTATGAGGTTTTTCTGCACCAATGGAAAAATCATCAGGCTTTTATTGTTGCAAAGGACTTTGTGACGGATGCTCGGTGCACAGCATCCGGAGGGAGAGACCACACAGCAAGTCAAGCTCTAATTAGTTTGAGAGCTCCTGCTGGCAGATTCTCAGAGTTCTGTTTCTCATGATTATCTGCTCCTCTTGGATGAGGAATTATTTGGCTCTATTATTCACGGGCAGCACAGGAAGCAACAATCCTCTCAGCAGAGAAGCACAAGCGCCTGCTCTCCTCCTGCAGGTCTAACAGAATCCTTCCCTTCCAGCCCCACAATTCTAGAGAAAGGATATTTTCTGAGCAGAGATTTGAGAGGAGAGCAGAGCAGTGCTACAAGGGAACACCTGTTTTTGTAAGGTCACGACATCATGCAAGCACTTGGAGGTACTCTTCTATTAGTTTATGAAATAGAGCATTGCAAAATCCTAAGGACAGAGCAGCAGTGGCCCTGGTTATTTGTTATGGGTCAGTCTGCCACCACCTGCAGCACCCTGGTGCAAAGAGTAAGGGCTTCTGGCAATTTTCTTGCCCAGTCTCAGTAATACAGTATCGAGGTTGTTCATTAACTGCTCTCCCCAGCGGAGCTGGGAGGCTCCACGAGCCTTGCATCAGTAAAGGATGGCAAAGTACAGGAAGGTGAGGTGCAAAAACACAAGGCCAAAACCTTTTGCAAAATGTTCAGATGCAGGCAAAAGTTCAACATGAAGTAATGGGCCAGCACTGAAGTCTCTGTGGTATCAAAGCTCTGTGCCAGCCACCAGAATAGCAGCATTAGACTCTAAATGAAGCCTTGCCCTAAAACATTCCTCACATCTTC
This sequence comes from Centrocercus urophasianus, assembly GCF_019232065.1. Taxonomy (NCBI): domain Eukaryota; kingdom Metazoa; phylum Chordata; class Aves; order Galliformes; family Phasianidae; genus Centrocercus; species Centrocercus urophasianus. The sequence goes on from NW_024884755.1 coordinate 15,391,159, forward strand.
CTGTGTGTTCCTGAAGCTGAAAAACAAAAGGACTGTCTGGAAAAGGAGGTGATGGTGCAAAGATCCAAGGAGCAACGTGGGCACCAACCACGTGCTTGAGTGCTGCTATTTAGAGCTCTCAACAGCACACAGATGGTGAAGGGGCATTCAGAAGGTCCAGCCCTCCACCACAGCCCCAGGATGAGGTACTCACCACCACGTTCAGCAGTCCCCCATAGGGCCCAATGTCTGGCTGCCACAACCCCAGGATGTGTCGGTACCGGTGCAGCACTGGGGAACAGTGAGACACTGATGTGAGCATTAATGAGCTAAGGGATTCGAATTTGGGGGGAGGGGGGGAAAGAAATAAAGGGAAAAAGAGACTTATCACCAAACTGCACACCAATGCCACCCACAACAGCACGATAAGGAAGTGAATGCTGGTTGCACCCAACCACAGCGAGGCAGTTGTGAACTGAGGCCTCCCATGAGTTCACGAGGATTTCCTGTCCTCTGAAGCCTTGCTGCAACTGCAAGGACAGCAGTTTGTTCCCTGGACCTTACACGAGCAGATACCTCAGTGGGAGACCTCTGCAAATCACACGACATGTCCAGAGCTAAATACAAATCAAGTATCCACCACGTCCAGCTACCAAAAATGCACCTGATGCCTCACGCTGCAAAGCAACAGAAAATAAAGACACAGAGGCAGTAGAGAATAGGGAAATGTGAATATTCTGAGTATTTCCCCTCCTTGCAGGGACAAACTTGCCTCCAGAGTTAAGCATCCTTCTTCAAAACAGCCAATAAACAGCGGGGCAAAGCGCACAGGCCATGCCAGCTCGGGAGCTGCAGAACTCAAAGCAAGCTGCTATACGTCAGCAGTGCCCAGAAGCTGCTGCCCAGCCCCTCTCACAGCCTGCTGCAGCACAGGAGGCTTCTGCTCCTCATCTCTGAGTTGGGTTCACTTTCAATCACTTCAAAATTCTTTGAAGTGGGGACGATGCCTGCACAGAACCACCTTAAGGGAAGCTCGGAGATGCTCCTTGCCTCCTCTCCCAGCCTCACAGCCGTGCTTTTTGCCCATACAGTTTTCAGACACAACCAATAAGCTCCATGTGCAGGTGGCACACACAGTCTAGCACCTTGTGTGGGAACAGCAGGTTATTTCTAAGGTTACTTCCAAGACCTCTGTCTCACAGGGATGCTCCTGGCCAACTCGGAAAGCCACAACTTACAAAACCAGCATGAATGAATAATGGTTTTTATTTCATGTCAATTCATACAGGAAGAACTGAGTTTCAGTGCAGCTTTGTTCCTTTAAGTACCTGGAACAGGGAAGACCGTAGGGGTGTTTTTATTACAGCAAAGCAGAGAACTTCCATGGTGGATGAGAACAGCAGGGAGGGTTATGCTGAGCTGAGCCAGCTGGCCCCAACAAGACTCAAAGCAAAACCCTAACTCCCTCTTTCAGGCCTGAGGGAGATTGTTTTTCCCTTCTACAAAGTCTCAGGATTGCAGCTAAACCCACTGCTGAGTTCCAGCCCTGGCTTCCCCATGGCAGGAGATGGATGGATGCAACAGCTGCTTCCCTCCCCGCTCCTCAGAACACAGCAGCACTTGGGCTGCTCTCCAAGGCTTGCTTTCCTCTGCTACGCACCAGACCTCCAATTCTTCTCAGTCCTGAAGAAGTCTGTTGCCTATCCAAACTTCTGAGCCCATGTGCTCCAAGTAGAACAAGAAATACACCCCTGGGAAGCTAGAGCAGCACTCCCACCCAGGCAGTCTATTACCCACACTGCCACACACAGCCCTGCAAGCCCTTCAGATGGAAAAGCAGTTTGGGAAAGGCTGGGGTGAGCAGTGAATGCCTCAGCTCCCATCACAGGAGCTGCCTGGGCAAGGTCTGATGCCTGTGCTCTTCACCAGAGGACAAGGAGTGACACAGAGCAAACGCACAGCGATCCAAGCAGACACAGCAGAGCTGGCACACCAACAACCACCATCGGTGTGGGAAGGCACTCACAACCCCAGAACGGGTTATTAAATCAGGAGCATGGCAGATGCTTTCATACACCTCTGCTTTAGCTAAATCCCATCACACCGCCTGCATCTGCTTTGAGGACAAGGCAGAAATAAATGCAAAAACCCAACGAGGGATCAAAGCAAGATGTCTGTAACCAAAACTGAGCTGGAAGCATGTAAGCAGCTCTCAGCCAGTGGTAACTGCTCAGAGTGGAGTGAGCAAAGCATCACCAAGGAGTGCTGAAAACCTGGAGAAAGCAATCTGAGCTGAGCTGGCTCATGCTGTATTGAGGCCACAATCGACCCTGCTAAGGAAGGCTTAACAGCTTGGGGGTGGGGGGGAAAAGGGGAAACAGGCAATGACATTGTAAACCACGCTGGCTGTTCTCCAAGTGACACGCCATGCCTCTACAGAAAAGCAGCTTGAGACTTCAGATGTTTGGGGCTGCAGTTGAGGGAACAGCACAGAATGCCATTTCAGAGCCACCACAACCAGCTTGCTCAGGGCAAGCACCCAGGCAGCAACCTATGAAAGCTAAAACTTCGTACTGATTCCCGCAGCAGAGCTGTCACTGCTTCCCTCCTGTGACCTGCATTAAAGACAATGTCAGCATGGCCTGCTGTACATCTTCTCTGAATGGCCCATGCTCAGCTCTCCTCTTCAGCACAGGTGAGCGTGCAGCATTCACTCCTCCCATTAGCACGCGTGGAAGAACTCCATTCCCAAGCACTTGTGAATTAGTAACCTGACTTTGCAAAGTGACCTTATTCCCCTTCCCCTAAGGAGCATGAAAGATAGCTCAATACTCCTTCCACAGCCCAAGCAGTACAGGCTTCCCTCGTTGGCTTAAATGTGATCAGCACTCCCCTCAACACCTGCAGAAGACTGAGCAGCAGAATGAAGGGTCAGACTGCTCCACAAGCACTGGAACAGGTTGCCCAAGGAGGCTGTGGATGCCCCATCCCTGCAGGCATTCAAGGCCAGGCTGGATGTGGCTCTGGGCAGCCTGGGCTGCTGGTTGGTGACCTGCACACAGCAGAGGGTTGGAACTGGATGAGCGTTGTGCTCCTTTGCAACCCAGGCCGTTCTAACAATTCTCTGAACTGCTCACGAAACCCTCCACGCTATCTATCCCAAGATCCACCCCAAAACAATCTGCTCAAAGCAACGTCACACTCCATGCAGCATCTCGTGTGTGCTCAGAGCAGGAAGCATCAACCAGCAGGGTACGTACGGCAGGTGTAAACATCTCTGTACTCCATGTGCTCGTAGTCGGGAAGGATTTTCATAAAACGCCCCGACTTCACCCGTGGGTTTATACCTGAACAGACACAGCAGGGTAAGTGCCAGAGAACTCAGCTCCACCGTCACCTTCTGATGAACCTGGATCAGCTCCCTTCTCCTTTCGCTTCCGGCTGCGGTGCATCAATCAGTGGTTTTCAATTTGCTCCCTCAGGCACAGCCAGTTAGCAGGGTTACTGACACAGAGTTTGCTATGTTCAGCATTACCCAAGGTAACGTTTACAAATGACATCCTGGGAAGTAAAAGCAGCCCCCCCTAAAGCTCTGGGGAGGGGTGGGGGGGGGGGCAGCAGTGAGCATTGCTGTCTGACAAGTAACTGCACAGAAGGCAGCCCAGCTCTTGGGCCAGTGCTGCTCCCTAACACCGGATCCCAATTCCCAGTTTCCCACCCTGTTTCCTGCAAAAGCACATTTAGTGCACAGAAAAGCTTAGGTGACATCCCCCAGTAGCTCCAAATTAACTCTTCTGCGATTAAGGAGGTTTATGGGACAGCAGAGAAATGGCAGGGGGGGTTCACCAGCAGGAAACTGTTCCAAACCCACTAACTGTTAGTTAAATCTGAGCAGGAGAGCTAGGACAGCAGACCTTCTGAAGCCTGAGAAGGTTGCCAAGTACACTGACCAGTGCTTGGCTCACTCTGGTTAGCAACCATGCTGATTAGGATTGCTGAATGGATAAGGGCACAGCACAGTCCTTCCCCAGGAACGCAGTACAGACTACTGCAGAGGTAATCCTCATACATCCTGTGATGCTGTGGATGCAGAAACTACAGCAGTGGAAGGGAAGACTGGCAAAATAGTTGTTGGCCCTCAACAGAGCTGTCCTACGAGTCTTATCAGACTCTGGAAATCTGCAGAATGACAAAGGGGCCTCCAGTGCTGACCACATCTACAAGAGCTGGCTCAGCATCACCCAGCCCTCCCATCCAGACAAGCTGAGCACTTTCATCTCACGTGCACCAACTGAGGCAGTGGGTGATGAAGTAGTTTCACCTGAGGATGCTCAGCAAGTCTAATAGAGAAGATTAAAACCCAGAAATTGTTCCTCTCCAGCATGAAGACCAGTGCTTGAGGCAGTCACTGCTTCAAGGCTCAGCAAACAAAGCAAGTGTAGAAGTTGAGATGGTTTTTGGCTCTGCAAAGCCCATAGGGACTTTACAGATGATTGCAACTTGGGACAGTTACTGCTTTTGCTATGTAACACAGGGTCTTATGTGAACAGCCAGAAACCACAGGTTAAATCTTGTTCTTTACACTGAGGACTACAAACCCTTATAAAATATGTGGCGGTGGAACCAAGGTAACACAGCCTGATAGTGCTGATACAGGATCTCCTGGAGGCTGAGCAAAGCAACCCTGCAGCTTCTGACTGCAAAGGGCAAGATCTGGGGACAGGGAGACAGCCTCAATGGATCCCTGCCTCCATCTGGGCCACAGCCTGTCCTGCTTTTATCTCTCAGACGCCCCCCATACCATGAGATAGCAGATGTGCCTTCTGCAAGGTAGGTGCACGCTGAATCTGAGGTGCCACTGCCACAGCCATCCCTAAAACACAGAGGCACCTGAGCAGAGACCAGCCCTGCCATGTCCTCCTCCTCCAGGAGCAGCCCAAAGGACTCCACCAACAGCTCTTTCCCATTGTCAGCATAGAATGGCATCCTTTCACTGGGACCAGCCTTAACTTAAATCACACTGGGGTACTGGCAGCCTTTAAATAGAGAAAAATATCGGTTAATTCCTCAGCAAGATCTGAACAAGGTAAAAGAAACAGGAAACGACGAAAAACCTTCATTATGCTCCACAAGAAACTTAAATTCTGTGCCTTTTCCTACCAGAGGATTGGAGGACAGATGTCCCAGCTCTCGCTACCTGCTTAGCATTAAATAAAATCCCAAACGTGTCAGCTTCACAGACATTAGAAAGCGAGTCTGAATAACTCCCACTGTCAAAGCCTAATAAATATTCAACACGCACACGCTTTCCAAGCTGGTCCTGAGCAAAGACCTCCAGCTCTGTAGCAGCTTCATCACTTACGTTTGGCATAGACATCCCTGCAGGACACGCCTGTGATCTCCAACTTGCGCAGGTTTTCACACACGCCGTACTCTGCAACGACACAGATAACAGCGTCAGCTCTGGCATCCAGGCCTTTGCTATGCAGGATTGATGTGAGATGAGAGGTGCACTCTTGCAAGCTGGGCCATCAATCCGAGAATCTCGTTGCTGTTTCTGCAGAGGAAATGAAAAACTGGAGGTAATGGCATCGCAGTTTGGGAATCCAGCACTTCCCAAGGGGTGTCTGCAACAAACACACAGCACAGCAGAGTGACAGAGGCTGACATCTACACTGCAAGGGGTGTGAAATGTGAGAGACGAACTCATTACAGCTCCGAATGCGTGCCCATTTAGATCAAATCATCAGTGAGTAGTAATTATTTACTCCCACTGAGCCGCCCAGCAGAGAAAGCTGCTTATTAGGATCCCAAGAAAAGGTCACGGACTTAAAAAAGAATGAAATGGAGACATAAAACAGACATCAGCGTGTACAAATATGGCTACACATGAAAGCGGATCGGAGGAGACGGGGCTGCCCAAATGCCTTTGATTGCTCACAGAGCGCCCTGAAAACAAAGCAAGCCACAGACCTTAAAGGCTGCTTTGAAGCACAAAATGAGATCATCTCGTTTTGTTTTTTTGCTGGAAGTCAACACCAAAACTTCTAAGAAATTCTAAGAAATAGAAGCAAGGACTGATATCTCACTGCAAGGAATCCTGAGGAAGGCAGAGGGAGGAAATGAGAGGAGGGAGATCCCAAAAAACCCATCAGCAGCAACAAGCACGCTGCTGCAGCACTCCTGTTAGATCTCAGCGTGCAAAGCCATCCTCCTCAACATCAAAGACCTCTACTGCAGATCAAACACAGCTTCCCCCAGCAGTGCCAAACACCGGGGCTGCCAAGCGCTGCTGCAAACTGAGGATCCATTTTTCATACAGGAGAAAAGCAGAAGCGTCCCTGAATGGATCCACCATCATTCAGTCTATAAATACAGCACTTGTGTATTTTTGTCATCACACGTGCGTGATGATAAAACAAGAACACAGCTTACTGTCAGCCTGCCTGTGGGGAATACACACTGCATTACGTTGCTTTGGGTGAACAGAGAGTTCAATCGAGGTAAGAGTGGGCAGGAGGCACAAAGGCATTTTGCCCTTCATTAAAAGAGGCAGGAGCCTGTGGCAAAGCTCCTGCTGACTTCCACAGCAGAAGTCAGAGGAAGCTCAATGCATCAAACACCAGGCAGGATGAGGAAGCACAATTAGGCAGACAGAGAGCAGCAGACAGAGTGTGCTTGCAGGAAAGCACACCCAGGCCAGCACCAACAAGCCACTTAGTGCTGGGCTGCAGCCAGCCAACCCTGCACAGCCCTCCTGCAGGTCTGTGAAAGCAGAGCTGAGCTGGAGGCACCCTGCAGCCATCCCATGGTTGTCCCCCCCTGCCAGGCTCAGGGAGGCTCTCAGCTGCTGCCCACGTGTGTGCACAAGTGGGTATGAGTGCCTAAGAACTGCATCAAAGGGGCAGAGGGAATGGTATGTGAAAGTCACAGACCTTTGTAAGCTGAGGGAAGCAGGGTGGTTAGAGCTTGCTGTTTGTAAACAGCCCTTCCACCTGGCCACAGTGTCAGCAGGACGCAGGCTTTGTGCAGCAGGCATTGCAGCTAGGTTACGTTCAGCCTCATGGAAGATATTCATGCTGCATCAGAAAGGGAGGAGACACACAGAGGATCCTGCTCAAACGGCACCTCTCCACACTGCCAACAGCAATGCCCACATAGAGCCTTCCTCCAGAAGCCCTCATTTCTCCCCATTTTGCCTCCTGCACCCATAAACCACTCCAAGGGCAGCCCCAGAACTGATAACTGCCTGCACATACCCTGAACAACAGAGCGTGGTGGGATGAGGTTTGAGGTCAGAGCTCTATCTCAGTTCCATGCAAGTGCCCTTGACAACCTGCAGGGAAATTCTACGAAAGCAGAAACACTACAAAAGCTGCAAACCCCACTTCTCTGCAGGCAGGTGCCCTTAAAATGGCCTTACCTCATTGCTGCAGCTCACTGAGTCAAGCACCCTAAGGAGTTAACAGCCACAGAAATGCACACGGTCAGAAAGAATCCTGCTTCAAAAGTAAGGATGGAAATTGGTTTTGAAGCTCTTCCTTGACCAGCTGCGAAATCTGTTTTATTAGGTTTATAATGAGTGCTTGGAAAATGTGCCAAACACGGTGACACCGTGCTGTTTCCATGGCCACATGCATTGGAATCAGAAAGACTTGGAAAGGTCTAATGAATCCCACTAACACCCTTCTAGATGTAATCTATTCCCTGCTCTGCCCAGGGCAAAGAGAGCCCTCCTGGCAGCTGTGCCATGATCTTCTGGAAGCAGGGAGTGCTTCCACTGTATTTCAGATAACACAATCACAGATCACACCACTGCTTTCCCCTGTGCCTCTCTCAGCAGCTCCAAGCACTGCATGCGGACACCTGAAGCTCAGAGGGAATTAGGATGCCTGGTAGAGCTTGACACCCTTACCACTGCTATGGTTCAACAGTGCCTTGGCCAATCATGCCTTCTCATTAGTCCTGAATAAAGGTGTGTTTGCAATGCCATGCACAGAACAGAAGGCATAGAAACTTATTGGATTATTTCAGACACCACAAACATGGGAGATTCTCAGGTCAGCACTTCTGAAGGATAAATTTGGAATTGGCTTCTTGTTTCCAAAGGCTTCCAAACGCTTCTCCCAATGGAAGACTTGTCGTGACCCAAAGGAGGAGCTGTGATCTGCAATGAGTGAAGGCATTTGTGGAAACCCCAAAGCAAGAAAATGAGCGGCTTCAGACCTGCAAGCTACAAACAAACCTGAGGGAGAACCTCTGAAGAAAGGCCAGTGCTGTGCACCTGCCACCAGCAGCGAGGAACAGCAAGCTATTGGCTTCCAGACAGCACCTGGACCAAGAACAAGGTGAGAGATGGGAAAGCACACCACAGCTCACTAAAGATACACACCATGCAATTCTGGGCCTTGTGACATATGAAAACCACATTCTCATTTCCTAAGGCGATGCACTACAGGAAATAGTTCCCACTGTGGGAGCCCTGGAAGAGCTGAATTCCACCCAGCAGCCCTCACTGAGCACACACAGCAGGCTCCCATGCTTCTCCCCCAGCAACTCTCCAAGCCTTGCTCAAGCTAAGCATCCTAAACACCCTGGCTGACACTTCTGCAGGTCCAAAACTAATGAAGAATGTTGTTACAACTCAAAGCCTTTTCAGGCACGTTCTAGAAGAGGTTGTTCTGAACCACTGCTCTGTTTCTAAGCATTTTGCTGCTCCTATGCTGCTTTAAGGTAAAAGTTGTGGCCTACCAGGTGCTAATCAAGGTAGGTCAAGCCATGAGCAATGGTGCTTTAATTCAGCTCCCACTGCAGAGATCAGTAATCACCTATTTATAGACGACAGGAAAGCAACTGCAATCCTCTTCTTGCCAAAGAAGCAATTCAAAGACATTGTTTACCCCAAACAGTTGCAATGATAAAAGGACAACGGCCCTAACAGCCACAGCAGCAGGGTTACACAACAGCTTCTGGTTAATCCCTGCAGCCTCCCCATGGACAACCACCAGGAGAAGCCACCCCTGCGCTTTCAGGACAAGGCCTCTGGATGTTTGGACCATTCACAACGGTGTTTTCAAGACTATTCTAAAAGTGAGTCTGCCCACAGCAGTACAAGAGGAAAACATCAGTTCTGAATGGGCAAAGCCAGGTGTTTCCCACCCCCAGCACTGCTGCTGCCCATGCTGAAGGTACAAACTGGTTCACACAAAGCACTGCAACAACTCTCTCAGTGATTAACCGTTGCATTTCATTTCAGGATTGTCTTTCTTTTTTTTAATCTCAAATAGTTTTACACACAGACAGTCACAGAGACAAAGCTGACCACTAATTCCTTAAGAGTACAGCTCCAGGGCATCACCAGTAAGCTTCAGACTGAACAGGCCAATATAAGGGGTATGGTTGGAGGGGCACACCTATTCTCACCCTATTCCTGGCACCTGCCGTTTTCACAGCAGGACACAAAGGCATACATTCAATGCTGCAGAACCACCACGACAGCAATCACTTCATGCTTATGTGCAGAACTGTGCAAGTGAAAGTCCAAACTGAGAGCAGCTCAGATTGTGACTGATTAAAAGGCTGCGGGAAGCCTCATAAATGTCCCGCTTTCAGCCAGGAACCTGGTGCTTATTTGGGCCTCACAGCTTGCACGTCATGCCTTTGGTACAAGAATTACCTCCATCAAACCTGCAGCCCACCAATACGTGCTCTGGCCACAGCTGGAGCTGATACATCAGAAGAAACACAGTGTTGGGAAAGAACAGAAATTCGGTCTGAAGCACCTCTCACCTCATAGCTAGCAAGGAGTATAAGGAAAGAATAGATGTTATTTGATTAAGCTGTCACCAAGAAAGCGCTAAAGTTATTGGGATCACTCCCTGCTGAGCAGAGAAATAAGAATGCTTTGGTGTTTATTTTACAAGTACAGCCTTTGTACCCTCCAAGGGTTCTTGGGTAGTGCTGATAAAGCATGAACTCATTCCCGTAAGGTTTAACGCATCCTGCTGCCTGTAGCAGACAGCCTTTCTGACACACCTACAGTTCTTATCCCTGCTACCAAAACCAGAAAAACAACAGTGAACACAAAGGACTTCATGAGCTGGAAGCACCTGGCAGGAGAGCATCACAGATGAGCACAGCAGGACCACGCGAGGAGGGTGAAACAGCCGCTGCGTTAACAAACAGGGGACAGACAGACAGACACGCTGATACCAGGTAAAGGTGAGGAGTGAAACTGCAGCACTGGGCCGCAGCAACACAGCCTGAGGCGGCGCAGAACACGGCCTATTGCTTGCACTGCTGCAATGCACATGTCAAACGGTGCTCGCATCACCTCCAGACCCCCAGTGCTCCCAGACGGACACCCAAGGGCTCCTTCCTCCCCCAGCGCACTCACTGTGCACCGACTGACCATCACCCCTTCCCACCGCCCGAAATTCCCCTCTGCACGCCTTCCCAAGGAACCCCCTCCTCCCAGGGTGTTCCCAGGCCCTGCACCCACCGGCCCCATCTCCTCCCCAGCCACCCCAATGCTCCCCATAACCCCCCCCCAGCAGGCGGTACCTTCCCGGCAGCGCCGCCTCCAGATGGTGTCGGTGCGGAGGATGCGACGGAAGGTGGTGCAGACCCGGGCCAGGCTGGGCAGGTCGGTGCCGGGCAGCGAGCCGAAGATCTGCACCAGCAGCTCGGGGGGCAGCTCCAGGAGGGACATCGGTGCCCGCCCGTTCGGACCCACCTCGGCGGGGTGCGGCGCGGGCCTGGCGCACTCGATGCGCTCCGTCAATTCGTCGTCCTCAGCGGAAGCGCCTCCGCCGCCTCCAGCCTCCTCGGGGTCCGTGTCGGTGTCGGGCTCGCTGTCCCCTCCGCCTCCCCGCCGCTGTTCCCGTGCCGCCCCGCGCCGGCGGCAGCCCCGCGCCGGGCCGACCCCGCACAGCCGGGCGCACACCGCCATGGCCGCCGCCTGTCTGCGACGTGGGGCGTGGCGCGACGCGGCGCGGAGCCACAGGACACGCCCACTGCCAGACGCGGCCAATCGGAGCCGCCCTCTCTGCTTGGCCACGCCCCCTCGCCGTGTAACGGACGTGCCGCCGCCGTTAGGCCCTCGGGGAGCCGTGGCCGCTGGGGAGGGCTCGCCTGCCCCCTTGCGCGCGGGAGGAACGAGCCGCCCGGCCCCGCGCGGTGCCCTCCTGGGCACCAGCACCCCGCGGCACCGACGTTGTTGTCACGGAGCCCCGTCGTCCCGCTCTGCTGCGGCGAGAAAGTAAATATTCCTTTCCCTCACAAAGGGAAAGAAAAAAAAAGGAGGAAACCCGACTTGCCCCGTGTGAGGATCGAACTCACGACCTTCAGATTATGAGACTGACGCGCTACCTACTGCGCTAACGAGGCTCCTCGAAAACCGACTCTCTGCGCAGGTCTCTTGTACTGCTCCTTCCCGAGACCGTTCACTCCTCAGAGCTGTTCCTTTCCTGCAGGGGGAAGCTGGGCATTTTTGTAAACGGTTCTGCTTTGCCGTGCTGTTCTGCAAGACATCTGCATGCCGAACCCCTGGGTGTGCCTGAACATCCTCATGTGAGCAGGAATGGCTGCGAGGGCTGCACCAACAGGCCTGCGAGGAGCTTAAGCTGTTTCCAGATAATAACAAAAATTAAAGCAAACCTTGCTTGCCTCTCCGTTCTGAAGAGTCTCTGTCCAGCTGGGATTTCTATAATAAAGTGAGCTCCGCATTCAATGAAGCATTTGGCAGAAGAGGTCTCTATGATGCCAGCAGAAGCACTGCCCTGAATCCTAATAGCAGGGCCTCACCCCTGCGAGAGGCTCAGAGCAGCTGTCACCATGGCAGCCTGACTGCAGGTACTTCAACTGAACAGAGACGGGAAAGCAGACATTGAACTGACGCTAAAAGTCTCCAAACTATGCCCATGAGCATTGCTGCAGGGTGGCTGTCTGCCCACGGTGTGACCGCTGGCACAAAAGGAGGAGGAACATTGGACATGAGGTGCTGTGAACAGATGAGGTGAGATACGTGATTGCTTTGGACAGCCTGAGGGTTCTGCTAAGGAATCCAGCAGGCAAACCTTGTCTCTGGGACAATACCCTGATTTCCAAGAACCATGCATTCAGGTGCATCCATCAGATGACAGATGACAAGTGCAGGCTGCAAGGCTACATGTGAACCAATTGCTACAGCACGGGATGAGTAAATGCACAGCTTCTCACAGCCCGAACCGCTGCATTCCTTCCTCCAGTGCAGCTCACGTGCAGAATGAGGCTGTCATCTATAAAAGTGTGCCTTTGGGGCTTCGGTGATGGACAAGTTTGGTGCCCACAGCTCTGGTTGAATGAAGAAAAGCTGCACCACGAGTCTGCAATGAGGCACGTGGACAATGAGTCACCTCAAAGAACAGACTGTTTGGAAACACGTCTGGAGCAGTTTTCCACCTGTATGGAATCACATGGATTTTCCCCCTTACTCAAACTTTCCGGACGGGGCTCCAGGAGGCCCTGTCTGTTTGCTAGGGAACTGAGGGATTCGTGGCGAGGACAGCAGAAGTCCTGATGGCAAGCATTTAGGTGCAAACAAAACAAAAGATGTCCCTGACGACATTGCCTGAAGCAGAAACCCAGCAGCCTGCAGCAGAAGCAGCTTTCCTCCCTGCTTCTTTTCCTCTTTGGGATTTTCTATTTTTATCCAGGATGTATTCTCCCTCCTCTTCATCCGAATGTTCCCTCTGTGCCTCATTGCCTCCCCTCCCTTCCCCACACCTACACTCTACAACCCTTATGCACATCTCCATGGGTGCCTTCTCCTCCATCCCTCATAGATGCTTTCCCACTGGCCTGCTGACCTCTTTCCCATGGCAAATCCATGCTACCTCCCACAGCACTCCATTGCCCGCAACCCATTCCCTTTAGATTTGGAGGGAGAAGCAAAGGTCTTCAAGGCAGAGAGATGCTGCAGAGTGGTTCTAACCAAACAAAACTTAAAACTTCAGTATTTATCTCTGGTGCTTCTCTGCCACCATTATCTGAATCCACCAGCTTTATTTGTTCCCACAGGAAATGCAGCAAAAGTGAATTATCATCACACATCCGCTGGCACAACCCAATGTCTGAGCACCCTTCTTTGTAAACAACTCCAGATTAAGAGCCCAGAGCTTTCCAGCACTGCTGCTTCAGGCAGGCAGCTCGCAGACCTCACCACCGGGCTCCCCAGCAGGATGTACTGAGAGCAAAGACTCACTGTTCCATTTCTCTCCAGCAATTAAGGAGCTGGTGCGGCTCTCTCTGCAGTCAATTAGAGCCTTCACGCTCGCTCTGAAGGGCTCTGGATTGGTCCCAGAGTCAGCGTCCTCATTTTCTGTAATCCCGAAGCGTTTGTGCCTTCCCAGCCTCCGAGCAGGATGTGCCAGCTGATGGCATACCCAGCCAATTACAACCTGATCGGCTAGCAGAGAATTATTTCTTTTCCATTTGGCAAGGAGGACAGAAAACTGTGGCAAGACAGGCCGAGACAGATGAACAAGTCCTGTTTGCAACACAGAATAATTGCAGCTCGTTTATTTGCCATAAGCCTGCAGTGGGATTTCTGCTTTGCAACAAGCATCCTTGGAGGCAGGACACTTGGAAGAGGGAATATCTCAATGGGAAGACCAAAGAATTTTGCTCCGTTTTTTTGTGATGTAAATATTGTTTTCATCCCAGACGTTATTTCCTTGGTGTTTTAAGCTGGAAAATAGTTTTTCTTGTCCTGATTTTAGAATTCTCCATCTTCTCCCTTTCTGTCTGGGCTTTGATCTCACCAGAAACTGCAGGATAAGCTGAACCACAGACAGGCACAGGGCTCATCTGGGAAGCCCCATGCACAGCAGAAAATGCTGATGGCAGTGACTCAGGAACTGTTTTGCATCCTTCTGCTTTAGAGCAGAGAGCTGTGCCCTCTCTTTATGAAAGAAGGCATGGTATTTCTTCAGCAAGCTGTCCTTGTAATGAAGTATTATTCGATCTGAAGCCCAGCTGTGGCCACGGGTGCCTGGGGACACAAAAACGCTATGGCACTTTTACAAGGAGCAGTTGTTCTCTCTGCTTTGGCCACCATCCAGCCCAAACGATATCAGTGTGCCCAGCACCTCTGGCAGCTCCATTCTCAGAAGCATTATCTTAAGGACAGGTCACAGGACGGGCAGTCAGGTGTTCAAGATGCTATTACTGGGTCAGCTGCTGAGCAATGATTGGGCAATTGCTGGCAGCTCAACCTCTGCATGCTTCAGTTTCCCATGATGTAAATTAGGAGGATGTTTGCTGAAGCCACAGGCGATGTAGCACTCAGTTAATTGAAAATGCATGGAGATCCTTTAGTCCTAGGTGTACTAAACAACAACGGAAGATTTTGCTGCATGCTCCATCGTTCTGCAGTTCCCCAGCTATTCTTCCTGCCCTCACGCTGCCATTGCTGCTTGTCAGGTTATGGATATCTTCGAGTGAAAGGCAGTGCATAAACAGAAGTTACTGTTGCTTCCATCAACTGATTTACTGTGTTCCCCTGTGAAGTCAACAGCTCCCGTTGAACAGTTGATCCTGAAGCCAAGAAATACTTGCTGGAGCAGCAGCAGCAACTGATGTCAGGGTTATGGCATACAGCAGTGACGTCCTGGGCAGTGCTTACATGGGAAATGCAATGAGTTTTCAGCCCAGTATTCCAAGCGAATGTTTCTGTAATGGCAATCCATACGTCTGTATCTTTGTTTGGATTTACCTTCGAGAAGAAAAGCATCTGGTTCATAATCTCAGAAGTGCTGTATTCCCAAAGCCTTGTGAAATATGTGGCCAGATAGAAGAGAGAAACAACGTCAGTGCTCCCACTGAGGAATAGGCACATCTGCTTTTAGACCTCAAAGAAAAACCACAGAGAAAAATGGGCTGTGAGCGGTTTCTTCAGTTTCACATTTCTAAATTACACACTTACAGCCCCACACAGGAGAGAGATTTTGTCATTCTCATCGCTTCCTGCTTCAGTTCTTCTAAGTTAGAAGGGGACTTGCATTGAGAAACTTGAAGTTAGGGTTTTCTTCATAGAATGGGCACCATCTTAGGAAAAAATTAAGATTCAAACTTCCCAGAAGAGTTGTTTTAAGTCGCTGCAAACAATTCACTACAATCCAGGTCTGTCTGACAGCCTCCCATGGAAGCTCAGTAATGGTTGCACACTGCATTAAACAAAGTCCCACACTAATCTTTAGCTGAGCTAGATCAATAAACACAATTAATGAGAAAATAACCGAGGGAAATGGTGAGAATTCAAGTTACTCTGATCATGGCATCCTTCCTTTTATTATATGGCTTATTTGTATCCATATGCTTGGTGAATTTAATACTTCTGACAGCTGCTGAGCTAATAGCCCTGGACATTCAAGTGCTGCCTTCCAGAAGGGTAAAGCACTGCAGGGAAATAGCTTCATCCACGCACTGTCAAAAACCTTCTCAGTACAGATTCAGTGGGCAAACAAGGGGACGTTTCCCAATTCTGATTGTCAATTCCCAATTCACTTCGTTGCGAAGCAGCTAAAATGGAAACTCCATTTGCTCTGGGGTGAAGGGGATGTGGGAGTTTTTCCCCCAGGGAAGCGCTGTAAATATCAGCTGGGGTTCAGAGAGCGACTCACAGCTCTTACAGGCTTTGTAGCAACAGGGGAAAAAAAGAAGAAGAAGAAAAACAAAACAAACAAATAAGCAAAGAGAAAAAAACCAACAGCCTGCTGGAGGAGATAACAGTTGGGAAACACTGATATCTTTAATTCAGACTGAAAATGTAGTGTAGCCTGCTGGATAGGGCACAGATAGGAGGATCAGAGCTAGGGTTCATCCCACCTTATGTTCTGACCTGCTTTGTAAGCAGGCAAATCACATCTCTGTCTTCATGAGGAAACAGCACTGACAGGTACTGTAAGAGACCGTTTACTCCCTCCCTCTCCCCAAGATGAGATCGATTCTCCCTAAGCTCTTCAATACACCTTTTACTAATTCCTTTTTTCTTTTTCAATGTCTGATGCTGACCATCCCATTGCTTTCCTAGGCAATTCGTCCTGATGCTGCACTATTCTCACCCCTAACCCCCTGCACCACTTGTATTGCCTTTTCCAAGCCATAAGCTCATTACTTCTTGTCCAAGACTCACTGCATGCAGAGAACACCTAATGCCCTTCTGCTTTGCAGCAACCTTGTGCATATGTGAAGACTAAATAATGCCTGCTTTCAGTTACGTCTTCTCCTCTTCAGACTAAGTGCTCTGTACAATGTTCTAAGACCATCATGAAAATGCTCTGTGAGCTACATTTTCCAAGGGCTCTGTTCCAGTGCAGTCACCATATCTGAGGCAACCGCAGCTCAAAAGCAACATTTTCTCATTGTAAAACCGTGCTTCGGCAGCACTGGTCCCAAAGGCCACGTCCATGCTGTCATTCCAACTGCGCCTAACACCTTTCTCAAACCCACACTTGCCAACTGTCTGTGCTGTTGAAATGCAGACACAGGCTAAGGCTGAGATGAACAGGGAAAGGTCAAGCGAGTCACAGCGCGGATCTAAGTTTTCCTTCTCACAGTCTCTGCAGATTATTCATGAGCTGAACATGTGATAGCCCAGCCTGTCAGCAGATACTCTGATTGTGGCTCTCCCTAAGCACCATATGGATGTTTTCAGACTGAGCTGCAGCCCTACTAACAGTTGGTAGCATGCAGGAAAACTGCACGACGCGTAGTGCTCAGTATTGTTCAAACTCACCTGGGCACTCAGCAAAACCAACGGTTGGTCTCATCAGTGCTTGTCTGCCTGCCTGCAGTCACAGAGTGCAGCATCCTGTGAGACGGGACAGCCCAGAGCATGGCGGGATGCCCTCAGCAAGAGAATGGCTTTTTTTAAAGGCGGTAAGGAAGAATAAAATCAAGTTGAAAGAGAAGCTTGGGATGGTTAGCTTTAGCCACATCAGATTCTTGATGATCACCCATCACCTGCTCTCTCTGGACACCAGGGTGAGCACTCACACACCTCAGGGCTGTTTTTTTCCCCCCTAATTAGTCACGTCCTTAATGATCCCATCCTATAATTAGCTTGACACCGGAAACGCTTGACCCTGAATCATAACATTAGGTAATGAACCCTCATTCCAGACTGAGAGCACGCCACTGTAACTTCAGTGTACTGTCACACCTTGGCAGCTGTAGAAAGCCTGACCAGCTCTAAGCAGGTGGGAAAACGGTTCTCCTCCCTGTAGGCTGGTTTTGATAAGGACACTGCTGGCTGCAACACCCTTCAGTAGCACAAGCTGGGTCGTGCAGTGAGACCATGCAGTCCTATTGCTGCAAAATCACTCCTGTATTTCGAAACACGGCGCCTCGAACATATGTGAGGCAAGGGGAAAAGGGAGGCAGCTGAAAGTCTACAGCCAACAGCTTGTGTCAGAAAGCTGCTGAGGGAGGGAACAGTTGGGCATTTCTAATCGAGACAGAATGTCTGCAGGATGGATGTGAGTAAACTTGGCTGGAGACGAGCACTGTTTGCAATCGAATCGATGCCTGACAAACAGCACGTGACGGGGCAGCGGGACTGAAAGCCAAGCGAAGTGAAACACCTGCCTCGAAAATTTTGCTCTGGGGTTTTTACACCGACTTTGCAATGCCTTCCAAACCCTGTTTAGCAAAGCACTACGCCTGTAACTGTGTGCAGAGCCCAGCGGCAAGGGAGGTGGTGGTGGGGTGACAGAAAGACGCTGAGGATGGGGAGAGAGCAAAGCACTGAATGTCTGCATGTTTCAACTCTTTGAAAGGGTAGATAATGGCAGGACAAGGGGAAATGGTTTGAAGTTGAGAGAGGGAAGGTTTAGGTTGGATGTCAGGGGGAAGTTCTTTGCTCAGAGTGGTGAGGTGCTGGAACAGCTGCCCAGAGAGGCTGTGATGCCCCATCCATCCCTGGAGGTGTTCAAGACCAGGTTGGCTGGGGCCCTGGGCAGCCTGGGCTGCTGTTAAATGGGGAGGTTGGCGGCCCTGCATGGCACAGGGGGGTTGGAGCTTCGCAATCCTTGAGGTCCCTTCCAACCCTGGCCATTCTCTGATTCTATATCCCTCTGCTTTGCGTTTTTGTGTTTTGTTTTGTTTTGCTTTTTTTTTTTTTGAGTGGTGGGAGCTGCCAGGAAAATCCCCCAGCGCTGGGAGCCGGACTGCCTGTGCGATGGCAGCGCGCTGCCCGCAGGGGACACTGCGGGGCGACCCTGAGGAGGAACATGGCGCAGCACTCCGAGATAGCAAAGGCTGCGTCCCTGAGGAGAACCACGGCGGGGCACTCTGGAACAACAACAGCAGTGCCGCAGGAAGAAATAGGGTGGGAATCAGGGCTGCGTGGAGAACCATAGAGGGGCACCCCGCAGCGGTCACGGCTCCACCTCACGGAGAAACACCAGAGCTGCGCCACACTCAAGATGGCGGCTGCGCAGCGCCCGCCCCGCCGTGACGCGCGCGTCAGCTGATGGCGCCGCGGCTGGGGGTGGCCGCGGGGGGGCGGACGCCGCCACTCGGGGTTGGGCGCAGCGCCGCGCACAGCGTCCGCCGGGCCTGAGGCCGAGCCGCCGCCATGCCCTCGGAAAAGAGCTTCAAGCAGCGCCGCACCTTCGGTAAGCTTTGCGTGTGTGTGTGGGGCGGGGGGAACGCGGCGGCTGCCGGGCCTCGGCGCCGCGGCTGGGTGTGTGGTGTGGGGGGGATGGAAGGACGTCGGGCCTTGCCGAGCGCCGAGGCCGCCCCGACGCCGGCGGCTGCGGGGGGAGACGCGGCTCTGCCCGCCCCGTTGGGCCCTTCTCTCAAGGCCCTTCCGAACGCGCCGCCTGTCAGCAGGAATTCAGTTCGGCCAGGATGGCAGCCAAGCAGCTGCCGCTGCCACCGGTGCCGTCAGAGAGCGGTGCTGAGCCGCGCCCGGCGCCGAGCAGGTTTGTGTTTCCCACACGGCGGGGGGCTGTGCTGAACGGCGGTGCCGCCGTCCGACCCGCCCCGCTTGGGGAACGGAGCCAACCCGCCCCTGTGCGCCTGGCGTTGCTGGTGGTTGAAATCTTAAAGGAGCGTTTTAATTCGGTACCGTCGCTGCTCTTGGAGTATTCGTGCTGCTCTGTGGAATGGCCAGGGTTGGAAGGGACCTCAAGGATCACGAAGCTCCAACCCCCCGTGCATGTAGGGCTGCCAACCTCCCCAATTAACAGCAGCCCAGGACCCCATCCAACCTGGCCTTGAACACCTCCAGGGATGGACGGGCCATCACAGCCTCTCTGGGCAGCTGTTCCAGCACCTCACCGCTCTCTCTGTAAACAACTTAAGAGAATGTGGCTTAGGCCTCGCAGGTTCCCAGCCCAGCAGCCTGCTGAAGGCTTTGCATATTAGCTGCCTTAGTTCTCTGCTTGATTCACATCCAGCTTAAAGCCGTGATTCACGTGAGCTGCATTTCCTCGTTGGGCTCACGAAAGGCACACGGATGTGTTTGATTGCACGTGGGCTTAATGTGGGTTAATGGAGGGCTGAGTGATGTTGCTCAGTGATGGACAGGTAATGCGTGTTGTGCATTAGCATGCCAGCAAGGAGCCGACAGTGCTGATCTAAGCTCTTCTGCCACCAGCAGCACCTCTCCCCAGCTCAGTGCCTGCTGAAGCTGTGGTCAGGCTGTGATGCAACACTCAGTCTTCATCCTCAGAAGTGTTTACGAGACGAGGACGGCCTGGAAAGCCCCAGCACACTGAGAAGAGCCATAGAGGTTAAAATTGAGTCCACTGAGCCTGCCAGTAGGCAGGGTAGGAGCAGATGCAAGCACATCTAAAAGCAGCCGTGGCTGTTTACTTTGGCTCTAGGTTGCACTTTAGCCTGGCTCATAACATCTGTACTATTAATATTTATGTCTGAGGAGAGGTGAACTTTATCCTAAAAACTGGCACAGATAGCAGTGAAATATCTAAGTACCACAATCTCCCAACTGCTTCCGCAACAATGCGTGCAGCAGAATCAAAATAGAAAACTGTAACTGGGTAATACAAGAATGTACAGTGTAAGCTGATGCTGCCGGGCCTCAGCTGAGCTTAGGGCTCACATTTTAATTGTTGACAACTTCCTCTTCAGGGATCTTGCAGAAATAACACGGGGTGTTCAGCCTTGGTTTGTAGCTTGGGCGTTGTAATTTGGTGCTAGGCATTTTTGAGATGTCTGTTGCAGTGGGCAGAAGATGAGGTGGCCGTGGGGTTCATCTCCCTCTACATTTCCTAGGAGCCCCAGCCAGTGTGTGTGTGTGTGTGTGTGTGTGTGCAGTAGTTGTCACCTGGGGCTAAAGAGCCAAGTAGCACCTGTCAGAGGAGACTTCTTGCTTTTCAGTTAAAAACAGCTTTGCCTGAATGTACTTTTGTGGCTTTCACCAACCTGAAGGTCCTCCCTTCAGCATGGGGGAAATGAAGTTACCCCAGCATTAAAGGCAGATGTCTGAACAGCAGTTCTTTTAATCTCTTGCAGAGCAAAGAGTTGAAGATGTACGACTGATCCGAGATCAGCATCCAACTAAAATACCGGTGAGTCTTATTCCTATCACCCCAATTTCTGCTTATGTTTGTTATTAAAAACCTGTAAGAGAGCTGTCCTCGTGTGTCCAAATTAAACTTTAGCCGTTCAGGGTCACTAAGCCTGGATTGCAGAAGCATTCTGCATTTTGCAGGCAGCTGCCACAGCAAGGTGCTGGCTGGGGCAGGGGAAGCAGAGCTTCCTGTGTTGTCTGTTGCAGTTTGGGAGCCGCACCCAGGCTGAGCTTTGAGAGTCCCCAGAGCGTTCAGCTCTTCTCATCTCAAAATGGACTGACTTTTCTTCCCTGAAAGAAGAATCCGCAGAGGCTAATCAAGGAGAAAGCACAGTAGTTTGGAGACAGATGTGGCTTTCATCACAAATCTGTGCTGAGAAAGACAGAAAACCCTTGTCTTCAGAGAAATGGCTTGTGGCTCTCAGATCTCCAGGAACGCTGCTTGGTGTCAAATCCTTCCATCTAGCATTGGGTCACTTCAAAGAGGAGATCAGGCAGATTTTTCCACTTGCCTTTATCAAGTCAGCTCCAAATGCTGCTTAAACTTTTTTTTTTTTAATGGCATCCTCAATGCAAATAAAGCATTCTAGGAAGCAAAAGGTGGGGAATGCGGAATCCCAGAATGGTTGAGGTTGGTTGGGACCTCTGGAGGCTGTCAAGCCCAGGCCTTGCTCCAGCAGGGACACGCAGAGCAGCGTGCCCACACCATATCCAGGTGTTTATAGCAGATTCCTGTGGGGTTTTGCAGTGTGATGCAGATTGCAGTGTGTGCCTGTGCTCAGTCACCTGCACAGCACACTGCTGCTGGTGTTCAGAGGGAACCTCCTGTGCTCTGATTTGTGCCCACTGCCTCTCGTCCCAGCACTGGAAACCACTGAAAAGAGCTGACTCCATCCTCTGCCTCCTTCCTTCAGGCGTTTATAGACATGGATGAGTGGAAGTGGGAAGTTTTGCAGTGATGAGAAGTTAATCAGATGCCATAACTTTGGTTCTCAGCAATGAGTGCTGATGGCCACAGAAGAATTTGCTCTCAGAGAGAACAGACTGCCTGCAAGCAGCAGTTGTGGTGCAAGCTTTTGAGCAGAAACAGTTGCTGTCTCCATGTGAAATAAACTGAAAGGCTTCCAGCTTCACTTTAGCATCAAGCTACCTCTTCTTGAAGCTGCTGTTTTAGCATGCTGCTTGGCGTGGGAACAAGTCATACTTTATAGCTGCAATTTTTGGACTTATCTGGAATCTGCACTTTTCCCAGAAGGCCCTTTCATAACAAATCTTTTCCCCTCACAGAAGATTGCTTTTTCATCCACCTTTCACAGATCACTTAGCAGTAGTCCCCAAGCTCTGCGACCACAGATTGAAAACCACTGATTTACAGCAAAGCTCTCATTTTAAGCTGGCCGTGGAGATATTACTGGGGAAAATTCAGAGGTACCTGAGCAACTCGTTGGAGATGCAGTGATACAGACTGGCAGTGACAGCACAGGCATGCACAGGCTCCCTGGGGGCTTGCTCTGCTTGCCAGACCACGTTCTAGCTTGAGTCATTGCCTCATTATCATCATTAGCAGTTCTGGATGAGTTGAGATGGCGATGTCATGCTGATGGTGCATCGCTCCTGTATGGTTGCCATCCTCCATTTTGCTCTTGGCAAAATTATCCATTGCTTACAGCCTACCTCACTAAAAGCAGTGCATTCCCCCCCCTCCCCCTCCAGAATTTACCCAGCATGTATTTTAACGGATGTAAGAAAGTTTCTCTCTGATGTAATCAAATTGGCTTCATATCCCTTCACCTGTGCAGCTTGTGAATATCAACACAGCCAGGCCCCGTGAGCATGGACACGATCCAAGTCCCTTCCAAGTCAGTGGTGTCACGTAGCTACCGTTGGTTTTAAAAACAACAAAGCCTGTGTGGCTGTGGAAACTGGTACACAAATTCTGAGATCATTCCTTAAAAGCAGGAACTACATGCAGTTGCTGGGCAGAGTGCTGCTTAAATTGGCAAACCTACAGTTTCCTCCTGAGTTGAGTCTTTACTACATAACAACCTTGATGGAATTACTGGTTCCTAGGCATGCCCTCTTGAGATTAAGGAGGAAATTCTCTGCTTCAAGGCTTTAGATCCTTCAGAAGTCACCTTTTCTTATGCATGAGAGAAACCACGGCAGGAGAGCAGAGCAGCATGCTAATCCAGAGCTGTAGTTCTTAGAGACAGCCCGATAGTCAGGAGAAGCTGGAGAAACTGTGGTGAGAGCTGTGTGAGGCTGCAGACTTCCATAGCAGCCAATGCAGTGTGTTAGAAGCCTGCTGTACCTTTCCCTGGTTTCCTTGTTGCTGGGTGGTTCAGAGCTAGATTAAAGGAGCCCAGTGAAAACCATTTTAAGTTGCAAGTGTGTGCTGCTAAACCTGTTTGTTCCCCCATCTTACAGGACTCTTGCAAACAGAAGAGGCAGGTGACAGTGATTTTAATGCAGATGTGACATTTACAAACCAGACTTCCACTTATAAATGAAGTGAAATGGAGCTTAGGGTGAATCCTCCTACTTTGCAGTGTTTAAAATGGAGGGGTGAGGGCTCTAGGCACCATTTCCTGCCTTTCACATCTTCTGCTGCTTTCTTTTGTTTCTCTCTAGGTGATCATTGAAAGGTACAAGGGGGAGAAGCAGCTTCCTGTTTTGGATAAGACCAAATTCCTGGTGCCAGATCACGTCAACATGAGCGAGCTCATCAAAATCATCAGGTAGTATGCTGTGATTCCACACAGCCCTGGGTACAGCCCACCCAGTGCACAGCTCTGGGAACCCCTTAGATGGAAAAGGCATCCAACAAGTGCTTCTATCATCCATCATCAGGATGGATTCACAAGAAGGCACTTTTCCTTTGGCTCTGCTGGAAAGGACCTTTGATAAGGGCCAAGCTCTCAGTTTGCTGTTGAGAGAAATGACCATTTCCCAGGTGCCAAGAACGGAGTCAGGCTGAGAATCCCTGTCTGACATGGGTGCTTCTGGCCCAGGGCCCCAGTGCTTCCTGCCTGGCTATTTTGGGATGCCTTCTCAGTGTTCTGCCTGGGAGTCCCACTCTGCAGTGCCTGCCTCCTCCCATTGCTGGAGGGGGAGCTGGAGCTCCTAGTCAGAGCTCCAAGCTGCTGCTTGGGGTTGACACTGGCATCCTTTGATCATGAAATGAGGTTACCCTCACTGACAGCACTGAGGCCTGAAAAACATACATTCAGATGAGTGCTGCCTTGACACAGCTGTCTGCACAGGCTGTGGTTTGAGTGTTGCTCCTTGTTGGTGCTTGAGCTTTGCTTATTAGAAAAGGCCAAGGGGCAATAACCTTGGCAATAACCATGAAATGGGAATTGTGTGGCTTTAAACTGCAGTCAGAGCTTCTGCTCAAAGCTCAGTTCTCTTGGCACAACGTCAAGTAGGAATATTTGATTAGTAAGAGCTCTCAAGCAGTGAACTTGCAGGCTAGCAGCAAACCAGAATTTGTTTTTCGTTGGTCACTGCATGGCAGCAGAAGGCTGTGACAGTGCCCTCTAACAGGCAGTACAGAACAACAGCAGGTTAAAAAAAGGAAAATTGACTCACCCCTTCCAACGGCAGCTCAAGAAGAGCGCAGTCTCTGCGCAGAGAAATGCTGCTTCCTTGGCTGCTAGCCCTTAAATGAGGGTGAGGAGGGCTGGATCCCCTTCTGGCCACTCAGTTGCATGGCTTGCAGCTGAGCCCCCTGGGTTAGCTACACCTCCTCACCTGGTGCTCAGCCAAGGTTCAGGCTGTGACCCAGCAGTTCTGCTGCAGTCGTGGTGTAACAGGGAGCTGGTTCTTGGAGGACACGAGCTGTAAAAGCTGGGTATTGTCCCACGTGTCCAAACAACTCCATGCCCCGGAGGCTTTGATAAAAGCCTTGAGCAAGTCCCAGCTCTGGCATGGCCACGGAGGTGAGGTAAGGTTTCTGGAAGTGAGAACCTGATTCCCCAGGTGAGCTAGAATTTCTAATGAAGGCCTCAGGCAAGAAGTTTAACAGCAAGATGCAGGATTTTCCCCATCTCTTTTGTTTAATAGATGACTTAGTACTGGCTGGGCTTGGTCTTCAGCCAGCTCCTTTTGTGCACATCAGGACCCGTGTGCAGTGCAGGCTGCTCCTGCCCAGCCTCACAGGGCTGCTGCCTTCCCTGCTGGCTCACTCTGGAGCCGTTAGTGCTCACTGTAGGAGGGCCCTTCCCAGGCTGTGAATGAGGCTGAGGAAATGCTTGTTTCCAGCTCAGCAGCGAGCAGAAGTGGCAGGGAAGCCTTTCTAATCCGTTGTTCTCTCCTCGTTTGCACCTCATCTTATCTGTGTTCCTCCTTGCCCACTTGGTTAGTTAGCTCTTCTTTGCAGACCTGCTTGCAGGAGGGAGTTGAGCAGCAATATGTATTTTCCTGGCTCAGACAAAAATGTGATGCAGGGAACACACCCAGGGGAGGTGTTCGTTGTGCTGTGCAGTCTGGAAATTCTGTTGCTCTCTGTCTTCCCATGGTGCTTCTCATGGGAGGAGAGATGAAAGGTTCAACACGGGCTGTGACAGCGCTGGTGTCAAAGTGAGTTTAATAGGCACGGAGCCCACAGGTGGAAGCTGTGTTGTCCTTCTTCCCCAGGTTTACCTTTCCAGTGAGGTGCTGTGGAGCTCAGCAGCAAGCCAGAGGTTCTGTGGGTCTTCAGTGTTTGCAGGTTGTATGGGATGATCTGCTGCCCCAGCGTCATCCTGGCAGGGTGTCCATAGAACCATGACACAGGGAACATCTCATGCTGTTCACTTCAGTTTAATGCTCTTTGGGAGTGCAGCCCGTGCCGTTCCTGTGAAACAGGGGTTCCTGCTGGTGGATGTGTCTGAGAGCATTGGCAGATGATGAATTTCATACAGCTATAGGGCGAGAACCAAATGCCTTCTGTAAGGCAGGGCCGTTCCGGGTGCAGACGTCCCAGCGCTGTCATTGGTGGAGGGCTTTGTTTTACCCCCCATCCCAAAGCCTTTGTTTGCATTGCCATCCCTGTGAACCTCCTCCCCTGCTTCCTGACTTCTCACAGGCGACGCCTGCAGCTGAACTCCAACCAGGCCTTCTTCCTCCTGGTGAACGGACACAGCATGGTGAGCGTCTCCACGCCCATCTCCGAGGTGTACGAGAGCGAGAAGGACGAGGATGGCTTCCTGTACATGGTGTATGCCTCTCAGGAGACTTTCGGAGTGCAATCTTCCGTCTAGGACACGCAGGTGGCTTCTAGCCTAGGATTTCGGTTTACCCTTGGCCATCACCCCCACTCTTCCCCACACGCACCCCAGGGAAAGAAACGGATGTCACCTATGCTCTCAGTACCTTAGCATAGTCTTGCTTTAGCAGGTGTTTTATCTTACCTTGCCTTGTTTGTGACTATTAAACAGTACAGACGAGCGCCTCCAGCTTTGAAACCTGCTGTAATATTCCACACAGGCACATTTACATGTCTGGACTTGATGAATGGAACCCAATTGTGCATGTGACGATTGCAAATAAAGGGACACTCGATTGACTTTAACGAGCAAACAGGCACCAGTGAGGAGCTAAAGTGTTTCGTGTGACAGTTTTCTGGAGAATCTCCCTCTGATTCCTCAAAGCCTTTCTTTTTCTTTTTTTTTTTTTTTTAAATGGGAGGGCTTCTAATTGAGAGCAAATGTGTTTTAATGTTCCAAAGCAGAGCTTTGCCTTCTGCAGCTCGCTGAGATCTGTGTCGGTGCTGCAGCCGTCAAGGTGAGCGTTTGGGGTGAGCTGGGGGAGTGCAACTGCAGCTCTTCATCTCCTCTTCTTTTGGCACTGCTGACGTAGGGACAGTGCCATTTTCTGAAATAACTCATACCAAACACCACAGCTTTATTATAGTTTTAGGAAGCATTAACTGTAAGCACCTGGACAGGTAACACTGAAATAAACTCCAGTCTGTCGTGAATTTACAATGCCTGCGTGTTCAGTGAAACACTGTTGTTTATAGGGGCTTGCTTCCAAAAAGATCCTCCCTCCGAGCTGCAGCCCTGGCCTTAGAGGAGGTGAAGGCCATCGCTGCCAGCAGGGTTGGCTGGAGGAAAGCGAGCCGGTGTGTGTAAGCCCCGTGACAGGAGCAGCTTTGTTAACGCACCTCCGTCCTGAGCATCGGGCTCAGACATGCTGCTGGCATTAAGACCCCGCTGTGTCGTTTGGTTTGCATGTTACCGCTGGCGGGGTCAGGCAGAACCGCTTCCTCACAGCTCCTCGCGTCCAGGAGCTGCTGTGGGAGGTGATGAACAAAGCGTTTTTCCATCGCCGAAGCCTCCTGCACGGAGCTGGAGCTTGCTGTGACCGCTGGCCCGAGCAGGGAAGGCTTCTGCTGAGCCCCGTGTTTTTCCTCTAGACTCGTTGTCAAGTGAAGTGTAGCAGGATGAGATTCCTCTTGTATATTACGTGTCTGTGACCTAACTCCATCTGTTACTGGAAGCTAACTTACTATAATGGGGGGAGAAGAAGCAATACTACTGCGTCTTGGCACTCTAGCTCAGCAAGGTGTACAGTTTGTACCTCCCTGCACCTCTCTGCATGCATCTCGTTCACAAGGCTTACTTCATGATTTTTTAATGTTGTGTTTTTACTCCGGCGTAAACTTTTCGATGCGGCTTCGTTCTCCGTTTCGTTCCGTTTTGTGTGAGGAGTTGTTGAACTCATGACTGACAAACCAGACTTGTAATTACAACGCGATCGACTGATAACTCCTGTACAAATGTTGCTTTTTTAAAATTAATACAGTGCTGGTAGGGGTGGATTTCATCCCCACTGAACGACGGCTCCTGTGGTTATTTGTGGGCAGCTTCCTCCCATGTCTGCCTGCAGGGAAAGGCCGATGCTGGGACAGTGATAGCTGTGATTCACAACCTGCATGGGAGGGAAGGGGGGGGGACAGCCAAATGAATAGCAGGGATACAACCAGACCTTGAAAGAGCAAAAAAAAAAAAAAAAAAAAAAAAAAGGGAGGGATTCTGTTTAACTCTTTATTTTCCATACATTAAATTTACTCAGATAAAAACATTCTAAAAATGTACAATTTTTTTTACTTTTTAACAAAGTATAATAAAACATAAAAATCCCAATACCAGAATACTTGACATTTACAGTTCAAAATCAAATTAGCTGAATATTAAATATTTACAAAACTATTTAAAATATTTATAAAGTTACATGCACAATTTGTAATACTAGAATTGACCGAAGTAAAAGAAATGGCTCAAATGGGAGCAGGAGTTTCCTTCATTCCTCATGGAAAGTTATGTCCAAGAGAAGCTGTTAATCTGCACTTGAAAACACGCAGGATTCGCTTTCTGCATCAGTACCACCACGTCCCTCGTTTGTTTGAGAGCATCCAGGTACTTCCAAGGGGTTCTGACAACTGATGGAGGGCGGTGGGGGTGCTCAGGGTTCCCAGACTCTTTTGCTGGCGCCGTTAGGTCGGTTTCAGCCCAGATGTGCCTGCACACAGGCATTCCACACTGCTCCAAATCCACAGCTCTGTGCATCCGTGACCTCCAGCAAACCTTCCTGGATGTGATGACGCTACAGACGGACAGCTAGCCCACACGCAGGGCTTTTGGCTGATGGCACATTGTGGGGAGGAGCGCTGCTATGCCAAATACAGCACCGAGCAGCTCTGGGTCCATTCCCCTCAAAGCCTGCCTGCCAGGAGCAGCGTTAAACCCAATGCGGGGTAATGGTGAGAGCCTAGTGTTAGACCATCATTTCTGGAGGTCTGTTGCTTACTGTGCTAAGATTTAAGGACCATGGTGTGCAGGCTACTGAAAAGGTTTCACAAGAAGTAAAGCGTGACGTCGTTCGAAGGAAAAAGATGAAGGAAACCTGTGATCCATACCTTGCTTGCTGCAATGAGCCTTCCTTGCTCGCTCTCCTACTGCTCAGCACCAAGCAGGGCATCTGTTCGTGCTTCCCTCAGAGCCTGCAGGCTGAGGAGCTGGCTGGAAATCCCACCCTGCTTCTGGTACTCCCATCAAAAGGAAAACACTCCTGGAAACGCATTCCCCACCACACATCCAGCCTCCCTGCACCCCACAGGGCTCGGCCTGGGGCTCCCCTCTGCCTCACACATCCAACTCATTTCTATTCTGCTGTGAAATCCATGTTGAGAACAAACTGTTGTCATACTTTCGGGACAAAGATAGGAATAAATAGCGTACTTTGAAATCTCTCCATGTACAAAAATAGGTTTGAAGAACGGGTTTCTTTCAGCCAGTGAAGCTGGAACTACTATTCTAAAATGAGCTGCCTTACTTCTCAGGGGGTGGGGAGATGGGTTTGGGCCTTTGAAAAGCAGACGAAGGGTTGTTTGAGGGAACTGAAGTGCTCTGCTCAGACTTACCAGCTTTGGCTGCTCTTGGTCCAAAGCGGGCAGCGCTGACGAGCAGATCTGCAGCCACAGCTGGCTCTGGTGTAGGGAAGGCTCTATCATTGGTGCCGCTCCATCTGACGCTTCTCTGTCACGCTCGCGTTGCTTTAAGGTACTCGAGACTTCTGAATTTGAACTTACTCTAAGATCAGACTTCACCATTGCAAAACGTTACCTAAAAGTACACGGAAGCCACTCGAAGAAACTTAACTTCACACAAAGGAAACAACCCCAACGAAAGCTCTGAAGGTAGGAATGAAACAGTTTGCTGGACAGGAGTTCAGTCCTACAGTCCTTCTGTTATGGTTTCGAGTCAGCGATGAGATCAGACAGGACTACATTCCCAGCCTTGGGCGTTGAAACAAAACACAACCAGTACAGAAAACAGATACGCTTCTCCTGTCGATTTTTGCTGTTCTGAGAAGGTGTTGAACACTTGTATGGGTGTGGAGACAGTTTATTTAAACACCATTCCGGTTTAAAATACTGTTTAAAAAAAAAAAAAAGTGAAAAATAGGTGAAGGTTTGGCTTTCAGCACATGTTCCAGGAGAGACCCCCAAAGCTGTGAATAGTAAACATCATCAGCAAAAAACAAACCGTTCCCTTCGGCGTAACGCGGTGCGGCAGATCGCCCCTACCGCTGTCTCAAGCTCATTAAGGCAAAGTAAATTGCATTGTCAGTTTTCATCACTTTTTTAGTGTTGTAGGTCTGAAGGTTGTTAACTGAACGCAGGTGAGCTCAGAATGCAGGCAGAGCCAACAGGAGCGTTTCAGCGGCGAGAGCCGGGCGGAGAGCAACCCCTCCCATGAGTTGTCATTGCATAGGAAGAAGACATCGCCTTTTCTTTTCTTTTGCAACCCAACGTTGATTGTGAGCCCAGCCAAAGTCGGCTGCGCCGCTACAACACGTCCTGTGTGTGAGAAATGCCTCCAAGTGTAAACAAGGCTCTAAGATCTTCCACATGACGGTGTGCAAACATCTCTCTGTCAGACGCATCAGCCACTGCATAGCGCCGAATTGCTGGGCTGAGCCACGAGGTTTGTAGCTCCCTTCAGTGAGACGGGACCAAACTGTTTCAAATGAGCAGTTCAGGATTTGTTCGGCTTCCTCTCAAGCCCTAATTTAGATTTATCACCCACAAATTATGTACGCTAAGTAGTGAACACCAAAGCTAGTCATCTACAATCTATTGCAACGAAGGAGGCTGACAGTAAATCCTTCCAAGTCTGGAGAATAATGAAGTTTTACTACCTCTTACACGTTTTGACTTCTACCACTTCTGAATCCCGTAGCAAAAGCCATGGGGTAGGAGTCACAGGGTTGGGTTCGTTTGTTTCTTTTCAATATAAAGTAAAGCAAAAGCTTACAAACTCTGCCGCCAGAGTTTTTCTTTAGGATGGTTTAAAATTCATTTACAAAAGCAGAATAATAAGGTTTCTTTGAAAGAGACCTATGTACAGTAACAGGACGTAAAGGTTGTTTCGTGTACTACAGGAACATGTCCTCGAAGCCTTTATGACTCTGCAGTCTCTGGGACTTGGACCCTTGGAAACGAATGAAATTCCACCGCTGGGAAGCCAGCGCTGACAGGTAAGACGACGAAGCACAAGTTTGTTTCCAGAAGGAACCCAAACTGCTGCATGTGTTCTTTTGGAAGGGAAAGGAGAGACTGACTGAAGATCGTTATTGTGTCCTTAAGTCTTGTAGCCTGCTGGTGCCAATTGGTAAAGGTCGGAACTTCTTTGCCTCTTGCACTGGTCTCAGAGTGACACCGTCTGCTAGAAGTGCAGAAAGCTCGAAGAGTTTTACATTCTTCTGTAGTGCAATCCTTAAAAATCCCAGAGATTAGTGCCTGATCACTTTTGAAAAAAAGTAGACATTTTACCTAGCCCAGGGGTGCCAAAGTCCTTCTGGCAAACGGCCGCTCCCACCTCCGCCTCCAGCTTCCACCTCACCGTGTAGCTGCCCTGGAGTCAGACCTTTACCTTCAAAAGTCCACGCATGGCAACATTCTCCAGCAAAAATAGCACGCAGGGAGTTGTACTTGCAACAGAAAATGCAGCTGGCCAGCTCCACCATCCATCCAGTACGCATCGTCCTATGACACGGGGTCAGAAGCTCCAACAGCGAGATCCAAGCTCGAATTTGGCAATCAAAAATGGGTTCGATGCACCCCTAAGCTAGATTTCCTACCTAGTCTAATAAAGTAAAGCACCTTTGGATTAAAAAATACATTAAGCTTAACAGCAACTGGACGTCTCAGTTTTGTAGTTCAGTCTCCTTCTATCTCCATGGCTTACGGTATTTTTCTTGCCAGGCAAAAGATCAGTCTGTGGAGTCAAGGCTTTCGGAGGGAGGAGCGTATTTCAGCCTGAAAGTACCTGGGGGAAAGGAAGCAGAAGAATTAGACAACACAAAGCTTTTCACAGTGCTTACACCTCAGAACTTCCCCAAACCACATCTCCTGGGCCATCTAACACACACTGCAGCCTGACACAGCCCACAGCACTGCACTCCAGCTGCAGAAAAGCCTAACAAGCACGTGCCTATGGCTGACAGAAGCCCAAACCAAAGCACGGCTTCACACAGCCAGACTCGCTGCCTCAGATGTAGCTTTAGGGCTGGCAAAGATTAGATTGGGAGAGTTTCAGTGGATATCTGGTTAATGAAATTCAGCTTTGGAAAGCAGCAGAATGCACTTCTGAATGAGCGCTGCTGGAGCCAGTGCCACTTCTGTCCCATCAGCCATTACCAGAAGAGGAGATGCAAGAACCCCACTCAATTTACATGTTAGCACTGCTGAAAATTGCTGCCTCAAAATCAGGCACTTGTTAACTTGTAAATATTTGAGGTCTCATCTGCACTGTACGAAAACAACTGCAGGCACATGCTATAGGCAAGACAGGATGTAAAACACAGCACTTCAATGCTGCTTGCTCCAGTCATATGTCCCTATGAAATTTTTAAGCTTGTGTCACGTGCAGATGATTCCAAAACAACAAGCTGATCAAAAAAACCAAAGAAAAATGGGGCTGCAGATTGTTCTTGGTAAAGTGACACTTCTCTTAGTTGTTTCCTGCCCAGAATTAAGGATTTAAGGCCTCTCCCAGAGCTGTACCATGTAAGCAGTGTGTCCTACAGAAGAAGCAAAGCAGCGAACTCCAAGGTGGGGCCTTCAAGAGGATTTGAGCAGTAATCCTCCATTTATGTATCTGGTTTGGGAAGAAGGGAAGGAGGCAGCAGATACGTTTAGAACTCCGACTTCCAGGGGAACCTGAATCTACAGCCAGGATTACAGGGATAAGCAGCCACGTTCCTGCTGCAATCTGCCAACAGAACCTCCCTCCCCACCCGTGTGCTTCACCACGTCACACAGAGCTCAAAACCAACACCTTCCCTCTTTGTGGGACTCCTCTTAGCCCAGCCCAGCCCTCTGTGCTGAGCCGGGCCCCGCGCCCACCGTTACCTTGTCGATTGAAATCCATCGGAGGCTGTTTGCAGTCCTGAGCTCTGTGCCCACTGGCCCCACAGTTGTAACAGGAGAGATTCCCATTTTTTTTGTGACTCGAACCGTTGCCGTTTCCCATCATTCCCTGTGCCTGATAAACCCCTGCTGTCCCTGCCATAAAGTTCTGCATCGGCGGCACCGCAAACGTCGACTGCCCCGTCATCACGGAGTCCGGAGCGATGCCGCTGTTGTAGGCGGTGTGCACCACGGGGAAGGTGGTGCTGCTGTTGTACTGCTGCGTGTTGATGTAGCCGTTGCTGCACAGGGGGTTGAAGGGCAGAAATGGGAAAGTAAACATGGAAGGTCCTGAAAACGGGTGCTGGAAATAGTTGGCGTAGCTGACGGTCATCCCGCTGGAGCCGCAGTTCCCGCTGCACCCGCAGGAGCTGCACACCATGCAGCCGGGCGGCTGCGGCTGCTGCTGCTGGTGGTGGTGGTGATGGTGGTTCTGGTTGGGCACGGGGATGCTCCCCGCAGACCCGCTGCTGCTGCTGCTACTGCTGCTGCTGCTGCTGCTGCTGCTGTTGCTGTAGAAGTTGTTCTCGGCGACGGATGAGAGCGTGGGGCTGGAGCTGGGCGCGGGGCAGCTGGGCAGGTTGGCCATGGTTGCAAAGGACGTGGAAGGGTGGCTGCTGGATGAGGCCGCGTTGCTGTTTGCGCAGAAGCTGCCTTGCATGGGTGCCACGGGCACGCTGCTCATTGCAGAAAAGGCAACTTTGGTGTTGGCTGTATACAGAGCAGTCCGGGGGTTTATTATTGCAGGGGATACCGTTATTTGCATATTACTGGAGCAGGAAGTCTGCCCAGCAATGGCAGGATCAGTAGGAACAGAGGATGATACCAGGAGCTTGATGGGCGGGCGAGCCACGTGGAAGACCGTGCTAGATGTGACAGTGGCAGCAGTACTCGTCTCTACTATCAGTCCTGGCTGCTGAGCTGTTTTCATCACTCTGTCCAGAGTTGAAGCGTGGACGACTTTGGTTCGAGGCCCAAAGTTAATAGTAGAGGTGGGCGAGCTGTTCTCGGCAGCCCCCGAGAGCACTTGCAAGGGCTGATGGGGAGAAGGTGCAGACATGACGTCCACCACTGTATTCCCAAAACTCTTTTCCATTTTTATGCTGCCTCGAGGTCCAGGAGAGACTTTATTTCTTTCTTCTAAAGATAAAAGTGAATGCATAGACGACGAAAGTAGCTTCATGTCTGCGTTGCCACGCTCTGATTTATGCACTGAATTTAGCATCCGAATGGGGGTGATATGAGTAGAGGCCGCTGACATCATTTGCATTGGCAAAGTATGGTGGCCGGACGGATTGGAGCCTGCATCATTTTGCACTGGTAGGACCTGAGCAGTGGGTCTGGCAGAGCTCGAAGTGAAATGGTTCAGTAACATCACCGGCTTCTCCTTTTCAGAAGCGTCCAAGTGAATCTCCAAACCTAGGGACAGAAATATCCATAAGCACAGCAGCTTCACGAGACAGAGCAGCTCCACACCAGTCCCCTCCCTGGCTGCGTCTGCTTACGTCTCTCATTCTCCTCGGCGCTGTCTGAGCTCTCCTCCCTCGTCTGGATCCCCATGGGGCTGGAAGAAGAGCTGGAGTACTCGGAGGAGCTGCCCTCCCGGGGCAGAGGATGGGCTGGCTGATCTACGTCCACCCGCAGCTCTGCAGAGGACAACAATGGTAGCACCTCATTGACACCAGCTCTTACAGCTGCCAAAACCAGCTGACTTACAGCAACGCAATACAGAGCTTTACAGAGACAGGCACTGACTAAGCAGCAGCACTCTGGAGGCACAGTGGTTACTGCTTAGTGCAGCTAGCCACTGAAGACAGAGAGGCAACCACTTTCTACTACACTCCACATACACAGGAATCAGAGTGATTGCTTCCTGTTAAGCTGATGGCATTTTGGAAGATGAAGTTCAAGACAGACTGGGGGAAAAGCAGTGAAAGAACGGACGTGTTCAGACCTGGGAGCACAGCTCCATCCTCTGCTCCTCTTTCTTACCTGCAGCATGGTTGCCACGAATACTCTGGAGAGGCCCCACATGTGTAGTGGGGGGAACCCTTGCCACACCACTGCTGGTAACTGAAGAAGCTGTTGTGGGGTTGAGGCACCGTTTTTCTGATTTTTCTCTATGGGATGATGGAGAAATATGTGAAGACACAAAAACTGGCTAAAGCACATCAACAGATAAATTGATTTCTGAATGAAACTGAAGCAGACAAAGCTCACTAAATAATCTGAGAAAGTTAGCCTTTAGCAAAGGGAAACATTTGGCAATGACTTCAGCCCTGACCTCAGCTTCTTACCAGCACTTACTTCGTCCTTGCTGCCATCACGATTGCACTTATTTGAGGAAAAAACACGATAAAATGGTGACTACATTCTATCACACACTCTGTAGGCACAGCCCAGACACAGCCATGCACACCAACATCAAAGCAAAGCCAAATGAAATCTAAGGTGGTAAGTCCAAAAACTAAATGAGGACACTTCACGATGTCAGAAACCCAAAAAGTATTGAAGGAAGGTTTATGTACCCAGCAAGCTTGTCTGTTTTCCTCTCTAATATCAGCAGCCCATTAGAGGTGCCTCCCTCCCACACACAGCCTTTGTGTGTACCATCATGGCTGCAGCACTAAGAATTATTTACACACAAATTACTTAATCTGACAAAACAAGAGCAAGTTTCATGGGCATAAAGACTGGTTCATTACTCAGACAGCAAGATATGGCAGAGAAAGCAATCAGGCAGAGAAACAGAAGGGAAGGGAAAGAAGCAGAACAGAAATACCACTGCTCTACGACTCTATGATATCCCTGCAGGTGAGAGGGTGTCTGCTTGTTCAGTAATGCTGAGTCCAGCTGAGGCTATGCACAATCCTCCACCTTCCACTGAAATGATGCTAAGGTTCACAGAATCATAGAATCACCAAGGTTGGAAAAGACCTAAAAGATCATCCAGGTTGTTAAGGCACAGCTCAAACGGAACTCGCCTAAATACGAAGCGTACTTTGTACAGCTGCTTTGCTGAATCTGTTATACCAGTTAAAAAACGTCCCATGCATCAGTATGTGTCTTTTGCAATTTACTCCAGAAGTGTTCCCTCCTCAGAAGAGCTGTCATGGTGCATTCATGCTGCAACTGGGTTGCTCACAGGCCCTTTGCATGTGGTTATCCTCATACAACCCTGAGCAGGCAGCAGTAAAGCAGTATGCACAGAATGCTCTGCATCTTCAGAAGCTTTCCCAAGCAACTGATAGTGCTGGAGAGTGAGAGAGGTAAGTGTTATCCTTATCTACAGGTGGGAATCTGGTAGGCTTACTGTGTGAGAGTACAAACAAGGCCAGGCTGGATGTGGCTCTGGGCAGCCTGGTCTGCAGGTTGGTGACCCTGCACACAGCAGGGGTTGAAATGAAGTGGTCGCTGTGGTCCTTTTCAACCCAGGCCATTTTATGATGCTATGAACTTGCATTAAGTCCCTTAGAACCTTAACAAGAGCCTTCCTCTCCACTTACTTCTCCAGCTCCAGTTGGGTCTTGAGTTTCTTCTTTGCTCCCATGGTGAGGGATTCAAACTTATTCAGATCTTCCTCCGTTAGACTCAGGAACTTGTAAAGAGAAAACACAGGGGGAGTTTTACAGCCTTCAATGCTCTCATTTACATTTTCAGTCAAGATGCATCCTCAAAGGTAACTTTAAAGTCGTTTTTAACATATGTTAATTCAAAGAAATTCAAATCTGGTCTTATTATAGAATCTGTGGTGTCAACCAGAAGCGTGGGGGCCTTGAATGAAAGGACTGCTGTAGATTAAATTTAACTGGTGCGTGCTTAGATTAACTATTCACAATAAAAACAAAGTGATCTCTGTAGTTATGAAAATAGAACTCTGTGCTATAAGTGAGTTTCAGGATCTGGTGCTTGTAAAGAAAACAACTTCAGTTTTCCTGTTATGTCATTTAATGCAGAAATCAACAAGCAGTCATCCCAGCAGCTGGCTTGAAAACACACTCTGCCATTAAACTGTACAGTGAAATACATAGAATATAAACTCAATAGTACAGTTTAAATAAAGCATGCATAGGTCCACATGCCTATTTTTAAAACAGGAAAATACCAACACATCAGAATATGCAGAGTTTTGTTTCTTTGTTAAAGGAAAGATCCACTCTATTTTCCTCTCCTGCCAAAGAACATCAACCCAGATGCTGCTAACAGTTAAACACGTGCATGTGCAACCATCACAAAACATTCCTGCTTTAGAGCTGACTCAACCGAAGGCCTTCGTCCACCAGAGGGCGTTCAAAGCCAAAACACAGCAACAGGACGTGGATTTCATTTAGCAGCTCTACAGATGGAGCTGGAGAAATGCTGTAGAAGTGCTGACATCTATTCAGTGAAAACGCAGCACGCGTCAGTACTGTTTGTCTGCACACTGATTGGAAAAAGTCTCTGTGAATCTATTCTGACAAAAAGGGATAACCAAATGTTTTGGGGGGAAAAAATCAGCCACAAAGCAGAAACAAATATATATATATATATATATATATCCCACAGATGTGAGTTACTGAACATGAAAGGGATGACCAGGGGGCCAGAGCACAGCTCACAAAGTCAGCATGCAATCGGATCTCTAAGAATTCAGGAAGGAATCTGAAGCAGCAGCTGCCTCGTAGCCCTGGCTTGGGTGCAAGGCCATTGAAAATAAGAAGGCTGGATGGGGCTGTGAGCAGCCTGGCCTAGCAGGCGGTGTCCCTGCCTGCAGCAGGGGGGTTGGAACCAAAGGATCTCAAAGGTCCCTTCCAACCCAAACCATTCTGCAATTCTAAGAAGGGGGATTTCATCAAAATGTGACTGCTGAACCAGCGACTGCCACAATTCTAAAGGCAGATGTGTGCAACTCCTCCCTCTGCAGACTCCGTTCCCAACTCAGCACGCTGCCCTACCTTCTCCATGGTGAGTTGCTTGAAGACAGGATAGTATTTGTGCAACCGCAGTTTCCTGAGCCAGTCTAAGATCCCATTTTGCTCCTGTGGCTGAGGAGTCTGTGGGCTGGAAGACATCAACATGGGCGATGCAGCATCCATCTGGCTGCGGTAAGCCAGGGATGAACCGGTGCCTCCTGCATGGGAGCAGTGGGGCAGCGCTACGGGAGCAGCAGCCGAGTGCTGGACGTGGTTCTGAGAAGACTGAATGCCTGCCACTCCACATACAGGCCTGCAAAACAGAACAAGGGCCGAGTTAGCACACTGCATCTACGTCACGTTGAGTTCTGCCACTGCAGTGATGTCAGTTGCTGGGGGAACCTGCACTGTTTGACCCAACTCACACGCCTGTATCCGTGCTGCTCAACAGTACAGCGCAGGGCAAATGAACTGTAACTTCAGAAGGGATTTCATAGAATCATAGAACAGAATCATACCACGGCTTGGGTTGGAAGGGACCTCAAGGATCACGAAGCTCCAACCCCCTGCCTCAGGCAGGGCCACCAACCTCCCCATTTCACAGCAGCCCAGGCTGCCCAGGGCCCCATCCAACCTGGCCTTGAACACCTCCAGGGATGGACGGGGCATCACAGCCTCTCTGGGCAGCTGTTCCAGCACCTCACCACTCTCACAGTAAAGAACTTCCCCCTGATTTCCTTCCATAATCATAGAAAATATATATATGTTCTATAACCTCTCTGTGACAAAACATACTAAAAAAAAAAAAAAGGCTAAGTGAAAACAGCCTTTTTAATTTGCATTATTAAAAATTGCCCCAGTGTAATTTGTGGAACAGATGGTTTTTGTACAGGTGGAAGTGGTAACATAACCCACAACGTTGGCTCCTTGAAGAGTTCTGCACGCAAAATGAAAACTGTCTCCTAAGAGAAAGGTTAGGGCTCTGAGTTTAAACCCTAACAAAAGGCAAGAGTATCTCCTCCCTTCTTTTTCCAAGGCTGACTGAGAAGAGGTCACTTTTTTCCTTCCTCCCACTGGAAGGAAAACTGCAGTACAAGGAAACATTGAAGCATGCTGCAGAGACGTGTCTTGTAGAAGCACTTCAGAAATGAACAGATGACAGCACTGGAAATGCCAGTACCTTACTGGCACTGTCTGTTCTGGGCAGACCACACACTAAAGATAGAACTCCTGGCATTTTTCTCTTCCTTACAATGGTATAGATTCAAATAAATCTCCTAGGGAAGACAGGCAGCTGCCTACAGAATGGGGTTTTACAACCAGAACAGATGCAAACAAAATAAACACTTCACCTTCCAGATGTGCCCAGCGTAGTTCCTACTTTATAAAGGGAGGGGTTGCCAGGATCTGAAAACAAGGAATGGAAGTTAGAAATAGCATTGGGTTAAAAAAAAATGCATATTGGTTACAAATTAATTAAGTAAATTATAACTTCATTGAAACTTACTTGAACTCTGAAGTTGCTGTGAAGGGGATGAAGTGCTGAAGAACTTCCTAACGTGGTCGTTTTTCACCACATGGGAAGGCAATGGTGCCAAATACCTGCAGGTGGAACAGCAACAAACAGAAGTGCCATTTGACTGTCACTAAGTTGCAGCTGTGTGTCCCATTGCTAAGGTAAACCCTACATGAGGTCTTGAAAGCGATACTAAGAAACATAAAAACCCTTTCAAGTTCACAACACCCTGAAATTCTCAGTGAAAGAAGAGGTGAAACACATTTACACTTATCCTTAAAACTTCTTAACCTCATGCAACTGCCCTGTGGTTTTTTTTTCCACTGTTTAATGTTTCAGTCAAGGAGAACTCAGGACCACATCGAAATTCTGGGGAGAAAATAAAGCAGTCTCCTAAAACTCTGTGACTGCAGTGCCTTCAGCCAGCAGCACCAGACTCCTCACGGTCACAGAAGCTTCGCTGTGTTTTGTCTCACCAAATCTGCTGTAGATCTGAAGATGTACAAAAAGTCATCAAAACAGAGATCGTTTTGACCATATCTTTGTAACGGTCACTTCTCAAGTCTGTGAGTAACGGATGAGAGCAGCTACACACAGGATGTCTTTTCTGCCCTGAAAACCCCCAATTTGATTCTGCATTTGTCAGATACGCAGCACACAGAGGAACAGTTATTCTCCTCTCCCAGAGATACAGCCGTTGCTGTGTGAATGCAGACTGCTGCTCTATTAACCTACATTTGTGGAGACTGTTGCTAGCTAAACAGCAGCAGCAGCAGCAGCATGCTTTCTCTCTTACCCTGCCGAATTCCTGTCGGTACGCTGTGATTCCCGAAGCACAGAGAGCACTGCTCCAAATGTTAACGCTGTCTGCCATGAAAAATAATCCAGGCATGCACCTGCTGGCTCTGGCTATGGAAAAATATCCACCGTGGCTCTGTCAGTGGTGGATTTCAGTCTTGACTTTGGGGAAATAGAGTTTAGCTGTTAAGGATCGAAGCAAAGCAAAGCAGCATACCTAAGGTCCGATTCCAGGTCCATGTGGTTCCGTTCTAGGTAAAATGAATCTGGACCAGCTAGGCAAGGAATGAATTTCTCCAAGTTTTCTTCTGGATACAGCTGAGACAGCTGGAGGGGGAGGATGACAAAGAGGAATTGGAAAACAGACTCGTTACTCATACGTAATTCAAGGCACGGTGAACTATAGGTTGAACATTTGAAGGAATTCAGTCTCTCATCTCAGAAAGGTCACTGAATGATATTACATGAGTGGACAACACATCTCACCCTTTTCAAAGGATGCCTTTACCTTTGAAATAAATTCAGTCACTTCCACGGAAGATTTAGTTACCAACGTCACTGAAGAATCAGACCACAGAACCTGCAGAAATAAAAGGCACCCAGTTCAGTGAGGAGCAGCCAGGGGTTTAAGTCTGGTATCAAAAACTCACTCGCAGGTATCAAATGACTCCCACGGATTGCAAGAAACACTGCAATGCATGACATCAAGAAGGAAAAACTTTCTGAGCCCAAGTAACTCCTAGCCAGTCCTCCCTGCAGCCCAGCTCTGGCTGTTATTGTACTTAACAGGGACTCTGCATTCTTAAAACAGCACTTCATGGTTTACACAGCCACGGCACGCTGCAGACAGAGAGACAGCCTGCTAACGAATGGAAACTTCTTCTTCTGTTATTGTTAAAGAAAACAGCTGGTTTGTGGAATCTGATGCACAATACCAACAACTCATCACAGCCCACGAGTGCCTGTTTGTAATTAATCAGCTCCACATGCCATGCAGAGATGGCAGTGAACCACTCCAACTGCCCCAAACACAAAAACTGCCGCACTAGATGTATAGTTGAGGTTGCTGCTATCCCCACTAGAGCCCAGCATCTTGTCTATGCCCTAGAAAAGGGAACAGCTCACTGTCTCTTCCTGTACGCCTTCTGCATTAAGTCTTCACATCTTCACATCCAGAGGTATTTATGGGTTGGTGGATGATCAGTTAAAGCGAGCCAAAAGTTGGGGGGTTTTGGCTCAGAGAGGCTCAGATGTTGGCTAGCAGTGTTAGCAAATGGCAGCTCCCTTCTACTCAACGTGCCTGGCACTGGGGGAACCTTCAGCAGGGAAGAAGTTGGGTTTGTGGGGTTTCCAACCAGGAAGCCATCCTCTCACATGACACCAGTCTCAATGACAACTGAAAACATACACACAGTTTTTTCCAGCCATCCCAAGGCAACCAAAGTGAGGGGAGAGGATTTCAAAACAGATGACATAATGGAGGAATTTCCTCTCAGCAGAGCTGTTACACAGACAAGTAAGGAGGGGGAAAAAAAGAAAAGAAGAAAGAAAACTTACAGAGTTTTTGGTCTTACAGAACCTTTTCTTTCTTCCTTCCCTTTTTAGATTTTGTAATAAATTGTCACCTTTTAGGGACTCGTGAGAAGTTTCAGCCTTCTCTTTCTTTCTAGATTTGCAGTGACCTGATATCTGTTATGGCATATGCTTTGCTAACATGTCATCATCCTCAATGCTTATAAAACAATAACACGAACCATAAATCTGGGGGAAACAGCAATGCCACACTGAAAACTGTTCTATCTATTGATCTGCTCTTTCCAAGCTGCCAAACTAAACACTTACCCGTGAGGTTTCTAACCAAGCAAGCAGCAATTTATGAGCTCAGCCCAACCAGGGGCTGCTCTTTTAGTTATAAGCTGTGAAGTGAAATGTTTTCACCGATAAAAGAAATCTTGTTGTATTTATGGAAGAATTTACACTAGGAAAAGATGCCTCACGAGAGGCTCGTAAGTAAACTGGAGTCCAGACGATGGCATGGCTCATTAGGATTCAAGGAAACGTCCATAACTTTTCTCATATTGATGATATTTAGAACCAAGACGTAGAATCACAGAACAGCCTGGGTTGAAAAGGATCCCAGTAATCACTGTGAGCACACATTGCTGTGTGCAGGGTCACCAGCCACCAGACCGGGCTGCCCAGAGCCACATCCAGCCTGGATGACATGCAGAGGTTAATGCTGCCTACATCACGAGATGTTGGTGCTCACTCTTGGGTGGCAGTTACAAAGAAAACCTTTTCTTCTTTAGTATAAGTGGTAGATAATTGAAATTCTCCTGTCTGTTCTCCTTCAGGGTTTCCTTTTCTCACCAACTCTTTGGCTCCGCTGCCTCATTAAGCAAACCAAAGACGTTTTCTGGGCTCTGCATTCTGAGGGTTGGAATACATCCTTTGAACTGGATGGGAGAAAGGCACTCTGTCATTCCTCTCACCAGCTCCAGCATCCACCCCTGCTGCTCACGCTGAACAAAATCCCACGTCGGCAGCACAGTGAGCACCCAGCCTCCAAACCGGGCATCCAATTGGGGCAGCCCCCCCAGCAGCCTGTGGCTAACCACCCTCCTGCCAGGGAACTGCTCTCATTTCCACTCTGTCTGGCTTCAATTTGCAGTCAACAGTTCCTGTCATGCCTTTTTTTTTTCCTGCCATACTAGCGACTCCTTCACCAACAAATATTTTCTTCCCTTGGAGAACACTTTCAGAGGATGCTGGAGTCATCTTGCAGCAGAGCACTTTAAGTCTCCCACTGCATGGCATTTTCCTCAAGCCTTGAGTAATTTCCACAGCTATTTTCTGTACTCTTCAGCTCCCTTTTAAAACCAGCAAAGCCAGAACCATATGCCACAGTCTCACACTCCCTCACTGCTGAATACAGACATCAAGGACCACAAACACAATGAGAAATGACCATTCTGATCTTTTCCCATATACAGCACTGCCCTAAGAGTCCAAATTCACATTCATCCACATTAAGCCTCAAATTCTTTTTAACTTCTGCACTCCATCCA
This sequence comes from Centrocercus urophasianus, assembly GCF_019232065.1. Lineage (NCBI taxonomy): Eukaryota > Metazoa > Chordata > Aves > Galliformes > Phasianidae > Centrocercus > Centrocercus urophasianus. The sequence continues at coordinate 15,433,952 of NW_024884755.1, forward strand.
CAGACACAATTTCCTGTAATTGTAGCATGACTCTTTTCCTCATAAACACCCACTCTGCCACGACTGGCTGTGCTGGAATGTCACCTTTTTGCCTGCATCCCACTTAGCAGACAATCTCTGCATCACCTGCATACGTTAATCAACAGCAATTTAGGCCTATTTACAAACCATTGTTTTAAAAAACGACTAACATCTATCCCCAGGGAGCTCCCCAGACCAATTCCTGGGACCTAACAATGCCAGCACGTTTCTTTGACTCCTTCTCAAGTATTATCCTCTCTTCTTTCAAAGGAAAAAGCCAGCCCAGCACCACTACTTACCTCAAAGGAATATTCAACGTTTCTTTCGTTCTTCTTGTGTGCCAGTCCCTTTAGTTCCACTTTTTCCACGCTCACTGTGAGAAAGCAAAGAGATAAGAGGAATGAAGAGGATGTTCCTAAGTGCATGCAAAAGGGATTACTCCTTTGCTTAGGGTGTGCCTGACAGCCGTCAGCCACAGGAGCACCCTGCCACGTTTGGTGAGTGGGGAAGGGGTCCTCGTAGTTGTCCAGAATGGAAAGGCTTCATCCCAACCATCCCTGGACCAGAAGCTAAATGCAAAGTTCTGTGTTTCCTCCAGGCCTTATCGTGGCACCCACTGGCATAGTAAGAACACTGCACAGTCTACGGCCTGCAAAAACCTCCACCTCTTTGGGGTGTGCTTCTGAGAGGGGTCTGGTGCTTTGTCTTCACATCACCACTCCTTGGCTGCAGGCTGATGGGAAACGTTGGCTTCAATGATTGCTATTTAGGTAAGCTGTAAGCAAACCCAAGATGCTGGGCTCGATGATCCTTATGTGTCCTTTCCTCCTACGGGTATCTCACAGGGAAAGGGCTGACTAAGAGCAGACCTCCATCTCTGCTGGTGATCTGCAGCCTTCAAGGACACAATCTGGCACATCAGGCAGTCCAAATCCCACCCTCATTTCCCACATAGATCAGAAACCCCACCATACTAAACTTCACCATCACTGTTTATTGATTTCCCATTTCTCCTGCAGTTTCTCCCACCTCTTGACTGCACCCATGGGGATGTGCAGAATTTTGTCTATAAAACCCCAGTTTGCATTGACTTATAAACTGAAAGGCAATTACACCAAAAGAAAGCCACTGGAATTTGAGCAGCACACGACAGGTCCTTGGAGGGATGCTCACAGAGCAGCTCAAAACAAGCAAAACCCAGAGCCCTGATGTTTGGATCCCGGGGAGCTGCACTTTGTGGGCACGATGGGCTGACAGTTGGACCCTATGACAGTGGTCTTTTCCAACCTTGATGACTCTATGATGATTCTCAACGTTTTTACACATGTTCAACACTATTTGTACGTTACACCACCTCGATGCCTTCATCACATACATCCTTCTCATTCCTGCTATCACAAGCTGCTCAGCAGAACAGGGGCACAAGTCCTGTAACACTCCATCACACCACCTGCTCCATCAGCCCCACAGCTCCCATTCCCCACAGCCAAAGCATCCTATCACAGGGATGGAGCTTGATTTCCCCCCACACAAAACCACCATGACTTGAAGCCGTTATCTTTTCCATTTTAATGTTTTTTGTTGTTGTTGTGCCCTGTCATTTAAAACCATTACAGCCTTGGATTTGGCTGTTTTACAAAACTCCTCTTGCAGTTGTATTCGTTTGCAGCCAACATTTTTAGAACTATCGAGTTTTAAATAGAGCAGTAGATATTTGTGCTGGCCATTAAAATACAGAATTAACATTCCCTTTATGATCCTCAACCCTTCATTCTTCACAGCAGCCCCCAGTTACAATAACCCAAATGCCTAGGCTCATCAATAACGTCAATTCCCAACTTCCTGCTTCCTATCTCTTATCCTTGGAGCAGAGACTTGCTCCATTTCAAGCCTTCAGAGCACTCTTCTGAAATGTCCTCGGTGCCACCACGCTGCATGCTGAGCACCATAGGAAGAGCCTATCTGCATGCCAGATCTCAGCAAGCTGCCCAACAGCATGGAGACTGAAGCGTGCACATGGTTCAGAGGTTTTCCTGACCATTTCAGAAAATAAATGTACCTCAGTACACTTATTTAAGAGAATTAAGGACACCCTTAATCGTGCTCACAGTTGAAATGCAGCAAATGCTGACTGGAATACATACTTGAGGATTAGAATTGGAAAGGACTGGTGGGATGGATGCAGTGCAGGGTATCACCATGCTGTGACACACAGCTCAGCGAGGAGCAAATATGGCACTTGTGCAGAACACGGCCAACTGCAGCAACACTGCTGTTTAAGCAACACAGGACTCACCTATGAATATCAAAATGTTATTTCTGCTGTACCACTATTTCTGGGTTAATAACCAACTTACAACTACACAGGGATGTTGCTGTGCTGACAGTTACACGACCTTTCCAGGCTAAAGATCTAGACCTGGTTAATATAACCTGCTGCAAGGGGTTTATCCTCTGGAAAATGATTGCCATGAGGCAAGTGAAGCATTAGGTATACAGCTCTGCACTGACCACAGCGATCCTGCACCGAATCTTTGAAGATCAGGTCTGCTCTACAGCACAAATGAACTCCATTGGCCCTAGAAACATCATACAGCTCCACAATTATCCAGATAATTCCTAATGATACGTAAAGTGACCCCACTTCCACAATCAAGCTTTCTAAGATGTTTACTGGGGGAAATGTTTGCTTTACTTCATTTGCTGCTTTCCTTTAGACACAGATGAGAAGTCTTCATGCAGTTATTAACTCTGTGTGTCTGCATCAAGTATGGAAGCTCACATTGAGGCACTATCAGACAGAGGTCAAAGCAAATGTTGCTACATGATGAAATCCACATCCTTTACTGTTTGTTACAATCCAATAGGGATCACATTCCAAGATGTCCTGCCAGTGTAGCTTTAGCAGGCAGTAAGATCAGGCAGCAGCTTCTCAGGTCATGAGTCTTTGTGCTGCAGTCACAGAACTTGAAACATAGGACACAAGGAGAAGTTCCATCTCCATCCTCCAGTTTCTACCCCAATACACCCTCTAAGACAAAGCCCTCTGCCACTATCTCACATTAACAGCGATGTTTCCAGAATCCTGTGCATTTGCTCAATGCTGTATGGCACAGAGCATCAGGCTAACAGAGCAGGTCACAGCAGCAGCACACTGGAATCCTGGAACTCAGCATTTCGGCATGCTTTGCTTTACATCCCAAGGCAGCCTCCAAGGTAAGTACACTGTCCTCCTCCCCCACCAGCTTTGTTCAATGAGCCCAGATCTGCTAGCTGGAGGCTTTCTCTGCCCATACAGTCTCCTCCTTTCCTTCCCATTATGTTCCAGGGCAACTTGCAGCTTTGGGTCTCCATACTCCACCAGTTCTCAGGCTCTTAGTGTAGGTATATGTGCATCTGTATAGAAGGCTGATGTAAGAAAACAGACAAATGGAGTTTGATTAGAGACCACTCTACAAACTAGGCTCAATTGGATCTTAGTGGAAGCTTCTCTAATGGCATGGTTTCAAAGCCATCTTCCCTCCTTCCTGCATGGTGCCTTTTTCCTTCTATTTCAAATGCTCCAGGTGAGACAGATTCAGCAAGTTGAAGCCCTTTAGTTAGCTCTGTTCCAGCCCAAAATCTTTACCCATTGGGCTGCTGTTCAGTGCATTTGTCATCTGATTGGTTCATCGTTCCTGCGAAGGTAAAAAGCCAGACAGCTCCTTCCTGCTCCAGACAAGCTGTGAAACCCTCTGGCCTTTGTGACAGGTCCCCCACCAGCCTCTGCACCAAGGGATCCTGGACCTTCTCCTCCCTGACATCCGCAGCCACACCAAGTGATTCATGCCTCAGGATGAGCCAGCCACTCCTCGTGGGCCAAGGGCAGGGTGCAGCATGCAGCTATGTGGGCAACAGAGGAAAAGATTCATTTCAGAAGGCACCTGGCCCTGCAGGTGGTGTATCTGTAACTCCTCTTCAACTTCTGGAGAGAGCTACTGTGAACTGGCAGGAGGACTAAAGGGATGAATGTCTCAGCCTGCATTAAGGACTTGTGTCCCTCTCCAAAGAGCCAGAAAAAAAAATAATAATCAGGAGAACCAGGTGTTGATTTACTTTTAACGCTACCCAGGACTTCAGCGCTAACAGCAACTGCACAGAACTGAACCAAACACCTCCATCCTTCAACAGTGTGTGTCAACATCATTTCTGCCACTGGTTTCCCTCTGTCTTCACAGACAGCTCACACATTGCTCCCTCCAGCAGCTTCCCTCGCCAGAAGGAAACATGCACAGGTCTGCAGGTTGTTTTGTACCAAGGGATAGCAGCACATCACAGAGCTGCATAACTGGGTTCAAGTGGAAGGCATTGCAACTTCCAGCAAGCCTACCATGATGTCTGAAAGTGCTGCTCCATATGTGAGCAGCTGTTTTCCTTCTCTTAGACCACTGAACGTGGTTCAGCTCTTGTGGGTGTGAAGATCAGTATTTTCTTTGGAATTCAGGGGGTAAGAAGGTGACTGTCAAGAGATTGGGCTGAATCCAGGCAGCTCCTGACAGAAAGAAGGGCTACAATTTAAACAAGAGGAAAAAAAAAGCCTACAAAAAACTATGCTGTGTTCTATAGGTGGCCAAGTGCAGAGCCCCAGCGGATGCTTCTACTTCTACAGACTTATTAATGAAGATCTACAGAAAGAAGCAAACAAACAGCAATTGGATTTTTGCTGAAAACATCCACCAAAAAGCAACTGGTAAAATACTTCCACATCCTCGTTTGGACAGAAGTGGTAACCAAAAACACAGCGCTCTCATTCCATCTCTTGTTTTTCTAAAGGAAAGCAACGTCTCAAAAGCCAGAGTTACTCAATTTCTGCTGTCCATTAGACATAAGGTAATCTCGAGTGACTCCACAAAACCTGAACCACAAAGCTTCCCCACCCAACCCAAACCCATCAGGATTTACGCTGAAACACAGGCAAAGAGAAGAAAAATAAATCACCGGAGAAAAACAATTTATCTGGTAGTTTCAAAACAATTACAGCAGCAAAGCACAGGAAATTACAAGGTGACAAATAGCAACTGCTCAACTGAGCTGAGAAACTTTGAGGGAGTTCTGTCAGCGTTGTGCTTTGGCATATCTCATCTTTTGCAAAGCTTTTTATCTAAGCTGTGATGGAGAATGAAGGAAGCAAGATGCATTCTCCCTCTCATAAGCAATATATCCTCTTCTGCCACAAGCAAACAAGAATGTGTTTCCTGACCACCTCTCTCGTTCCATCTCACCAGCCTCCCACCTCTCAGCACTTATTCATTAAATGCAATGCTGGAGGCCCGGAGGGAACCTGCAGAGTGAAGCACCAGACTCTCACAGCACAATGAGAAATGGTTGCCCATTCACCTGGAAGCAGTGGGAACAGAGCTCAGTATCTCTGGTATTGATCAGCATCCTTCAGGATGCTGAGAGCTTCACATCAGTACACCTGAGGACCTCAGGCAGGATCAGACTCATGTGTTTCCTACAGCTCCTTCCAGCAAGTCACAGCACTACAATACTTGCGACAGCTTTGCCATGAAGGCCAAGAAAAAGCTTGCATCCCTGAGGCCTCACACCCACAAACCTGAGCTGAACTTGCAGCCCGGGCCCAGCAGGCGCCGAACCAGCAGGCACTAACAGGACAAGCCAGAAATTCTGCTTGCATTTCCCTCTGCCCAACAGCCAGCAAAACAGCACACGGTGGAGTCATTCATGACACATTAACTAATCCTTGTAAGGTATCCAAGGCGCGTCCAAATATTGACAGGGCAGAGTATAAACAATAACTAGAGATGCTCTAGGAGTGCTTGTTCTTACAGACGCTCTGCTTTCTGCACACACAGAGGCCTGCTGTGTAGCAAATGTCACATGCAACGTGCAAATGTATTAAGCAATTAAGAAGTGTCAGAGTTGAGTTTAGCCTAAGTGACAAGCACACATACAGCTACAAACTCATCTATTTATAGCTGTTCCAGAGGGGAAAACTGCTCCATTCGAGAGGAATGAGAGCTGGGGTGAGGATTCTTTAGGAGAGGGAGGATGGATAAGGAAATGAGGGCTTCTTTCTGAAGAATGGTCTTGTTTTACTCCTTCTAGTTTGTTTTATTATTTCTAGGGAAAAAAAAAATAAATCAAACCTGGAAGGGGATGCAGCAGCTGCAGTTAACTACATTGGTTTGTCATGTATGATGGACCTGTCGTTACTGTACAAGCAAGGGGGGAAACAGGGCATCTCATCCTCTGAACACATGAGAGGGTGATTTAGGGAGAGGTCAACCTGTTCTTGCATAGTCCAGTGGTTATAGACTAAGTAAATGTGTCAAGAGATAATCGCTTCAGTGATCCCAAAGCCTTTATGCAAATATAAAGCTGCTTTTTGCCAAGAAATGTATAAACTGAGCCCTAAGTTCCATAGAATTTCTGTATTCCCCCCCCAGAAGAAGCACAAAGTTGTAGCTGGTACCAAATGCAGTAAGATCTTTCTCTGTTCTCCCTGTGTTAGGTATGTGTAAATCACACTGAGCTGTGCAGGAAATCACACTGTTCCAGCAGAAGATTTGCACATTTACAGCATCACTGACACTTAGCAACGACCGCAGCAACACAAACACTGCTGAAACCCTCTTGAGAGTGACACATTTACCTGAGAACTCTATTTGAAGGCTTTTCCTGGTTATCGTTAACTGGGAGAACTACTTCAGCAGATAAATACAATACTTCCTTCAAGTGGGATTTGGAATAAACAGTTTCATCAAGAGCATTTTATCTAAGCCACCTCACAGTAAGCTGATGAGTATGAAGTGGTAACAGACATCCCTAGCTCACTTTATCTGATGATGTCTTATGAACCTGTGCTCATTTCTTATCAGGACAAGCAGATATAAAGACCCCACTCCCCCCAGAGCAGCAGAAACAAGCCTGGTTGGGATGACCTGAGTTTAAGGGCTCCAAAGAGAGTCCTCAGCACTGGGCACCAGGGCAGACTTTGCTCTGATCACGGTCCCCGCTGCAAAGGAAACTCGGAACCATACCAAAATAGGCAGGAAAAGATTGGAATTGAGCCTAACAAACAGAACAAAGTTTGTCAGCAGCACCCACGACACACAGGGAAGCCCAGCAGAAGAAGTGCCCTTAGAACTGTAAGAAACAAGGGATCTTCCAGCACAGAGAACATCTGAAATCAAAAGCAACGCACTGAGTTTAGGCGAGGAGTTACTTTGCAGGCTGATGACTGGGAGCTGCAGTGTTCCACAGGAAATAATCACACAGCTTTTTTAGAAATCAAGAACATGAGCTTACACTTGGCAGCACTGAGGAAACGTACTGCACTGGGACTGCATAGCTCACCCCTGACCAGTAGTTTTCATCTGCCTGCTATTTCCTCAGCTGGGCTTATCCAACTTACCAACTAAGCGACTTTATGTCCTCCAAAAAAGGGAGAGAGAAAAATAAGTCTGTGCATCTTAGCTTTTACAATTTTAGCTCAATTCTGCATTGTTTCGGGTAGTGCTGAACGGCACCGTCAGCACTTCAGCCAACCACAAAAGCCTATCAACCTACAGAACACTTTCGTAACTTCACTGCATTCAAAGGCCTAAAGAAAACAAAACGCTGTCTGCACCACAGCCTGAAGAGGACTTCCATCTGGACAGGAAGACACAAAGCCCAGAAGAATCAGCCAGCTGCTTTCAAAAGCAAGATACAGCCTCAAACACCAATCTGAAGGCTTTTCTTACCAAGTACTTCAAGCCAGATGTACTCACTTTTGCCTTCACGCCGCTGAACTGCCTTCCACAGCACTGAATAGGCACCACTGCCTTACAAGTGGCCTTTCTTCTTTTCTAATGCCAGATAAAGCTTCTATAGAATGACTCAGGAAGGGCTGCTGTGCTGGACATACTTGTGTAACAGCTCTGCTGTCGTGCTATGCCTGAACACCAACGCACAGCACCAAGCAGGAGCTGTTCCTTGAAGCACACACTTACCAGGGATCTGCTGTTGAATTATACATAATAATGCTCGGGGCAGGAAGAGAGCAACGATGCAATGCCAAGGTAGGATGTAAAAGCAATGTTAATTAAGGGCAATTTTGCAACAGGTAAAACATATACCATAACTCAGTTTTAATGAGCAGCTCCGAAAGCGAAGCTGCGTCTCCCGATTGATGCAGCTTTGCACTTCAGTTGCTTAAAGCCTGGCCCCCTGACTCGTCTTCCTTCTGTGATTTACTGGGAGCAGACAGAGGAACGTGCAGCTCATTCTGAGAAGAACATCTGCAAAAATGACCATAAGCACAAACACTGAAGGCAGCTTCGGTAACCACTAGCATACATCCTACCATGAGCAATTAAAATAAACAAGCTGTCCAGATCTAATTATGTCATCCACCCTAGTAAAAATATCTCTGTAATCAAAAGACACGTTCAGCTTGGTATCTAAATATTTTTACTTACTGGATAAATAATCTGCACTTGTATATTTAGTCTAGTTTTATCTGACTGAGTGATTATTTTCCTTACTGTTCCCAATAGATGGCTTTTAAACAAAATCTTGGCTTTGTTTTGTAGTTTTTAGGAGGAGTTTCACCCATCCTAGACAGTCATGGTGCTGGTTTGGTCTCCCCTAGAAAGGATTTTCTTCAGGTAGCATTTTGAATCTGAATGTTATATTCGCCCATCAAACTGAGGGTGCAAAGTCTTTTTTTCCCCGTGCAAAACATCTTTGGTAATGCAGACCCCTTTCCCAGCACAGTTTTGTACCCAAGTACCAAAATCCATGCTTCAGCAGATCCCAGACATCACCGGGGAAACAGCACCAACACAGCCAAAGCCTGCAAAGTCCCTGTGCCTACATGGAACAGATACAGACCCAGCTTAGGAAGGGAAAGGAAAGCAGATGGGGAGAACCACGGCACATTCAGGTAGCCAGCATGGCTGGGAACCTTTTGGAGCTGGCATTTGCTTTCAAGTGTGGAGCAATGCCCTAAAATACACATAGACATATGGAGTGGGCCCATAGCTCAGCCACTGAACCAACCCAAGATGCCAGCTGAGTGCAACTGAGCTAATGACAAATCTTTTTTTGGGGACGGGGAGAATGGGAAAAAAACATCGTTGAAGAAAATTACATGGTATATATAAATGTTTTTTTTCCCCCCTGCACAACAGCTGAACACAGCTTTCGTGGGCTGCAGCATGTAACCATATATCCAACATAGATGGAGGGCAGTCAGTGAGATCCCAGCTGCTCAGCCTTGAAGGGCAGCGTGGTGATAAAACAGCACCAAGATCAGATGGCTGCTGCTCCAACTCTGCCCAGAGATTTGGGCCGCGTGCGCACTGCATAAATGTGCATTTCAAACCCGGGCAAATACATGCAGCATATCTTATGTGAAACAGCTGTTCCACACTGCACGGCTCAGTGCTCAGGCTCATCAGCACGTGCTCCCTTCTGCATTTCTGAAGGCAGTATCAGCATCTGAAGCTCCTGACTAAGGCTGCAATGAGAAAAAAGCGCGAGCAGCATTTGGTATCAGCTTCAATTTTTTCCAATGAATTACAGTAGGTAAGCTTAATGGCAAAAAAAATACCACAAGCATGCTACGTACAAACATCAGACCCAGGGACTAATCTGGAATAGGCAAAGCCTTCAGTACAAACAGTCTTGCCAAGAGCCACAAATGCATTCAAGCGCTCAGCTCAGTGAGAAACAAACTCTCCCCTGCACAGCCACCTTTGTGAGGGGCTCCTTTTGTTGGCAATTACATCCTTGTACGTTTTCAGGTCTCTGCTCTCAGGCTTTAATATTCTGCTTCCCTTCCACGCTTCTGTATGAAACATTGTTCCTTTGCTTTGGAGCCCGGACAAGATTTGACCAGGAATTCAAAGAAACAGAATAAAGTTCTCATTCAGGGCTTAAGCTTATTTTGAGATACCATACAACTATTACACAATTGTTTCTGTAACACATCTATGAAGCAAACACAAAAGGGAAGAGAAGACCAAAGCAGATTTCATTAGTGTTTGCCAAGCCAGGGAGAACACACAGGAACTGAGAGAACAAGAAAACCCAAAGCTCTCAACCACTAAAACCTCACCATCTTGAAGCTCTGATTCTCCACACTGGTCACTGTGTTCTCCCATGTGCAGCACAGTGGGTTTTGTCTCCTTCTGTACAGCTGCTTGTCGTCCTTTGTGACAGCAGGATATCTAGCAAGCTCCTCAATTATTTCATAGCAGAAAAAAGAAGAAGCACAAACTTGCAGCAATCCAAGCCACTCATACCTGCATCACACCCATGTTTTTGCAGGTAATTTACTTGCTCCTCCTCCATAGACTGTTTATAAGAAGAACTCTGCTCACTTTGCGAGCACGGCAGCCCAACTGCATCTCTGCTTGAATGATGCCCATTGCATAATTCATCCACAGGAGTGGAAAACACAATAGAGAGCTTTCCAAGGCACTGTTGTGCCACTTCCTTTCAGCTGTGTATATTAATGATGTAATTTTAGCAGGGCTACTCCCTCTGAGTTACTGTTAAAAACAGCATCTGCACCATCCGCTGATGAAATGCACCCACTCCAGGCACTGAAGAAATGCACCAAGTCCACTGCTTTTCTTCCAGGGAGATAAAAGAATAAATCAGGAAGAAAATGAAGCATCGACCTTTTAGCTCTGTGTTCCCTCATATCTGAGAAAGCACACTGACTTTAAGCAAAAATCACTGCTTGGAGTGGTTACAGCCTGCGATTTCCCTGCATGCAACAAGAAAGATGAAATCAGAAGCGAAGCCTGACAGAGCATCCCAACAATGCCAGTGCTGACCATTTGTCTCCTCCACTCCTCTCATGGCACAGAAACAGACACATCATAGGGATGGGAGCCACAGCTCCTCCCATTGCAGGAATGCAGCTTGCAGTGCCAGCACTGCTTGGTGTTCAAGGGAAGTGCAGGACACAGGGGCAGGATGCTGGGACTCCTGGAAGTTGCCCCAATTTGCACCACCTACAATCCCTACACAAGATGTTATTCTCCAGTTACCTCTCAGCATCCACCCCCAAATGTCTCTAGATGCTGCCCTCACCCATTCAGCTGCCAAATCTCTTAACCCAGGCCTCAACATCTGGCTCTGTCCTGGCACTTTTCAACAGATGAGCTTTAAGAATTGTGTCTGCATTAAACTGAAGAGCTTGGCTTTCTTTAGACAACCCCACTTGATTTCCCTTTGATTACTCTCAGCTCTGTTTCTACGGACAACCACCCAAACGTTAACGTCACAGTTTTCTCATTTGGTTATCAGCAAAGGAAGATAAGAGTTGGAGGCACATTTAAGAAAGGAATCTTTAAGCACTCAAGCAAAACAAAGGGGAGAACTTGTTTCTGCCCGTAAAACACATCCCAGAGAACTTTTTGGATCTCTCATCAGGAAAACCCTGAACATTGTGACAAAGCCAAGCAGTACCTCCCAGAGAGCTGTAAGCACTAAGCACTAAGCCAGCCCTGATGTGAAACAGGGATCACCCCAGCTTGATAGATAGGTACCACATGACCAAGGCAAATCACCAGCAAAGCCCTGTCTGCAGCACAAGGACTCACAGCTCTTGCACAGGATCCCCCAAAGCCCCAAACCACCAGCCTCTCTCCAGTCTGAGAGCCCCCCACTGCCTTCTGACCTATGAATCAGGGCTGGCATCAGCTGGTAGGCAAAGTGCAGAACACTCTTTAAAAAATAAAAAATACTGCTGATTTCCTCCCCCTCCCTGCACATGGATGCCCTTCAGTCAGAATAATGAGCTACTATTTGCAAAAGGTCTCTCACCAGTTTAAGTATTATTCCATTTGCTGTTTCTTTTCTGTAGCCCATCTGTTCCCTTCAAGCCAAGCACCGAACGTGAGAAATCATCGTCGCTTCCACGGAAATCAAGTGTTGTCACTTACAAAATAAGGTCACTTTCGTATTAGAAAGAAGGGAAGCAGAGCAGAGAAATATTTGCCGTAATAGCAGGGAAGCAGAGAAGATTGCTGGCAAGGTAAACTGTTTTGTGAGATCTTCTTGTCCTTCCTCTCCCCCCGCCTCCTCATTTTCAAAGCAGACCAGTGCCACAGGGGTGCTCTGTGCTGATGCACCCAGGAAGCACAGCAGGCTGTCCCCATGGAGGGAGCTCTGCAACTCAGCCCCTGCTTTGAGGACACAGCGTGGCTCTGTGTGCCTGCCCACAAGAGACAGAATACAACCAGTATAACCTAGAGTACTGCTATTAAAAATTCAAACATCAGTGTTTGCTTTATTCCAAAGCCAGACCTCTAACCTTAACTGAACGCCAGCAGCAGAAGCGCAGGCTCCCTGATTGATGCAGCACCCAGGCTTCAAGACCTTCTTAATATGCAGTCATCTTCAGGCAATGAGGAAAATATGCAACATCAAAACATCTTGCTTTTTTTTTTATTATTTTATTTTTTTTAGTACACTAATCCTCGGATTTGATTGCTGGAATGAACTCCAAATAGCTGATGCTCACAAACTTGTGTATTAGAGACAGTAAGTCGGGTATGCAACGCCTTGTGTGATTGAACACTTTAAATTTAACACTTAAACAACACTGCTGTGCTTTAGAAATAGAGTTTGTTCTGCTTCAGAGATCCTAGAGCAGAGACATACACAAACAGCTGAAAAATCCCATACAGTTGGTACAGGGAAATTTTTTCCTAAAGGATTACCATAGCCTACATGTTTCCTTAAGCCCTACCCGAACACTGGTTGACCCAATATTGTGGGAGGTGATGCATTCACCCAAAAATAGAACAACCCAGCTGCAGAACAGGGTGCTGTGAAGTCTGGACCTGAGCACGAAGGATCTCAAGGGTGAGTCTGAGGAAAGCTCACTGGGAGACAAATCAGAGGTTAGAAGTTGAGGGTTGCTTGCACCACGCACCTCTGCCAACTTTCAGCTTTACCTCCCTGCAACCTGAACCTTACCTGAGGTCGGCGGGCCCACAGCCAACAAGGGTGTCCTTCACATCCTAGAGCTTACCCAAAATTAAATCAATACATTACTGAGATAAGCCTGCCCTCAAGTTTTCCCTCACGCCCACAGACTGTGGCTCCTTTTGTCCTTACAGCCATGTGCTGCTCTGTGATTATTCCAGCCTGGGTCACGCTGAGGATCCACAGGATCCCTGATGGGGACTGAGAGTGTAACTTCAATTAAGCCACAAGTTGTTTTTTACAGTGCTCAGCAGAACTACTAAATGGAGTCCAGATGGTGGAACGAGGCCTACTGTACTCATCTGACATCTAAAAGCTCTGTTCCTCTGTCCACAGAAGACAGTTTGTGCCTATCATTAGATGCATGTGTTGCAGGAATTTTGATTCAGCTTCCCTGCATGAGGATCACATTTCAACAGTTGCTTCATCTGAAAACAGCCTGGCTTGGAGGCAGCTCTGAGGTTTTGTGCAGCAATAGCAGAAAGGAAAGATGATTTAAGTACACAGGAAGCAAGGCTAGGGGAATTTTTGTCACTTTGCAGGAAGTTGGACCATCTTCCAGACTGCTTTGTGGAAGAAAACACTGCTAACTGCCACCTGCAAAGCCTCACAATAGCAACGAGCATCTTACAGACACCAACACTGAACTTTCACTGCAGAAAATTTAGAACAGGCTGTGACCAAACAAAATTTCACCCAGCCTTAGGAGAAACTGCATCCCTAGATAGCAGTCATCATACTGCAAGGGTTTGCAGTCTCCGTTGCCTTATTATAAAGATTCTTTTGTTCTGCACTTCAGCATCTGGCATAATGTACTTTATTCCACTGTGCTTTTGGAAAATATGCTGTGGTCACTGACCACGTTTAATACATGGCTGAAATGTCACATGCACCAAGTATTGTTTGCCTACAGTGCTATCCATATAATGGCCAAATCATCCTCCTTGGAACGTTACAGTAAGTAATTAATAACATCTCTGGGGCACAGGAAATCACTATCTTGTGTCTGTTGGTTGCTTTGGTTCCCCCCCCCGCGTTGAATTTTCCATTCAGATTTGATTACAGTAACTGCTCTCTTGTGGGAATGGCCACAGAAAGTCAGAGCAACTCAAGCTTCATCAGCTTGTTACTAATTAGCTTTGTGAATGGGACTTCCCATAGGTCAAACAGGACTTGGGCATAAGGACTGAAATTCCCTAAGCTACCACAGCAGGACTGGCTGCAAACAACAGCTGCTGGTTCATATACTGTATTTAACCAGTGAGCTTCTTAAATCAAGTTTTGGTACCTTCATCAGAACTCCTCCAAGTGACATGGCTTCCTGCACAGGCACTGTGCTCACAAACACAGACCTCTCTGTAGCAGGAACCATCCCCACGCTGCTGCTGGAAGTATTTCCCTACCAGGCATGCCATTCCAGGCACAAAATTGCACCTTCAAAATTGGAATCAACCAGACATCGACACCTACTGCAATTACATTTGCAGTGCTTCAATTCTTTTTCTAGTAGAAAAAAGCCCAGAGCAACACAAGGAGGAAGGAAAGCACTGCAATACTCAGCTACCAAGCTGAAAAAAGCTCAACTTGCATTTGAATTGGATTGCTTTGCCTGGATCGGTGCTAAAGGCACATTAAAAATCATACTGCACTCTAGAAACAGCAGAAAAGAAACCAAGATCTAGCAGCACATCCCTGCTGAAATTTCAGTTACACAGAACACAAGAATCTGGCCTATTTGTCTCCCTTCTCCTTCATCACTGAGATCTGTCAACACCTTGAAGCCTGTGAGTCAGCCTCCCTGCAAGCCCCTGAGAGGGCAGGATCCACTTCCCAAAGTTTACCTCCATTTAAGACAACCTCCACGTCTGTGGAAACAGATGTGAAATAACTGACAAAGCAAGGGTAAGAAAAGCACGATTTTACTTCTGCATGTCACAGCTATTGGACTTCCTACGAGATCTGCATGCCAAAGGCCATCTGCATTTTTCCTAAGCTTGCACACAGGCCTACAACAGCTCACTGGAATACCAAGTCTACTCTTATCAGCTCTCTCTCATACCGAAACATGAAATATCTGAAGATAACAGGAGGTTCCAAACTGTGGATCAGGGGAAACACAGCCACAAAGGGCTCTCACAGCCCAGCCCACTACAAATCCAGCCACTGTTCCACCACACATCGTGCACTCCTCCTGACATTTCTACAAGTCAGAAGTAAAACTCTCATCAGATTGAGACACACTGCCTCTAATCCAACTAAACACAATGGATCCCACATCTTCACTGAGTCCTCTCATTTTTCCTCCATTTCAGCTAGTCTTTTTGAACTGAGGCCCTTCCAGCTCCAGTCTTTTGCCAAGAGAAACACGCAGACTTGAGCAGCTCAATACTTCTGACCACAAACAAGTTGTCCTCTCAAGATGTGCTGATTGTCTCTAGCAAGTCTTGTGTCAGACAAGAATTACGCAATGGGTCAAGCAACTCATCCATCCTCTGCTCCTGAAACTGAATTTCCTGCACTCTACATTAAAAAATTACCAGATCTTCCTGAATTGAGAGGAGTGTTTGCTAAGAGAGACAGAAATATGCAGTGTGGTATTGGTCCGAGGCTGGCCAATAACCAATTGTACTCCAACCTCAGAAGGAAGAACTCCCTAGCATACAGGGTATCACATGGAAAGGAGAACTCAGTGTAATTTTTGCTGCTGGTGAACCAGAAAGCAGAGAATCAGTTAGTAAAGGATTTTTACTTTTGTATTGTCTTTGTAAGGAAAGCTCTAAATGAAAAAGCTATGCTCTCTGAAAACTAAGCAGGTATCCTATAAGGAAGAACAGATCAGAGGAAGACAATTTACACAGTGTACCATGACTAATCTTGGCATATATGGCACTGGAGCAGCAATCACCAGGAACAACTGAAAGCAGCGTTGAACCCTGGCCTATTTATACCAGATGAAAGCCACAAACCCAGCCACGCTTCTGCTTAGTGCTGCATTTTCTTTCCTACCCTGATAGCTTTTACAGCTGGAGAAACAGCTCCTTACAGCACGATTCTGCTGTACAAAATGATTGCTACTTACAGCTATTGGGATTATAGTTGAGTATGTCACAGAAAAGGAGGGTCAGTGGAGGCAAACATCCTGGGGATGGTTAACTACTTCCAGGCTGCATCAGATCCCTTCCCTCCATGCAAAGTGGAAGACTTGCTTGGAAACCCTTGATCTCAACTTATGTTGTACTAAAGCATATTTAAGAGCCCCATAAAGAGTTCACAAGAGCTGTTCTACGTGAACAGCAGCTCGTGGTTCAAAGATCTTCCTCACTTAACAGTGCCTTTTGTGTGCATTAAACAAGAATACCCTCAGTCACACTTTAACCTAGATGTTTTAATGCTTGTAATCACAGCCCTGAGTGCAAACTGAAAACACTAACTGCAATTCATCAAGCCCAGTTTTCAGCCAGGTCAGCAGACAATAACACTTGTTTTGTAGCAACATTTGGTGTTTTGAGGTTGCAGCTAAGGTGTTCAAGTGCTAACAAAGTTGCAGCTCCTTCTCCTCTGCTCCCCTCTTCTTCCACCTGCTCCTTAAGCATTCCTGGGAAATGAAAGTGGAAGCAAGCAGCAGCCCAGCTTTCTCCTCAGTGAAGTAACACTCATCACCATATACTTCATTCAAGATATGAATCTCAAATGATATGAATCTCTATGATGATTCTGACCATAGATACGATGAATCTACATCATCTCTATTATGAGAATGAGAGGCAGAGTATCAGACTCACTCACTAGAACATTTGGTGAGAGCTCTGTGTCTTTCAATCCCTAGAAAACATTCTCACTTCCCAGCAGAACAACCATGCTGATCACACTCATCATCTCTGGTCATCTCTTGCTGACCACACCTCACTGATAAAATAATACTTCCTAAAAGAAGCATTACGACCAACAACCTCTACGATGTCCTGTGCTCATCCCAACCCTGAACTGAAGCAGCACAACTCCAGTCTCCAACAGATGAAAATAATGCCAATTGCCACAGAGATACAAGTGTTCTTTCCCCCACTGGAAGTAGGCATGCAGTAAAAGGACACACCTTTGGAGTGTTTCCCTGAAGGCCTCTTGGGTAATGACTCCTCAATGGAATGTGTTGATGTATGTAGGACATTTTCCAAACTGTTACTGACACTGTTTATGGGGGTCTCGGACCTTGCAGTGACCTGGAAAGAAAAACACAAAAATGGATGTAATAAACTCGGGTGCTCAAACACCACACCTTGCTCCAGCTTCGAAGGCAGGTAGGAGGTGGATGCTTCCAAAACCCAGCAGCAATGCCATCAATGTTCCACAAGCAACAGCCCAGGGAAGTTGTTGTAGTCAGCAGCTATTCATAAATCTAGATTAGCCAAGATAATCTATAAAGCTACTTAGAATATAATTCTTTTTTAAAGAATAGTCACACAGCAGTCAATCATAGAGATATTAAGCTCTCCACACTGCAGCCCTTAACTTTTCAGTGAGAGAACACAGAGAGAAAGGGCTCCTGGAAAGCATCAGTCACTTCATGCTACTTCACCTACCTATGCAGAGGCAGACTTGAAGGCATTTCCAAGTATTTCCACATGGACTACAAGGAACAGAATCCACGTTAGGGAAAAACTAATCCTTGTCTCTGCTGTTTGGAAGCCCAATTCAGTGAAAAACAACACGCTGAGAACGCCCAAGCAAAAGGCTGCATCATCATCAGAACCGACTCCGTGGCTTCACGTGTGCCTCCTCTACTGCATTGAGCATAAGAAACCAATTTCCACCATCACTTCACATTCACAAGCAAACATAAGTTATTAGCAAAAGCAGAACCAAACATTGCCCACTTCAGTTGCTGCCCACAGGACCACTCACAAGTATGCAGCAACACAAAAACATCTATTACTTGGGGCAACACAGTCAAGGCCTGCCTCCCAAGCAAGGCAATTACTCTCTTGTTCTGTAGGTAATGAGAAGCAGAAGTGGATGAACAGTTACATTAGCAGCACTGAACACAAAGATGTAAGTATCTCAAAGAGGAAAATGTGTTTTGAAGAGGTAGTGAAGGCTAACAAAAGCACTCCTAATAATGCACTGCTTCCATTTCAATTCCACATCTCGAGTTCACGTGAAATCCTGCAGAGCTGGAATTAGAACTGAACATCAATTTTAGGCTTTGATGAATCAAAGCAGAAGATGCTCCTCTCAACATTAGCTTCCCTCTGCTCAGGATAACCAGTAGCACAGAGCAGCTCCCTGCAGCAAGGCTCCCTCAAACCCTGCTTGCATCAGAGCCCCATGAGCTGGGACAACCTGCACTGAGATTCAGACAATGCAAGTCAAAGCCAGCACCTCCCTGGCTGCACAGTTAGCTATTGCAGATCCCATCTACTACTGACACTTAGACACGTTTTAAGGCAGTAATACAAGTGGAAGATTTCCTATGGCTGCAGACACAGAAAAACTTACATGTGCAAAGAAACCAACCCAGAAAGGCAGAGGAACGTCACAAGAAAGCAGGATTGCAAGTCCCTGCCTTCCTCCCAAGACCAGCACTCTGCCTCCAGATTGAAAAGTTTACTTCCCTACCTCCCCAGCACAGCTTTTCACCAATAAGAAAAACGTAGCACCAAGCTCCACGTTGTCAATACGAGCCATTAAACGAAGCCTGAAGGAAGGAAGAGATGATTCAGATCCCCCTGCCAAAGGCAGCCTTCCCCAGTGAGCTTCCCTCGCGCTGTGCCTCTCCTGGAGCTCATTAAGCTCTCGCCTCTCTGGGCTGAGCAACCCCAGCAGCCTGCTGCCAGGGGAAGGACTCCCAAGGGCAGCTAAATAACAGTCAGCTACAGCTGAGGGCAAAACCACCTTACTCAAAACAGCCAGGTTCCAAAGACTGCGATCAGCAAATAAAAATCATACTTGAAAGTGAATAAGAGCACAGTCACACGGATTCAAAAAAATCCCCAAGCAAGCAGCCTGCACCACAATGTGTTTGCTCCTATCTCGTCCTCCCTTCTGTCCAGCATTCCTACTATAAGCGTGACGTGCAATTTAAAAATCTGCATTTTGGTTATAAATAACCTCCAGCTCTTTCCATAAAGATTTCCTTTTTATAGGCTCAGTAAAGAATAACCTAGCCCATAGTCCTGACTGCCTGAGCTCACGCACAACCCGATTCAGCCACACTTCAAAGCAAAGCAGCTTCAGATGGGCCCAGAACAACCACAGAGCCCTGAAGAGTTCCAAATGGGGCTCTTCATTAGTGAGCTGATTGGTGTAAAACCACTGAATCTCTGCCTGCTCAAAACTTTCGTCCCAAACTTCAGATCAGTTTTTCCACTCACTTGAACATACCGATATCGCAAAGGCTTGGATGTGGTTCCAAAAAGTAGAAAAAGGGAAACTATTTCACGGATGGGTTTTATTTCCAAAGATGTAGCAGCATTTTTCCCAAAATTATTTGAGGCTGAGCAAAAACCAGAGCAATAATCCATCAGCTCTGAGCTGCAGAGGATACTGTCCTTGGAGGGCAGGGAGAAGCGCTGGGAAGAGATGAACTGTAGCTGCTCAGTGAGGACTTGGCTGAAGCAAACTGCAGGAACAGCTGGCAAAGGTTGGCTCTCTAAAGCAGAAAGAGTCTGCAGCAAAGGTGGTAACCTTACAAAGACAACAGGAATAGTCAGGCTATGTACCACAACAAGCTGCAGAAGTGCCATTTTATGTGTGCTTTACGCACGCAGAAAGAAAATCACAGATCGTTCAAGGCCTAAGAGGGCACAGAATGAGACTGAGGGGCTGGATTTCCAAATAACTTTATTTTTGAGATCACCAGCAGAAAGAGTTCATGGAAACTAACTAATACAACAGCAACCCTAGAGAGATAGAGCACTACAAGATTCTTTGTTGTACCTCGCTCCATCCTTGGCACAGCATTCCATTGAGGGCCAGAGAGCAGGAGAGCCCTGTGATGCACCGTTCAGAGCTGCATTCAGATACTAGCAGTGTAACACCAGAAGATGCACACTCACGTGGGTGCAGAAGAGATGGTCAAATTGTTTTTACTTTAAATTTGTGTCCACATCCCTCCATACCGAAGCAGCTGGCTCACAGCTACACTTTGGGTTTTCCAAATGAAAAGCAGGCTTGTCTCTTGAACCTTCAAGTTAAAGCAGTTGCCACAATCAAGAGCAAAGCATTCACCATAACTAGTGGCAGGTTGAGATTCTGCTTATGTCCTCCTATGCATGTTCTCCATGGTAGCAAAGCCACTCCACCCTTCCTAAGGGGTCCTTGGGTGACACCAGCCTGCAGCCCCCAGCCCTGCAGCTGGCCGAGAAAAAGCCCTGCTGCTGCCTGCAGGCATCAAATGCACCAAGGTGCACCATGCAGCCACTGCCAGAACGACAGCCATTATCACATCTTTCCCTCTTTAACTGCCAGCAAGCATCTTTTTGTTCAGCAGAACACAATTATTTCCTTCTCAGTATCAGCTGTACCAACAGGCACAGATTTTATTTTACTTCGTTTAGGATTTTGCAGTGCTTTCTGGACTTCATCCATCACAGAGCACGCCACAAACTCACCAGGAGCAGTGCACCCCAACAGCTGCTGCCCAACACAGCTCTGCCACCAGGCAGCACAGCTGAAGGCAGAGCAAAAGGTGGCAAATCCATGGTGCCAGATGCAGGAATTGTTTGCTGCACTCCCCGGGGACAGCATCAGTTTCATGCAGGAAAGCCCTTTCAGAAAAATAACAGGACTGACAGAGGTCAAACAATGTGGTGAGAATTGTTATTTTCCTTTTATAAGTGAAAACAACAATCATGCATTCCCTTAAGAATAACTAAACAGAACAGGGAAAATATATGGCTTAATAACAAAGTATTTGCTGATTTAGCTTGAAATGGAGCCAATGCTAACAAATCAACATGCTTGCTACCTAAAATGTAGCACGACCTATAATTTAAGGAAACAATGATGTAAGATCTAAGGGAAGAACTTGCTCAAGAAAATACATATCAAGAGGGATAAAATATGGTTTTCTATCCCTATTAAGGCATGCATTACACAGGAAAAAAGTGAGCACAATCTAAGAATGGAGTCAGCTAAGTGAGACACCATGGCTGCAGCTGAAAGGAGCTGATATTGCAGGAAAGCCCAACAGAAGCACTTCTGCTGTTACTTGCTTTCAGAAGCCCCCCTTCCAAAAGGTTTTTCACAGTTTCAAGCTAACCTGTCTTAAGGCCAACGCAGATAACACATAACAGAGCACTGAGGAATCAAAACACTGAAGTCTAGGGGAAAAAAACCAGTCAACTCCATTCGCTCCTGCCAGTTTCATATTAGTGAGCATTAACAGCAGCTTATTTTGAGGTTAACACCAAGGTCTTTAACATGGTGCAATCCTGTTTGCAGAAGTGCTGCAGCTTGATGGCACTGATACAGCCCCTGCATGCTTAGGCAGATAAGCTGCTATTTGCCAACAGATAGCTAGCTCAGGTTCCCAAATCTTTTAGCAGAAATGCATTGCTAACACTCCAGTGTCAGCCTGCTGATGCACAACACTGCTCAGTAGGTTAAGTGTGAGCCAGAAAGAACAGCAAGAAAGGAAAGCCCAAAAGCTCGTAGGGCTGGAAACCCAGAAGGAGCAGGATGGGGCAGTAGCAAGCCACCACCAGAACCACAGCCTCAGAACCAGCCTGCTTTCACTTACAGATGCAAATCCCTCTAACTCCCAATGCCTAAAATCACTCCTTCGGCAGATTAAGGGTTTTACTGATCTTCCCCACCCAAAAAAAAGGCTTAAGGAACACCCACAGACACATCCAACTTCTCCCATAGCCACTGCTCCACACTTACATGCACCTGGAGGCTTTGTTGGACCTAACCACAGCTGAAAGTGCCACGTGTCAGAAACTCGTTGTAATTCCAACACTTGGTGCCCATCAAAAAAGCAGCACCAGACACAAGTGGGATGTGTCCGTGTTTTTCAACAGCAACTCTTGTAGAAGATGGTGAGAAGGCAATTCACAGTCAAGCAGGATAATAGATAATCGGATGCTTTTGTCCTGTGAGGCCATTACTGGGATGAAATGAGGCATGCAGTACTTAAATACTTCAGGATAATCACCCACTTGCTACAAGGCTCCACCACAAATTCACTGGGACAGACCAAAGAAATCAGGATCGTACTAAGTTCCACTAAAAATCTTTTAAAGAATTGCAGATACCTCATTAATACTAGGAATATACTGCAACTGCTCAGTAACAGGGCTGTCATTGCTTTGTGCTGGGTATGAATGCCAACTGCGAGACCTGGTGACCATTTAGTGCAAAGATGTGCTCTTATCCTATAGCCCAAACAAGCTCCCCCCCCCCCCCCAAAAAAAAAAGCCTTCATCACCAAAACACAACTCCTTATAACCAGCCCTCGGGATCATTCCTGCTCTCCATCCCAGCTCTGAGGTCTGTGTCCCTGTTTGTGCTTTGGAATGCCCCCAACCACACAGACATCAGAAGGGAAGAGGACCTTCAGCTTCTCAAGTATTCAAAGCACAGCACGACCCACTCTGCTCCAGAAGCCTTCTGTCCTTAATAGCATCTGTCTTTAAAATGCCAACACTACACTGACTTTAGAGCTACAGTATTTACATTGCCGTTGTAGGCATAAGAAACCACATGTATGTGTTTGGGAGGTAAAAGAATGGACAGACCCAGTTCTGAAGCCTGCTGGTATAATTCAAGCCATGAGACCCTAAGCATTTCCCTAATGGCTCTTCTGTACCACTGCTCATTTAAGAGAAGACCAAAGAGGAAATCAGTGCTCCAGCCTGCCAGCAAGCAGTGCCTACACCTAATCACAGAAGAATGACAGCATCTCAGTTTTAGCAATTCAAACACAGCAGCACTAAACCAAATGGCTAAATGCTTCCAAACAAGGATGCTGTTCAGTACCTTTGAAGTCAGACACTGGAATCCTGTTAGGTGTGGTTACCTACTGCTGGCTCTGCTCTTCAAGTGGGCTCTGCACACAAACCTGGTACAGATGCACAGCACCTCAGGGTAGGCATTCCACTCCAAAAAGAGATGAGGTCTTCAATATCTTATGCTTAATCGATCATCAGCAGATAAAAGAGTAAATAAAGTGGAACGTGTCCCTAAAATGAAGCTTCAATCAGCCTGCACAAAAACAAAGGGAAGACAGCTCATGGAACAAACCAGTTCAACACGTGTCTTTTTGGCTGCTCTCTCCCCCCCCGTTTGGAGGTGCAGCCTCCTGATTTCGGTTCTTAAGATCAAGTTCATTGTGTAGCAGCATCCAATAGGCAGAGGTGAATTTGGTGGTGATGAACCCTGTCACTGCACAAACCCACTGCCTTCCAAGGATTCCTTTGTATTTCAGGCTCATTTCTGAGAACATCACGGGTTCAAGGCTGAACCATTTTATTACAGCTGGACAAAAGTTTCCAAACAAGAGCTCTGGCAAGAAATTCACCAGAATTGGAAGCTCAACACTTCTTAACCAGAACTCCAGCAGGTGTGTGCAAGCCACACTGCCTCAGGCACCCAGAGGAATCAATGCACACCTGAGGACTGGCACACAGCCCCAGCTGGGAGCCAAAGCCCTGCCCCACTGCTCAGCATGGTGTGGTTTTGGAAACGAGATCATTCCTGAGATAGCAATTACTGATCTACTGATATCCATGAATAAGCACCTGATTCCAGCCAGCAATTGCTATTAACAAACTACTGAAGCTATAAAATACCTTTTATTACGCTGTATGGGAAGTCAAAACTTAATTTTCCCCACACCATTTTCTGTTCTATTCCTACAAAGCTAGCAAAAGCCACAGCAACACTTGACAGGTCACAGCTAGGTTGCTTACCCTGGGGCTCTGTTTCAACCTACCAAGCAGGTGACTTCTCCAGCTCATCATTCCACAGCTGGAACATAAAACATGAGCATTGCTGAAGACAGGGTATGCACTTTGAGCCACCTGCAGCAAATGCTGCAGAAACTAACACAGAAGGCTCTGAAGGAGACCCCTCAGGATATCAGCTCTACACAAGTCCAGTAGCCTTCAGTCATTTCTGAGTTTTAGATAAGCCCATGGAATTAGCACAGCTGAAAAACAGCACCTTATGCTATAAACTGGAAATAGACACTGGTGCTCTATTTGGAAGCTGACTGGGCAGCAGCTCTTTCCCCATTCACAAGCTATCAACTTGGAACAGCCACAGAACTGCACTGTCACCAACTTATTTCCATTCAGCTGCAAACAAACAGTGCTCACACCTATTTCTGACCCTGCTTCTGCAGCTGAAGCTCCAGCCAGATTGCTGCCCTGGAGAGCTCTCATCACAGCCAGCAGGCAGAGTAGGTGCTAAGCAGCCAAAGCATCAACTTACTTCCCTTGTTTCACAGAAAGATCCTGGTGAGTTAATTAAACAACTTTCAGAAATACAAGGTGGCAGAAGCACAGGCAACTTCCCTTCTTGTTCTCGGAGTTACATCCTCAGTGCTGATGAGTTACATCAGTCTGTGCAGAGACTGACATTACACCTAGAGGAGTGCTGGTGTCTGAGTAAGCCCCTGTACTCATTAAGTACAAGACATAAGTATAAGGGGTTCTGTAAGGACAGCATCCCCAAAGCCCCTCAAAACAACCAAGAATGAATGAAAAGCACTCCATTTTCACCTGCAGTAAAAAGTGATGCTCACTGATGCAAGTTACACAGGTTAGACATCTGCATGGCACCTGGAGACAGCTTTGAGATGCTTCTTTCCCTGGGGGTCACACATTCAGCCATGGTTTTGCTGTGTCTTGATGCTTCTAGCTGCTGTGCTATGAAGAGAGCCACAGCCTCAGCTCTCAGCACAGCAACGAGCCTCCAGGTACCATCCTGCTTCCTTCATGGCAAAGGTAAAAAAAAAAGACAGCAGAATAAAGGCATCCCAAGGTACAGAAACAGAGGTGCATCACTTCCATCTAAAAATACAAGCCCTGTAGGAACAGCAGTTTTAAAAGGCGAGGCTCTAAGTAGATGCCTGGGCTTCAGCTGAAGACAATTTATGCTGTTTCAACTTCTAAGAGCCACCCAACCTTTGACTGCACACCTACAAACAAGAAGTTTGTAGAACCCACACCTCTAGTCCTGCAAGCATTAACACTGCTCCGAAGCAACAGAGAAAGCAGGACAGGACAGCAGAAATTACTTACAGACTAAAACTACAGCCTGCTCCACAGAGGAGGACAGTCTTCCCTACTCAGGGCATGAAAACTCAACCTTCACTTTGTACTATCGAGCAGAAACAACGTATCTGATAATCACTGACCTACTTAGAGCCAGCCACAGCCACCTTCTCAGGCTGGATGTGGCTCTGGGCAGCTTGGTCTGGTGGTTGGAGCTCCTGCCCGTGGCAAGGAGGCTGAAACTGGATGATCTTTGAGGTCCTTTTCAAGCCAGGCCATTCTATGGGTCTATGATTCTCGGGGTTGGACTCGATGATCTCTGGAGGTCTCTTCCAACCCCTACAATTCTGTGATTCTCTGCATCTTGTTAAGATGGATACAAACCAGTAATCCTGAAGCACAACTTCTGAAGCAAAAAGTTAGCAGCAGCAGTTCGGTGCCTCCTTACAGCCAGCAACTGCAGCAAACTACAAAAGCAGTGACTTGCATGGCTAGCCAGGCTTACATGGGATTACCCACCCCAAAGCAGCCCCAAGAATCACGATTTCTACTGTAACTTTGTATCATCTGTTCACACAGAACAGATTTTTGACCGTATCGCATGCAACCATTTTGGAGCTATTTCACTGTGAGAGTTGAAAGAGATGGGAAAGAGACGGGAGATGGATTGCAAGCTCCAAGCCTTTGGAAAGATGGTTGTAGATAGTACCAAGCTGGGCCATATTTTAACAGAACTGGCTGCAAAAAGTGCTGCCCAACAGCCTCACCTTCTCTCATCCCCCTGAAAAAGTGGCGTGCAGATCAGCAGGGATCTGAACAGATCTCTCACCGCACAGGGAAAGCTGATCACACAGCAGTGTCTCCAAGCACCAGCTTAGTGTCACTCGGGCTGCAGTAAAGCAGCAGTGATGAGAAGCGCTGGCTCTGGAGAAGGAATTCTCCTCCAGGTCTGAAGAGGATGAGGAGCAGCAGCCCGGCTCACTTTCTCTTGCTGTTTTTCTTTTTTCCTAGGTGATGTTACAACACAAGCATTGTCACAACACAGCCTGGTAACATCACAAGATTCAAGTCCACGGTGCTGGAATTTATTTGTGCATATTTAAACGGGGCTGAATGAAGAAAGGCATTTTTTTTCCACTTACTTCATCCAACTGCTGTTCTAAGCCAACTACTCACTCTAAAAGTAGCAAAATGACCGAGCTATCAACATCCAAAGAGCTCAAGGATCTTAAAAAAGGAAATGTGGTCAAGCAAAACACACATTTCAGAGCCTGCAGAAGTGGCAGCACCTCAGTGCTGGCAGGAAGAACAGGATGGATCCTCCGTCCATCTTAAATCAACTGAAGTAGCAACAGAGCTTCTCACCTACATAAAATATGCACTGTTCCTGAAGCTTTGAAAGCACAGCCCAAGAAAAACACCCCTGCCTACGTAATTACATCCTTTTTTGCTCATCTTCTGGGGAAAACTCACGGATGAACTGCAATCTTTCAATCTCAGGGTCCACGCATCTTTTGAATAAGGGAAGGTGTGAGCAGCTCAGTGTCTGTCAGGAAGCTCATCCTGGTTGCTGTTACACCTCCTATATGAAATACTCTTTCCACGTCTGTTTTATTCACAGACAGGTTCAAAGTTAATAGAGGCAATGCCTTACTCTGCTCCTTCCCCTGCAAATAAAACATTAAGGATAAGCACTGCTTAGACACAGAAAGGGAAGATAAAGGGAAATCAGTTTCAGAACTCTCAACAGAAGTTGAAAAAGAAAACAAAAAAAAGCAGCAGTGTCCCAAACCAACACAAAATTAGAACTGAGCAGAAGAGTAAGAACACACCTCTGTCTCAGATTGAGATTCAGTGCTTAACTTCAATGGAATCCGTGCTGAGCCCTCAGCAACAGCTTCATTCCGGATACTATTCCAATGCAGAGATTTCTGTAGCCCTCAGGTATACACAGTCTCTCCCAGCAGAAAGGTAAGGTGGTTATTTGCTGGCTGAGTCAGTGCAGCCTCGGGAGCTGCAGGCTGTTAACTGCTCACACACCCACTTCCCTGCTCCTGGGGTTGAACTTCCAAGCAGGTTACAGGCAGTCAGTGGGGCAGCCTGACTCCCGAGTTGAAGGCAGCCGGGAGCACTTTGCTGCTCACCGTTAGATCTCATTACCAACAGCACGCTTTCAAACGACGCTGCCTAGCTTAATTGCTGCCAAGCCGCATAGCAAGTTAACGATGGTGAACCTCTGACACCAGGATCAACGCCCAGGTGGTTCAGGGTTGATGCACAAACACATTCACTTAACATCAGCAACTCCAAACGTCTGCCTGCCCCAAACCCAAACTCACCACAATGCCTTTGCCATTGAGCAGCTACTCCCCAAGGTGATCTTCCCTTCCAATGTCTCTTCCAGGAAAACACTTTCAGACAGATGTTTGTCCCCACATCTAAAGATATGACACATGCTCCCCTACCATATCACAGGGCTTCTGTGCACCAGGCAGATGCAGGGAAGCAGAAGCACCCCCAGGAACAACCAGCTGAAGTTCACAGTCATGCCTCTTAATCAGCTTGTGAACTCCTTCTCATGGAGTGAGACAAGAACTCCTCACACCCCCTCCTTTCACCCCCAGCATCAACCAGGGGAATGACCTGTCAAGCCCTCAGGCTGCCATTTACTCCTAGAAAACCTGCAGTAAGAGAAAGAAGGGGTTGAAAGAAGAGAGGTACTGGCAGGAAGCTTGTGGGGGAGCAACTTTTTTTGCATGGTCTAATAGTGAGAAAACAAGCATGAATAGCTTTGAACTAAAAAGGGGGAAACACAGGTTACTCAGAGGGCGGTGAGGAACTCAACCAGGCTGTCCAGACAAGCTGGGGGTGCCTCATCCCTGGAGGTGCCCAAGGACAGGACGGACGTGGACCTGGACAGCCTGATCTGATGGGTGGCAGCCAACCCACGGCAGGAGGCTGGAGCTCAATGATCTTTAAGCTCCCTCCCAACCTAAGCCATTCTATGATCCTAGGTTGAAAGTCCCAGCACGGCGCCCCGCAGCAACCCACCTTATGGCAGCCCGGATAGGTCGCCATGGAGTTGAGGGCAGAGCTGCTGGGATTCTTGCTGGTGCTGGCCATGATGTTCTGGATCTGGGTGAGCTCCTGCCTCAACACCTGCTTCTGGTGGAAGCTGAAAGCGGGGTGGTTGGACGCCATGGTGAAAAGCAACAGGAATTCATCCCCGGTGCGGCCCTCGTTGAGCTGCAGCCCGTAGTTGTTGATGACAGAATCGATGTGGGTGAGGGTCCGGAAAAGGACCCCGGCGGCCTCGCGGTGGGCAGAACCCAGCAAGGCGAGAGAAACCAGCAGTTTGCTGCGTACCACTTCGTCCGTCAGGTTGGTGAGGCTGCCCAGATCGGCGGGGTTGTTGGCTTTGATCTCGGAATCTCTCAACGAATGATAATCCTTCCGAGCCAGATCTTCCAAACAGGCTCCCAGGAAACGCAGCTCCAGCGGGATGCACAGATCCAGCAGGCCGCACAAAAACTCCACTCTCTGAGGCGAGGGCAGCTCCGAAAACCACCGGTACACCCCGTCCCGCTGCAACCGCGGGCAGCGCTTCTCCACCATGGTGCTCCGCCGACCCCCGGCCCTCAGGGAACGCGCCCGGGGACCCCTCGCACCGCCCCCTCCGCGCTGCCGGCCGCTCCCCCGGGGGCCGAGGGGAACCGGCGTTACGGAGCGGCCCCCCGCGGCGGGCAGGGCCCGGCCGAGGCCCCCCGAGGGCGGCCGCCGGGGGCGCAGGCCCGAGCGCTGAGGCGCGGCCTGGCCGCGGGGTCCCCGCCCGGCAGGCCCCGAGCAGGCCCGGGCGCTCCCTCACGGGTCGGTTCTTTCTTTCAGCCTTTCCATCCTCCGTCCCGGAGAGCCGGGCCTTCCTCCGGAGCGGTTCCGACGTACGCGACCGAGGGAAAGAATCCCTCGCTGAAGGCGGCGCGGAGGCGGACGGCCCGCGGCGGAGGGATCCCGCGGTGAGGCGTCCCAGCCGGCGCGGAGCGGGGAGGGGGAGAGAGAGAGAAAAGAAGGAGCGACCGAGCGCCTCCACTCCCGGCCTGACCCCGCGGCGAGGCCCCGCCCACCGCCCTTCCCATTGGCCCGGCCGGCTACTCGCGGCTGGAGATTGGCTGCTAGCGAGCTGCACCCGCCTCCCTCCCTCTGTCAATCGCTACCGTTAAGCGCCTGCTTAGCTCCGCCCCCTTCCGCTGATTGAATAGGGGAGGGGCGGGAGCGGGCTGCTTTTGTGTGGGGCCGCGGGCGGGCGGGCAGGTTGGGGCTGAGGTGCTGTACGCCCTGAGGGGCCGTGGTGGTGGCAACGGGGTTGTCTGCAACCGGAGTTGCTTTGGCAGTTGACTTCAGATGGTCAAAAATTCCAAACATTGCTCGTTTATCCCTTTTTTTCGTTTCCCTCTGGAATATCGCAGCCTATCAAACTGCATTCGTTGAGGTCCCGTTCAAATGCAAGAGCGAGCATCCGACAGGAGCTGGGGATGCATGACGTCCCACATTGTGCAGCTGCACAGCTCTGCTTCTGCAGGGCTCCTGCTGCGAGAAGGTCCTTGGAAAGCCCGAAGCCCCTCAGCGTGCTTTGCTTGCAAGCAATCCGTCGTGCAATGGAAACCAGATGGACTTCCTTTTCCTGCCGTGCCCAGTATTGTCCCTTGGAGGAGGGGAGATGCAGAGGAAGCTCTCAGCCCCTTAGGAGAGGCTTACATTGCGTTGAGTTGGGGGCCAGGCAGCCTGCAGGAAAACACCGAGCTCTGGGGGCTTCATTGCCTACGTTGGTGTCTTTAACTCAGCGTTAATCCATGCTGAAAGCACCTTGCTGAGCAAGGCAATCTCTAACCTGAAGCCCAGTGCGTGAACTGGGAGCCTTTGATCAGAAATAGCTCTGCGTGAAGCCCTTGCAAACCAAAGCAAGGAACCACCCTCAGCAAAATAAATCAGCTTTGTGGCAGCTCATGTTACTCCTTGCTCCAGGAGTGAAGGTCGTGCTGGGGTGCAGCCACATGCCTGAAGGAGAGCAGCTTTTTGGACAGCAAAACCACCCCGTTCCCTCCATCGTCTCTCTGTATAAATTCCCCTTCTGCACACTTGAGACAAACAGCTGAGGAACATTCCTTGCTGGAATAATTAGTAAATACTGAGAGTGCAGTTATTTTCCTCTTTTCATACTTTCAGCACATGGAGAAGCTGTTACTGAATGTGCTGACCTATTTTTTTTCCAATGATGGACACATCCACTTCAGTTCTCACCCATCAGCTGAAAGGTTTGGGCTGTTCTCACATTGCCTTCGTGCTGCATCACAAGGAGCACAGCTGAAGTGTTTCTTCTTCCTTTAGCAGCACAACAAAGCAACCTCAGCCACATCCACCACCATAATTTCATCTTTGTTTGCACTGGAGTCAATGCAACATTGCTAGGATGTCCAAAGGCATATGAAAATTGATCTGTGTGAATTGGGTAGCCCTACAGAAGAGGAGATATTTCAGATTATAATCCATCCACGGGGTGAAAAGAAGATGAGAATCTCTGTTGAAATGAGAGGGAGAACTCCATGTAAGTTGCTGGCTAAAGGCCTGTTGAATTGCCCAGCTCTACCCTCAGCCCAGAGCTTTCAGCCTGCGGGTCTCCTCACAGGGGTTCTTCCCAGAGCTCTCCATAGTTCTCTGCTTGCTTTCAGAAGCTCTTCAACATTTGTCATTAAACAGGCAGAATTACTTACCAGTTTGGCATTTCTAGGCATCCTAAGCACGGCTCAGTGCTGCCCCTTTCCAAAACCTCACTCCCCCTTCCCAAAACTGCTCACTCCTGAACATCCCAATGCCAACTTCTCCCATTCCCCAACCCCACAGGGCTGCAGATTTCTGATCCCAAAGCAATCTTTGCTGGCAGGACACACAAGCAAGCAACGGGCTTGCGTGCCATCGGTGTGGTTATACAGAGGGGAAAGATAAATATTGCCACAGCATGAGCACTCGAGTGCTTCTGTGCACATACGTTATTTCCTTTAAGGTTTCTCACAGATGCTGGGATTGGAACTCTTGCTTTTGAAAAACAAACAAACAAACCCCGGCTTTGAAGAGCACAGAAAAACATCACGTGAGGAAAAAGTAATGAAAAAAAAAAAAAAGCCAGATGTCCGGCCGGCAGCATCTCTTATCTTTCACATCATAAAAGGAGCGTGTGCGGCTGGGATGGGGCTCGGAGGTGGCTGCAGATGGCAGCGATGTGCCGGGTGGGTGGCACTGCCCTCTGCCGGGCACACACAACCCGACACTGGGGTTTGTCGGGGTGTTTTTCCTGCTGGAGGCATCACCGATAGGGCTGCACACCCCCCAAGTAAAGCTGCCCCTTGGGTTGCGGTTGCTCGGCCCCGGGAGATGCTCACAGCTTTCTGGCTTCGCCTGGTTCCCCACAGGGTTTTGTCTCAGCACGAAAGCCCACAGCCCCAGGCTGCCAAAACGCTGCCCCCGGCTTCCTTCCTCCTTGCATTCATCCCTGAAACCGCTGCAAAACAAACATCCTCGGTTTTCCCTGCCTCCCCCTTCCCACCATCCCAATCGCAGCCCTGCTATTCCCCTTTGACTCCTGCTACATTCCTCTCCTCCCCCAATCCAGGAAAGTCTCATTTGGGCGATTCCATTTCCTTGTCCCAGAGCTGGCACAGCTCCTTGCGTGGATCCAACCCCCCATGGGTGCCCTCCCAACAGCCCAGGATGGGTGCACAGCTCCCAGGCTGCAGTTGGTGTCCCACATCTGATGTTGGAATCAGCCCTTCTACAGCATTAATTTGGTCTTTGCTGCGGCCACATCTGGAAAATAAAGTCTGGAAGTGTTTACTTGAATATTCCAGTGACATTCCTTGGGGTGTTTTCATATCACATCCCTCCCCTCTTGGCTTCGGGTTGGAATTGCACTTACCAGCTCGATTTGTTCAACGAGAAAGCACAAAGAAGAAAGAAACACGCACAAATACTTACAAGAAAAATAAATCAGTTTTTCTTTGCTGTGTTTAAAACCCATGCTACACTTGCTAGCTCCAGAACTATCAGCTCGGTGAGAGGTAATGCCACGTGCCCTCCCTGCTACCTGCCCTGCACTTCCAACACCTCTGTGCAGACACCAAATCCTGACATGCTGAGATGTGTGCTGCAATGGCACACTGGGGGTTATTCCCTGAAGATGCCCACAAATAACTTCTGAACCACAACCAGAATGAGAAAACTGAGGTTGCTTCACAGGCAATTCATGAATAGGAAAAAAAAAAAAAAAAAAAAAAGATGAAATTAGCTGAATGAACTACTCATTATGCATTATTCAGCCAGCTGTACTAATTAGTGCCTTAAGGACTGATCTTGTTCCCACTGCAGCCAACTCCAAAACTCCTTTTGATTTCAGAGGGAGCAGGACAGAGCCCTCAGAGAACGGGCATGATGCCTGCTTCCCCTGCAATGCCTCTTGTTTTTCACTGTTACTTATTGATTCCAACTCGTCTGTGTCTTACATTAGAAGGGCTACTTCTACACTGTGTGATGGTCAGTTAAGAGCAGGAAAAGAGAAGCACCATCTGACCCACAGCTTGTGCCTTGGAAGGAACCTTTAAAGGCCATCTGATTCAACTCCCCAGCACTGAACAAGGACACCTACAGCTCTATCAGATGCCCAGAGCCCCAACCTATTTGTCCCCCACTCGCTGGGCACAGTCTCACTACCATTTCCTCATCCACCAAACAATTCTGCTCATCAGATCCATATCTTTCCCATTTGGAGATTGTGTCAAAGGCCCCATTGAAGTCCAGATAGTCATCATTGGTGGCTCTTCCTTGTCCACTGACTCAGTCAAGCCATTGTAGAACGATGCTGGCTTGGTTATCCCATATCACCCCCCTCTCTTCCATGTGGGAGATCTGCTCCATGATCTTCCCAGGCACAGAGGAGAGGCTGAGAGATCAGCAGCCCCATGTCAGCATTGCATGGGTTTTACCAAAGTCTGCCTCTGTACCAACAAACCTCATCTTCCCATATCTCTGCCAGGGGAGCAGCAGCACTGGTTGCTGCCAGTGGGTTCCATCACTGCTCAGCATGGAGGAATCTCCCCAGCCCCACTCCTTGGGCTTCTCTCCACAGACTGCCTAAAATGGGTATAAAAGAGCCTTCCAGAGGAATTTATTTTCTTAAAACCATCCTTAAAATAACAAACAGAAGAAAACTGGTGACACGCAGTACATCTGTTTCAATAACACGGACCTTCTGTCTGCAGAGGAAACTCCAAATAACTCTTTGATTTGTGTTTCCTTTCTTCTCCTTCCTCATCTCCTCCTCCTCACTACTGTATACAAATCTGTTCTGCAAGCTCCAAGCCTCCAATTCCCTCTCCCTGACAAGCTTGTTTGTATGCCATGTGATAGCTATTTAATTTCCTCCCTGCTCCTGACACAGCTCCTATTTACCCTTCCTTCTGGGACTGCAGCTCTGTTTGTGAGATGATGTGGAGAGGTGAGGGCAGCCCTCCTTTAGGTCCTGCACACCAAATTCCTGCCCTCTGAATTCCTGCAACCCCACTCCAGGGAAGCAATTAGGATTGAGAGCCGTGCTCCAAGCTAGCACATGTAAAGTCCTTCCCTAAATAGGGATGGCACACACAGCAGAGCCATGGAGTCACCGTATGGCAGCAATGTGCTATGAGAATGGGGTTATGAGGGTCTGCCCCAGCCTTGGCTGCTTCACTGCTTCCCCAGAAGGACTGGGGCTGTGAAACAGCAGCTGAAGGCTACCTCTGGTTTGTCAGCAATCCATTGAAAGGCACAGCTGTGTCAAGCAGAGACTGTGGGGCACCATTTCCAACCATCCTACAGACATCAGTGCCACCCTGATTAAGGCAGGTCCTTAGCAGGTGCTGTGCTTGGTGGCTTTGAACAAAGGAAAGCCACAATCCAAACGGAGCTGGGAACCATCATTTCCTCATTAAACACATTTCCTTTCAGCACTGAGCCTTTCACTTCGTCACCGCATGCGATTCCTCAAAGCCCTCATAGCTAATATCACAACTATAGATCCAGGGTTTATTTATAGCCCCAAACTCCGCAGAGAGCTGTGTGCCTTGTTGCTGTGGAAACCCTGAGTCTAAAAGTAAAAGAATTTTAACGGGATTTTAGAAGCAAGCTGCCCAATTCCGGCAGAAGCCTTTGCTTCCAGAGCTCTACCTTAAACTTCCCAACAAAATGCATCCCCTGTGCTCAGCAATCCCAAGGGACAGCAGTCCTCCATGGGTTTCTGGTCACTCGGCAGCCCCAGTTTTGCTCTCTCAGCAATGGCACGTTGGCCAAACTCAGGGCACTTTGCTGTTTTCTTCTGCTGCCGTTGTTTTCCTGGAGCTTTTTGCCAGAGGGAAACAACACCTTTGCTCAGTTCACACAGAGCAGCAAACCCAGAGCTTTGGGACTGGCACTCAGCTCCCACCTACAGCCTGCATCCTCTCCTAGCAAGGCAGTGTCTGTGTCAGTGCAGCGTGTGGGACAGAGCCCCAGGAACTGCCACCCCTACAGGGCCCAACTTGCATTCTGAAGGCATAATCCTGATCCCAAAACCCCAAAGTTCTTCTACAGAGGATGCAGGAATACCATCTATGTGGCTTTTTCCATGCCTCTAAATGGCCAGCAAGACTTCTGCCATAGGGCTGCACGTGGGACTGTGTCACAAAGCTTTAAAAGATAAATAAATAAAATAAGCAGTAATGATCCAAGCAATAATTCTGTTCAGCTCCAGAGCCCATTGGCAAAGATTCAGCTACCAAGCTTGGAAAAATAACCCCCAAAAATGCCACCAAGGGAAGGAGCGGCCATACAACACTGCTAGCCCAGCAGCACGCGTCTTAAATTCACAACCAAGGCACAAATGTCAGAGCTGATTAGCTCTTGCCTCTCATTTCCATAAGTAAAGCAGCAATTCCGGGCTCGGGGCTGTCACTCCTTCCCTGCACAGCCCTGACATTTGCTCAGCTCATGCTGTGGGTCTGCACTGGTGTGAGCTGTATCTTGCCCAGCTGGGAGCGATTACTGGGATATTAAATTAAAAATAGAAAGGCAGGCTGGCAGAACAGCAAGTCAGTGACTTGTCTTTTCCATTAGAGGGTGCCAGGAACCTACTGTTGCTGCAGACCCCAGAAATTATGGGAAACGTGACTCTATCCTGTACATTTTGGGACAGGCCAAATCTGTATCCTTATTGGGACCCAGTTCTCAGGCTGCCCAACCACACCGACCTGATGGCTGCAGTGAAACGCAGGTGGGGAAAGGCTGACGTGGCAGCTGTGATTTGGATCATTGATCTCCAGGAAAGGAGGATTCCAGCCCAGCCCAGCTGCTGGCAAGTACCAGGGGTCTCTCCTGCATCCCATGTAAAGATGTGCTTTGAAGCAACTCAAGCAGGCATGGGCTTTCCACCCTGTCTAGGATTTAAGCGCTGTTTGAACATCAAGGGAAAATAATCATTAAGAAAAACATAGCATTAAGCACAAAAAGTGGAAAAAAAAAAATAAAAAATGGGTGCAGTCTTAGTAGGTGATGCTCCAGGAGAACTGTTGAATGGCTATCAGTGGTTATGTTTGGATCAAGTGACTCCCAAATAACTGAGAGAACACGGTCTTCTCCTCTCAACAAAGATGTTGCTAAATTATTAGCACTGACCATAAGGCTGAGCTCCAGCAGCAGGCTGATCTGGTCCTCCTGGTGCATCCCATGCCAAGAATCATGTCTGTTTGACACATGATGCAATAGGTCACAGAAGAGCAAGTGAGACAGTCTGGGACAGCAATCCTGCAATAAAAGCACACTTGGCCAAGGGCTGCATTTCACTGAGGCCATCGTTCTGGTCACAGTATTACAAGGATGAGAACCATTTGGCTGGGGCCCACGGGGAGCTCTCACTGCTCTCTTCCTGCTGTGCCGAGGGCCCCTTCCACACCCCTGCAATTCTCCTATTTCATGGGACTGGAATAGCAAATTGCTGGGCTGCAATTCATAGGAATGGCCACTCGTGGAAATAAGCACGAGGACAGCGTTATCTTATGCTGTAGGGACATCTTCCTTCCCAAAGCATTTTGTGGAGTAAATTTAAACCAGGGGTATTTAGGGAAGAGCGTAGGGTGCATGGCTCAGTGCAGCATTTTGGGGCAGGAAGGGAAAAATCCCCACAGCAGTGGAATGGGAGCACGTGCTGCATAGCAATGGGCAAATCTGGGGCTTGGTCAGGAAAGCAAACATAGGAAATACTCAAGGTAGAAGTAAACCTGGGCAATGCACAGCTGCCTGATCTGCTTTGCAGAAGGCTTTTTGGGACACTGGGACCCATCGCAGGCACAGCAAGAGTGAGATCCCAGTGCAAACCCATCATTCCAGATGGTTCCAATCATTCCCAGGTGTGATTTTTCCTGTTCTTTGGGACATGTCCCACTGCTACCCTCCTTGAATATTATTGCAGCATGGGAGATTCATGCATGGATGTAGGGATGAGTCCTGTTAGCACAGAGCACAGCAGGGGGAGCAGACGATGCTCCACTGCGTTCAGTACAAGGGGTGGAACGATGGGACAGTAAACCCAGAGCTGAAGATTCAAACTGAAGGCTCAGTTGCACTGGTAATCAACTGAATGCCTGCAGCTGACCTTAAAGAAAAAACCTGGAGGCCTTCTCCCCAGAGTTAGACTTCAGCCCCTCTGTTATGCTACAGAAACACAGCAGTCGCAGCATAGTAGCAAAGATGCAGGCTGCAGCTGCTGAGAACATGCTCAAATGCAAGAGCTATGGGCACAGAAATAAGGAAAGAAATCACTTACCTTCAGAAGGCCTCAG
The DNA here is from genome assembly GCF_019232065.1 of Centrocercus urophasianus. NCBI lineage: Eukaryota > Metazoa > Chordata > Aves > Galliformes > Phasianidae > Centrocercus > Centrocercus urophasianus. The sequence goes on from NW_024884755.1 coordinate 15,471,078, forward strand.
GTTCACAGGGATCTCCAACAAGTTGCCCTCACCTCCACTGCCAGCCCTTAAGTGAGGGCTGGGAAGGGTTGGATCCTGGCTCCAGCCCTTCCATCACTCAGGTTCATTGCATGCACCTGAGCTCCCCTGGGCTGGCCCTGCCTTCCCACCAGGTGCTCAATCACTGCTTCAAGCTGTGACTTAGCATTGCCACTACACTTTTACTTTCAAAATCCGGTCCTCAATGGAAGCTCACTGTGGAAGCTCCTCAAAATCCAGCTCACTGTGGAAGGTGCCCGGTTGGGACACTGGAGATAAGAAAGAAACTGAAGCTGATATTCATTTGGTGCTATAATTCTGTGAATCCTCAGCTCCACAGCTTTCAGGGAGCTCCCCACCTCCCCTTGTGTCTGCAATGAGCAAAGCCATGTTTTCCCCCGTGCCAGAGGATTTTCCAGTGCCAGTAGTGATGGGACGCTGTGTTGGCAGGACCAAGGGGTGCGTTCCATCACAGTGAAAACTGAAACATCCTTTTCTGCTCCAACCCTGCTGCCTCCTTTGTACCATGACAGTGATGGATGGGCTAATCTGGTGCTTTCAGGTTCTCAAGCCTTCATTTCTGTGTGTATCACCATCCTAGGGCGACGTCCCTTTATCCCTCACCCTTTCATTCCTGGATTATCCCATGTTAGTAGGTGTAATACTGCTTGTTAACCACTCCTGAGTGCTGCTCACTGGTTCCTTAAGCAGATCTCAAAACCCCATGAATCCAGTTTTGAGTTTCCTGGAGGTTCATTGTTTTGCACCAAGCATGTAGGATAGCTTTCCACTTCAGCTTTTGGGCAGCAAAGGAGTTCTGTGTGTTCAGGCACTCTAGATATGCTACTCCAGATTGCACAGTGCTTAAATGCCCTAAAAAAAGGGACTTGAAAAAGAAATCTTTCTTGAAAACCTACACAAATATGGGCTAAATCCCAATGTAGCTGTTTGTCTGCTCAGAAAAAAAATTATCCTCACTGTTGCATGACTGTATTTCATAAGAATAGAGTAAAAGTAATGTCAACTCTTTTACATTGCTGTGTCTTCTTGCTTCAGTGAAAGACATTTCTTCTTTGTTATGAATTATAAATCTCTATTGCTACAGACCAAACAATTCTGGGAAACTACTGCCACTGGCTTTCTGAGCACAGTAAAATACACTGTCCTTACAATTTGCAGCGCTCAAAGCGTTTCCAAACATTCATTATTCACATAGAAATAAGTACATCAGCATCTCCATTAAACTGAAAACATAATCCCATCTGTCTAATCTGGTGCCAAACTACCTCAGAGCTGAGTTGGTTGCTAGGTGTCCACGGTTTGGTTCATGCTGGGCTTTGCTGAGGATGGCAAGTGGCAAGGGAGGAGAACCTGCCCCAAAATCAGGCAATCCAGGTGCTGACAGATGCTGAAGGGGCAGCGCAGGTGATGGAGAGCAAAACGTCATGGAGTTTATGAGAGCTGCCAGAATTGAAATAGAAATTAAAAACAACAACAACTTTTTGTGTCCATTCTTTCTAGCAAACAGTCCCCAAGCAACAGCAGAAATTCCCCAAATTGTGTATTTTTTTAATATCTCATGCGGGTCAAAGCCCATCTCTGGACTGGTGGGGATGGTTTTCCCATCAGATTCGGGTTCCTCCGCCTTTCCACAGAGCAGCCAGGGCACAGGGTGGTGATGGAGATGGAAACCAGCATTCTGAATGGCTTCCCAAAGCAGGTTTCTTCTCATCACATTATGTCAGCTGCATTTCCTGACAAAACCAGCAGGAACACACGGGTGACAGATGTCCCATAATTATCGGCAGCGTTCCCACTCCTTGCTCTCAGACAGAGAATTCAAAGGTTTGAAACAAACGGCTGGGCTTCGTTGGGTTAAGGCTGGCTGCTTTGGTTATGTTTACAAGGAGCTTTCAGCTACACAAAATCGGTCAGCCTGGGTTTTGGTCAGCCTGGGTTTTGCGCTGTGCCAAGGTGGACACCAGGCAGAGTACTGGGATGGAAATCTAAAATAGGGGTTTGAATTTGGGGTGGTGCTGTATGGAGCTGGGGGCTGGCCCCAGTGAGCCTCGTCGGTCTCTTGCAATCTGCGAAAACAGGGAGGGATGTGAGTGGCTGGGATGCTGAGTCCCTTTGGGTAGATGCTGCTGCTATGACACCGATGGCAGAGGTTTGCCCTCTGGGATGAGAAGGGCAAGGCAAAGGGCTGGGTTTGATGGTGAGCGAGCAGCTCACACGCATTTATAGTGATCTGGTAAAACAAAAGAGCAAGTGAGACTTTGAGGTTTAAAGACAAACCACAGTGTCTAGCGTTGGGTTTATTTTCAGCTTCCAAGATTGCAGTGCCATCCACTTGCCATCTCCGTCCTTCAGCACGGCGTTGCACTCAAATCAGGGATCTGCTCCTGCAAGCAAAGCACCAGCATGAGGAGAAGCTGTGGCCACAGTTCCCTTCACTCCCCAGCTCCTTCCGTGGGTGATGCAGGAGGATATCAGCCCCGGGAAGAACACATCTGACACCCAGGGAGAAGGCATCGCGCCGCGCTCCGTGCTGCCGGCACTCAGCTTCTCTCCTCCCATGTGCTCATTGATCAGGATCAGCTTCTTTGCTGCTGTTTTTGTGCCTCTTGATTTCCACACGGAAACTGGCTCTATTTTTACCCGGCTAAAGCTGATTAGATTTGCAGTAATTGGCAGGATAAACAGCCACATACTGTATGCAGCAGGTTAATGCGATACATTCGGTGACCAGTAAATGCACTTAGGCCGTGGCCAGCACAAAGAAGACAATCAAGGTAATTTATTGCCCACATGCCTGTAACATGCCCATTAGCCATCTCTGTCCTTCCTCTCTCTGCAAACCAATTTCCCCTGTGAGACAGTCAGCACAGTTATTGCAGGACGCAAAACCTTCCGTCATTTTCTCCTAAGCTCTTTGCGAACCGGTATTAAACCCAAGGACACTCAGGAGTTTCTCTTTCTGGTTCACCCAGGTCTTGACTTTTGTTGACCTGCGAGAGATTATTAGCACTGAAGCAGCCACATACTAAAAAAGAAAAATGCTACTTACAACTCGAAGGCTGACCTCCTTCAAGTAATGTAATTTCCAACCGTTTCAATCACTTTCATCAGCTGCAATGTACCAGAAGATTAGCAGCAGTCCTGCTTGCTGCAACATCATTCTGGTCTTTAATTGGTTCGGGGGTAATTTAGCTAGAGACCAAGCAGACAGGAGAAAACCTGGGGACAACACCAAGTGAGGGTTTACTCTTGGAGTTCAATTAACAGGAGGAGGAAACGAGCAGGAAGCAAAAACGAAAATCAAGCAGGTATCCAAGGCTGTGTATTCCAACCCAAAGGAACTGGGGGCACGAGGGCACTGCAAGGAGCCATCTGTGTGACCGCCAACATTCCAATCATCAGCAAGCTGAAAGTATTGCACCAGTACAACCGTCTCCCCCTGACAAACCTGTGACTCCTCAGTGACTTTACCACCCTTGTTTTGCCCTGAGCTGCTGCTCACCTTTCATTGCATTGCCCTCCGTTCATTCTTGACCCGTCAGGTTGGGTGCTGGCTCACATCACTTGTCAGGGATCCCTGCCACGATAAAAGCCTGGGGATCTTTGGTGCCCATTGTGACACCATCCTTGGTGGGTGCAGTGCTGACCTCCTCCCAACACTCTGCTGCTCTTGGTGACTGTTCCAAGACCTGCTTGGAACAAAATCCCCATTCCTTCTCTAGACGGCTCTCCTTGCCCACCTCCCACAAACTCACACAGGTTATTCAGACCCACAGGTCCACAGATCTCATCGTGCCTCCTCTGCGCCCTTGGAAAGCGATTCGTCAGCACCTTGTCTGTTCTCAACCAGACACCAGGAGGAAACTTGCACTGAGCATTTCTGCGTCGCTGATAAATCCCCCATTTCTGTAGTATTGGCCCAATGTCAATGTGAGATTCTTGAAAATCTTGGAAATTTTCCTTCTGCCTTTAATTTCCCGCTGCATCTGAGGTCTATTAATTACTAACAGTTTCCCTTTCCTTCTTTTTCTCTGTTTATATTGTATGTGTTGCTCTTGGCGGCTCTTTCACTTCCTTTCCAAGCCAAGCTGTGTTTCCTAACAAAGGTTTCTGCCTGCATTACTGCTTTGGGGGTTAAACATTCTTAAAGGCCTCTCCCCTTCCAGCACACTTTTCATCTAAATTCTTTCCCCAAATTGATTTGACTTGTAATTATTTTCTGCTTTGTGAAACAGGACCTTTTAAAGTGCCAACTATATATATATCTATGTATATGTATATAAAACTGCTTTGAAGCTTTACTTCATTTGCACGTAACAAATGTAATCAAGCCATGATTGCTCATGCCTAGTTCAGGAAGAAATCCATCTTCACCTGTCGGGGTGAGGTATAGCATGGAATTCCCTCACATTGGAGGCAATATTTTATCATTAGGAAATTCTTTTCTTTCTTTTTGTTTTTCCAGAAATTCTGAGGGCATTTTAATGCTGGCAGCTTAAGACCCCCGGTGTGCATCGCTCGGCCCCTGGTGGTCACAGGGACTTTATTACATATCATGGATGTAAATGCCAAAAGAAGCAGGTGGTGCTGAGTCCCTGCAGCAGCAGGGAGATCTCATGTTTTATCTGCTGGGATATTCACCCAGAAACACTCTACATCATTTTTTATTCCTGTGTTACCAATGAGTTGAAGCCACCTTTGGGTGCTGCTTCTGGGGCTGGCATGGAGCATCTCTCCCAGCTCACAGGATGGCAAGGCATGGAGATATCCTCGGAGATCTTCACATCCTTCCATTTCCCAACTCATTTTTGAAATTGAATTGATTTCCAGTGGATGTGAACCGTTTTGTTCCTCCCCTATGTGTTACCAGGCTGCCATGCTCCCAGCTTGGCCCCTATGAGTTTTCCCTTTGAGGAGCTCAGCTCAGCTCCATGGCCAGATGCATCCTCAGTGAGGATGGCAGTGATGGGTTGGGGTTGGACTCAATGATCTGAGTGTTTTTTTCCAATCATCATGATTCTACAACTCCATGAAAGCACAGACCTGCTGAGATGGCATTCCTGAGAAGGCTGAGTCTCGCTGATGTTCTGTATTTGATTTATGAGCCAAAATGCTTTTCCTTCATTGCAGGACAGAGTTGGTCCTGAGCTCCACCCAGAGCTCCACCTTCCCACCAGCATCTTGTCCGCAGCAGCTGCAGCTGCTGATTTCATTCTCTGCATTTTTGATCCTTCTCAATGCCCATTTTCTCTTCTCCCTCCTCTACGCTCCGTTCCTTGATCTGATGGGTTCTTACCACTACCATAAGCTGATTTGCTTTTTCTTGTATTTTTTTTTGTTTCCAACTTTCTTCTTTTATTCCAAACATCGAATCACTTCTCCTCGTGCGCAAATGCACTCGGTTATTTAAAAAAGCTTGGCAGTTCTACTTCATGCTGTCTGTGCCCTTCGGGGAAATGTCTCCAAAGTTCAGCAGAGGTGCTGGAGGATTCCTTCTGCAGCCTGGTCTCTTGAATTTCCTCTCAGCACCAACCAAGAGATCCTAACTGGTCTGGAAAGGAGTTCCCAGGGCTGGAAAACTGTGGATGATGGAATGGGGATGCATTGGCACAGGCTGCCCATGGAAGTGATGGAGTCACCGGCCCTGGAGGTGTTCCAGAACCATGGAATGGCACTGCAGGATGATCATAGAGGTATTTTCCAACCTTGGTGATTCTATGATGCTACAGTTTGACGATTCTAAACCCTGGCCTTTGGGTAAAGTCTGGGAAAAACAGACTTATTCGGGGTGTAGGAAGGGTTGGAGGAAGCAGCATGCTGTGTTGCACTTGGCCTCCCCACCATGATGGCCCCAGCATTCCCAATCACCCAACCAGACTGCCAACGTGCCATTGGCCATTACTTGAGCATCCCGAAGCTCATCACAAATTCTTTGATAACAACCACACTCCTCCCCAGCCAACTCCCCCTCCAGCCATAGGGCAGTGGGACGCACAACAGGCACACTGCAAAACCAGAACCCCACTCATGGACAGAAAAAGATGCAACACCTGGCTGTATTTTTAGCATAGAAACTGCCCACGCTTCAGACACAGGTGTGCAATTCCTAACTTAAGGCTTGTTTTAGAATCACAAAATCACTAAGGTAGGAAAAGACCTCGAAGGCCATCCAGTCCAACCCCAACCCATCCCACCGTGCCCATTAGATCCCTCAGTGCCACATCTTCATGGTTCCGGAGCACCTTCACCACCTTCCTGTGCACTTTGAGTGCCTGACTGCTCTTTGGGAGAAGAAATCATTCCTAATATCCAACCTGGATCAAAACCAGGAACCATTCTGGTAGGCCTGCAGTACCCTAGAAGCCGATCTTGTATTTAAACACTTTATTGGTAGTGTTTTCCTTGGAAAGTTTGGAGGTTTTCACTCCAAGGCTTTTCTCTTTCATGAAAAAAAAGGGGGGGGGGGAGTTGGCAGCTGCCGAAATCTGCAATACCTGAAGTGTGGAATTTTGGGGGAGAAGAAAGCATAAAGAGTGCAGTTGTCACATTAAGGACTCAGCATGGTTTGAAAATACATTTTCCACTGAAAAAAAAGCTGAAGTGGGAGAGTTCCCACCCACTGTGGTTGCTTCTCTTCCCTCCAGCTCCTGCAAGGAGGAAGACTTCCTCCAGATGAGGGTGGTTTTGTACACCAGAAAATGCATCGAGAGAGAAGGAGAGTGGGGAGCACAGCCCCAAAGCTCGCATTGGGTGGGCATGGAGGCAGGAGGGACTCGGGGGGACGCAGCTGAGATGCCGGGACTGAAATCCCATGGTTGGAAGGGATGGGAGAAGGGTGGAATTGCAGAGTTGAATGATCACAAAGGTTGGAAAAGAGCTCTGCGATCGTCCAATCCAACCACCACGTTGTGTTTGGTCGTATGAGAGGGAAAGGCTTCACCTTGTGCCTGGGGAAGGCCAGGTGGGATGTCAGGAGCAATTGCTTCTCCTGAAGAGTGGTGATGCATTGACACGGGCTGCACAGGGAGAAGTGGGGTCACCATCCCTGGGGGTGCTCCAGAACCGCGGGGATGTGGCACTGCGGTGGGATGGGTTTGGGGTTGGACCTGAGGATCTTGGGGCTCTTTTCCAACCTGAGGGATTCCGCTATTCTCTTTTCACACAGCTCCCAGATTTGACTGTAGGAGCACCTTTCTCATCATCCTTCTCAACAGAGCTCCCCTTCGGCCCTCATTCACTTGCGTGTGAAAGCAAACGCAGCAGGCACACGGATGCTGCCTGGCACAAGCATTGCAGGATGGGGACACTGCGTGCTCCTGGATGATCCCACATCTCCCACCATCCTGTAAACCGCCCCCTCCCCCCGGGCCCGGCAGCTCAGGCCCTGCACACCATCCCGAGCACCCCGGGATGCCGAAGGGAGGGGACGCAGCCTGGAGCGATGCGAATCAATAAGCGGGGTTGCGGCGTGCCGGATCCCAAACGGAAGGAGCGGGGAGGGATGGAGAGAGAAATCCAACCCCGGCAGCATCCTTCTGGAGGGAGGGAGGGAGAGAAGGAGGGAGGGAAGAAAGGAGGGAGGGGGCAGCCGCAGCCGCTGTCTCTTTAAATCCACCCGGAGCTGAGGCAGAGCAGCAGCCCAGGATCCTCGCTCGTTGATAAGCAGGATTTAGCCCCGTGGGAAGGAGGGGGAGCGAGGGTCGGGCCGCGCTCCCCCCCCCCTCGGGGCCTGGCGGAGAGCAGCATGCGGGCACGGGCGGCCCCAGCGAGCGGCTCCCGCGGCGGGCAGAGCTGCAGGGGAGCGGCGGCTGCGGGAGAGGCTTTTTAGGACGTGCGTAGGGCGAGGCCGGGAGGCGGTGGGGGAACCGCATTGCTGCTGAGCCATGCGCCGGGGCCGGGCGGCCTGAGCCGGGAGCGGGGGGGGCCTCCCTCCCTCCCCGCCCCCTTTTTTTCATACCCTTTGGGGTTTGGGGTTTTTTTTTTTTTTTTTTTTTCTTTTTTTTTTTTTCCTTCTATTCCCCCCCACCCCTTCTTCTTCTCTCTCTCTCTCTCCCCCTCCACCCCCGTTTTCTGCCGTGGATGGTTTTTAGGTGGAGTCGTTTGCACCAAAACCCAATAGCTGCCGCTGTTCTTGCTGCTATTTTTTTTTTTTTTTTTAATGATACTGTTTCCACAGCAGGGGAAGAGCCAACCGATCCCGAACACACTCCCAGAGAATGAATAATCACGAGGAACTGGCTTGAGCAGCGGCTGGATCTGGTGCATGATTGCAACCTGATTTTTCTATCTTTTTTTTTTTTTCTCCAAGTCATCGTTCTCCTTTTCTCTCCCGCATCATTTTTTTATTCTTATTTTTATTTTTTTTTTTTTCTTTTCACCTTTTGGGGGATTTGCAAACCGAATTACATGCATGTCCAGTGGGGGAAGGTTTAATTTTGACGATGGAGGGTCGTACTGTGGAGGCTGGGAGGACGGAAAGGCTCATGGCCACGGAATCTGTACCGGCCCCAAGGGTCAAGGTGAATATTCGGGCTCCTGGAGTCACGGCTTTGAGGTGTTGGGGGTCTACACTTGGCCCAGCGGCAACACTTACCAGGGCACCTGGGCGCAGGGCAAGCGCCATGGCATTGGCATGGAGAGCAAGGGGAAGTGGGTGTACAAAGGAGAGTGGACCCACGGATTTAAGGGACGGTACGGGGTCCGAGAATGCACTGGAAATGGGGCCAAGTATGAAGGCACCTGGAGCAATGGATTACAGGATGGCTACGGGACTGAGACCTACTCGGATGGAGGTAGGTGGTGTCTTGATATCTCCCAAGCTGGGGCAGGAAGTGTGGGTAGCAGTGAGGGATGTATGGGGATCAACGATGCGTGGGTACCAGAGATGGATGGGCACCACTGAGGGATGCGTGGGTACCAGTGATTTATGGGTACCAATGATGGGTGCATGGGTACCAACAATCTGTGTGTACCAGTGAGGGATGCATGGGTACCAGTGATGGATATATGGGTACCAATGATGGGTATATGGGTTCCAACAGCCTGTGGGTACCGTGAGGGATATTTGGGTACCAGCAATGTGTGGGTACCACTGATGGATGCGTAGGTAGCAGTGAGCTATATGTTCAGCCCCCAGGCTTGAGCTGAAGTCTGGGACATGGCAACCTGCTTGCTTGCTTGCTGCTCACTGCCCCACAGGAGATAAGGCAGCAGCCAGCATGGCACCAGGCCACCTCTTTGCCAGAGGTACCCCATATGTTCAGCTGGTCACAGCACCAGGCCTGCACCTACAAAGGCTTTTTTGGGAGAGGGGATGAGATGCTGGTACCTGAGCAATGGAGGACAAAGCAGGGAGGATGGGGTGGGCCCAGCTGGGGGAGCAGCCCGAGTTGCACATGGGACAGGGCAGTTCTGTACCACTGTAACCTGTAGGATTTGCATTGGAGTGGATGCAGCAAAGCAGGGCAGAGGGGAGCGGAGCATGCAGGGATGTCTGGGGCAGATCCGTACAGCTCTATTGCAGCAAACCCTTTATATGAAAGGCCAAGGGCTTCGTGAACACCCTGCCTTCAGCCCCACACTTAATGAATAATGCCCAGGCAAAAGAATTTAATTCAGACAAGAGTCTTACATTCCTAGTTTACGGCTTAATGCTTAGCGTAGGGGCTCAGAGGGATCACAGAAGCTATTCTCTGCCGTCAACGCGGCTTAGCGAGATGTGGAGGGGAAAACCAGGATTAAATGGGGAAAAAAAACCACAAAACAAAACAAGAAAACCCAATTGGAGTGATCAGCAATCGCCGGGCTAACGAGCTTTAGGGCCAAACTAGGGAAAACAGCTGGTGCTCTCCTTAAGTGGCTGTATCATCCTCCGTAGCCTTTCGGGGTCCTTCCATCTGGATTGCCACCATGATAAGAGCCAGGCCTACCTCCCTGCAGCAGGGCTTTTTCTGCTGGATGTGCACCACCCCAAGCGGGTTCCTTACATTTGATGGCATTATGGTTTACCAGGATGGCCACAGTCAGGGGACTGCAGGAACTGAGCTCCGTCGCAGCCTTCCTGACAGGTGCTGCGAGAGCTTTCTCCAGCAAGCCTGGTGCTGCCCTATGATCAGACGTGGTACCTGCAGCTCTTTGTGCTCTCTGAGGGAGAGGGAGAAGTGGGGAATTTATTTTTAAAGATAATTTGCTCAGGGGGGGGGGCTTTCTCTGAGAGGAAAATACGGCTGCACCTTTTGTTTCAGATGCCTGGAATAATGCTGGGATTGGTTGGGTTTGGGTTTGGGAGCGATCCCTACATCTGACATCCTTCTGCTGGGAATAAAACTCAGGCAGTGCTCACAGTGAGGGGTCAGCAGGGGGTGGGGGTGGTGTTCTGCATGATCTGAACTCCAGTGCTGCCCCCATACCAACCCCCCCAGCATTCCAACCCCACTGGGGGCATTTGTATGGAGAGCTCATGGTGTTGGGGACTGCTCTGGCCCCACACCTCTGTCGCCCCCCACCCCATGCAGGACAGCACAGGGTGCATGCCCAAGCCAGGCTGCATGCTGCTCACTGCTCTGAGAAGCTACCAGAAGCCAACAGCTGCTGCTTCCATCTTGTCAGGCCAGCCCAGCTTCCCTGTGCTCAGGACCAAAAGCCTCTCCATGCACATCTTTGGTATTAGGAGGTGTGAGATGGGCAGGGGAAGAGCAAAACGCTGTCCCCTGGGGACTGCATACAGTGCAGGGAGAAGGGAATGGCTGCATGGGGCCATACAGAGCTGCAGAGCTCACGGCCAGGTGCTGGGAATGGGGATATCCCATGCACACCCCCAATGCCCACGCTCTCTGATCCCATTTTGGCACAGGTAGGATGCACTTTACTGAACTCAGCTGCCAGCAGCCAGGGAGTCTTTCCCAGTCCCACATCCCCACTTTGGGTGGATTTGGACACCTTCAGACCTTTGGAAACCAAACCTTGGTGAACTCTGTGCTCTTGGGTGCAAGAAGCCAGTGTTTGCACCAAGGGCACCGTGTAGCTGTGGTACAGGGGAGGCAGCTCTGAGGAAGGATGTTTCTCATTAATCTATTCAAGTTATTACCTCCATCAAACTGAAGTATCCTAGAATCCTCGCCCCAGCATCTGTCACTTGCCACCTACAGATAAATATTCATCCCTTACATGCTATTTTTTATAGCACATCAACCAGGCCTAGGGGATGGGCCCCTAAATGCACAGCCAGGCTGAGGAAGCAAGGTGCCACCAAATCCCTGCCTTTCACTCCAATTTCTCCTTGTGCAATAGCGTGAAGGACCAACCCCAAAACTCCCCCAGCCATTACCAGCGCTATTAGGGATGCAGCATCTTGCCATGCACGCATCCATCGATGCATTCAGCTCAGGCACGGCAAACGATGCCTCCCTGCTCAGCACCCCCAGCTCACAGCCCCAGGCACCGTCCCCCCACGTCGGGTGCTGCCAACCCCCACACCAGCTGCCCCCGCACGCAGCTTGCAGAGCTCACACCTCCCACACTGCCACGCTCAGCACCATGCACACACGCCTCTGCTCCCCACGCCGCTTCCCCACTCCATGCACAGACCCCCACTCACATGCTCTGCCCCCCACTCTCTGCCCCATGCCCGTGCAAACTTGCTTCCCTGAGCCGAGAGATGCAAACACACTGCATGGGGCACCAATAAGCAAACACAGCCCCCTCAGGGAGACCACTTCGTGCTGAAGCTCCCTGGCATCGCTGCACACGCAGCCTATGCCTGTGCATCTGTGGCACACGTGTGCACCATCTTTTCCCATCCGTGCGCCCTTGTCCCACTGCCAGAATTGCTCGATGCCTCCTGTCCCATCCAGCAGCAGGATGATATTATATAAACCAAGAGCTGAGAATTGCTTTTGTTGGATGCTGGGGTTGCAGAGCACATTTGCATCCGGGCCTGGTTCAGCCCAGCCGGTAGCAGGTTGAGTAGCAGGGGTACTGGGTAGAAGGGGCTGCATGCATCAGGGTGATTGGGGTGAGCACCCAGTGGGGTGAGCATCTATCAAGGTAAGCATCCATTGGAGTGAGCAGCAATGTCATCCAGTGCCACTGCAACGCCTTTGCTGGAGCAGCTGGGGCCCATTTCAGCCCTGGCAAAGCCATTCTCCCCTCCCTGTTTGCCCCAATGGGACAGGGGTTGGATGGGGGAACCTCCCTCTGAGGCCTCCGTAGCCCATCCAGTCCTTGGGCACCAGGTTCCCATCCCCATGCCCCATAGCTGTTCCCCATCCCTCTAGTTGTCTCCCCCAGCCCAACCTGTGTGATCCATGCACATTTTTTGAGAGGGCCACCCCGAAGGGATGGGCAGTCGCACCTCGGGGCTCATCTTGTGTAATGTTCCGTGCCCACTCACCTCCTTGAATCATCCCTTTGATAGATAAGTGAAATATAATTAGTGTTTTCATTGTTAGTGCCGTGTGAGTAGGCAAGTGGGATTTCTTGGCCCAGGCTGGTACATTTTCCTGCTATGCACTGCGATGGGGTGGGAGCAGCCTCTCCACGTCCCATGTCACAACTCCACGTCCATCTCACCCCTGCAGTGGTATTGCTGACACTTCCAGGTGCTCTCAGCACATGCGTTGGGAACTTTCCCATGGATGCAAATGGGAATTACTGTGCAAAAGCAAAAAGAGGCTCATAGGGACCACGGAGATGGAGTGGGGATGCTGCAGGACCAGGGAGGGGGCACAGCTCTCAGCCCAGAGCTCATTCTGGTTTGCAGAGCATCCTGCAACCTGGGCTTGGCTCTGAGGGTGCCTGCAAAGGGATACAATGGTGACAATAGGAGAGCAGTGATCGAAATGCTGGGAAGCAAAAAAAAATGAACCAAAATACAAAATGAAGATTCTGACCAGCTTCGTTAAAAATAAATGACTCGGGCTGATGGTAATTACTGATCTCATTGGAACACGCTGCTTAGTTTCAGGTACTGCTCAGGACAGAAGAAGGATTTTGGCCCCAGGGGAAAGTACAGGGCACAGAAATTACAGGGCACAGGAACTGGCAGACAGCTCTGGTGCCTTGTCTGGCCTGCAGCGCCTCAGGGGAAAACACAGCACCCTCCAGATCAATCTGCCCCACAACACACCTCCCCACGACCGTAATAGGGACCCCTCCAGTTCTGATGCACAGCGTTGCTGCCCTTTCACCACTTCATCTTCATTATCTCTGTTAACTCACGGCCATATGGACACTCCTCACCCTTTTCATTGGGATCACCCTATAGGAGCAACACGGGCAGTTCTCCATCCGAGCGTTTTAGGCTGGGACGCATCACCCTGCAATCATACAAACACAGACCGCACCAAGTTGGAAGGGATCCATGAGCATCACTGAGCCCAGCTCCTCTCTCCAGAGCAGACCGCTCCAAAACACAAGGACTGTTTCCTTTATGGCGACTCAGGGTCTCATCCTTCAACAGTGAGGTCTGCAGAAGAACGCAGAAGCGGGGCAGAGCAGCACCGTGGGGTCATTAGGATGGGTTGCGTTGGGTTTTCTCATCGTTTTTAAGGCAAACGATGGGATATTTGCATGTGCCAAGAGGGAGCGGATCCGGTGTCCCGTGGGGCTGTGTGACATCTGCTCCTGGAGCAGAACATTCTCTCTAGAAGCTCCAGCTTGTGGAATCATGTGATTTTTGTAAGATGTTTCGGCTTCATTTTTGAAGCAAGGTTCCCACCCAGACTATTGCAGAAAAGTCATTCTTACAGGCTTGGAAACCAGCAGCTGAGTGCTAAAAATGCCTTCTGTTAGGGAGAAGGGGGGAAAAAAAGAAAAAAAGCCATGGTTTTAAAATTAACCTGATTAAACTTGAATGTCTTGAATCAGGGAATGCTGATGTAGATGGATGACCTGCATTACTATAGACACTACCTGATGATGTAGAAGCCAGGCAGGACAGCATTGGTGACGATCCCAGAGGGGACAGTGCTGGGTTGGGGCATATCTTGTGAGAAAGCTGAATAACTATCAGTTATAACCAGCAGGTGGATGGAAAATATTTATATCTGGGGGGTTGATATTGGTGCTGCAAAGACTGAGCATTGATTACCCAAAGGGATGGGATGTACCAAAGACCCTCATCGTGCTCTGAACTGCACAGTAAATGGAAGGATTCGGGGATCTGAGGGGCTGATAAGTGCATGTAGTGCCACCAAACCCTCTTGGGTTCACCCAAACCCCATCCTGCAGCAGGCAGCTCTCAGTCCCGTGAGCCCTGCTGAGAAATGGGGTGAGAACAGAGAGTTTGTGAGGAGGATTACGTGATGGGGGGATTAGCAGCCTTAGCATTAGCCCAATTTCACTCTGCTTTGTGTGAGGAGCACATTAGCCATAATGAAGGTGCTGAGCTATACAGTAATTTGTTTCCCACCCCTCCTGCTAAAGCTGTCCTGCCTCAGGCCTCCTTAAAATTATTGTATTGCTCCAGCTGGGGCTGGGTGCTGCTGCTTTGCTTGTTCTCTAAGGCTGATGACCACGCTTTTAGGACAACTGGAAACCTATTTTCTGGGTTCTCCACTCCTCTAAAGCTATATTTCACCTGGCTGCAGGACCTGCTGCTTTAAGAAAGGTGGTGGCTGTCACACGCACACAGTGAGCTCCATCAGCGTTGGCAGTGCCAGGGTTTGGTCTTAATTCCAACAGTTTGAAGCATTTCTCCCTTCCCATCCTATCCCATCTCTCCCTTCTCCGCTCCCTGTGCCCATCCTGCATGCCTGTACCCAGCCTCACATTAAGCAATGACTAACATCTGTCACGTGTTTGTGCCTGCAGATCATATTTACATACTCAAAAATCCATACCTTCTATCCTCCTCTGTATAAACACTTACCCAAGCGTATCTGCAGCAAACAACCCACCAGGCTGCCACAGCAGAAGCATCTCCATGTTTTTATCATGGCAAAAGACCTCTGAGATCCCCGAGTCCAACCCCAACCCCCCCCACACCCCCACCGTGCCCATAACCACATCCCTCAGTGCCACATATCCATGGTTTTTGGACATCCTTGGGGAGTATTCCTACCCTCTTTTCTCCTCTCCACTTTCTCTGTGTCAGAATTCAGGAGATTGGCCTAATTATTGCCATCGGATGCCTTTAATTAATACGTGGTGTTAGTCAGCGATAAGAGAGGAGGGTGAGCATCCCAGGAAGGATCCTTCACAAGATAAACCAGCAATTTACAATTCCTAATTGCTTCTGCTGGGTTGTGAACAGCAGACGGGCGCTTCGGACAGCACAGACCACAGTTCAGAGCTGCACCGAGTTGCAGAAACAGGCTGGCAGGTTTGGGTGACAGCCTTCATCCAACACAGCCACCAATCCAGGTGGCTCTGGCCATGCTTTGGGGATGGCCCTGCATTGTATGGCAGCCCAGGCAGCTAAGCTCACCTGGAAATCCCTCAGACTGATACACAAAGTTGAGCTATTTGTATTTCTCAATGCGAGAAAGTGAAGCGGAGCAAGGCAGGGCAGATGCACACAAAGCTCCCTTGTGCTTTGCCCCTGCCAGGGCTTTGTCCTGCTGACACCGAGCTGGCGGGCTTGGTTTGGGGGAAAGCAAGCGAGCAGTCTGCAATCCCTAAAGCTCATACTTAATGATTTTCCTGGAGCAGAGCCAAGGGACTCAGCAGCCTGCAACATGGCAGCTCCTTGGGTATGGGGGAGGGAGGGAGGAAAGAAAATGCAGCCATTGCAGCCCCATAGGTCTGGATGTCCTGTCCCCTTCCAACACCACTGCGGGCAGACCAAGTTTGTGGTCAAGCAGGCAGTCCCACCTTCAGCCTAGGGGAGCCCTGTGAACACTACAGGGATGCAGATAGCCCATCTTACCCCTGGCACCCTCCATCATTTGCTTGTTGCTTGGATGGATCCTAAGGAAACCCCAGATCTGTCTGAACGTTGCTTATTTGTCTGAAGTCTGGGATACTTTGGACGTTGCTGCTGACCTTCACGAGATATTGATGGCTTTCCCCAGCAGCAAGATGAGGTTGTGGGTCACAGGTGGCCCCCTGGCTTGGGGCAGCAGGCAGCAATACAGGCTCTCCCCCCCAGCAGGGGGTGGTTCCTTGCCATCCCCTCGTGTCATAGATTGTATCTGGGTTAGAAAGGCCAAGTGGGGGCATTCATCTCTCCTTCCCTGATATAATCTGGCAAGAGATTCCAACTTGCACTGATGAAGTGAGGTTTCTGGTGGCATTCTCTGCATGGCAACACCAAGCTGTGCATTTATTGCCTCTTCCAATGAGACAGGGACAGAGACAAGTCTTCTCCTTTAGCCAAAAGCCCCAGAACTCTTTGGCAGAGATGAAGAGGCAAATGAAGAAGCAAACGATGAGACACATCATTCTTCCTGGTGTCTGCAGTGCCTCAGCTCCTTCCAGAGCATTTTGGAAAAAAAAAAAACAAAAAAAAAAAACCAACAAAAAAACCATCAAATTGGTCTTCCCTCTTCCCATCCACGTTGCAGGAGTGCTGCTGCATGATCCCATTTGCAGCAGGGAACGTGAGGGCTCTGCTCTGGGTTCCTGTTTCTGTGAGGTGCAAGGTTCCCTGCCCTGCTGTAGGGCCAACCCCAGTGTCTGGTGGCTCTGTGGGGACAACAGGAGCCGCCTGCAGACTCTTGCGCTCTTCCCAGAATGAATTTCCACTTCCTGAGCCAAGTGCTGAGAAAGCGCTGAATAACTGCAACAAATTAGATTACTCTTTGGTGCTTGTCATTTCTCTACAACATCCAAGCTGCTGGAGATTCAGCAACAGGACTTACTCCTTGTGGTTCCACACGGTCCTGAGGGCGATGGAAATTCCCATGGGAGCTTGAAAAGCCATTTAGAAAGCAGCCAGCCTTTCTCCAAGGGGAGCGAGCCAAGAATCCACCAGACTCCAAACCACACGTGCCAGTGGCCAGTGGCAGCATCACCCATCTTCTCTCCGTGTTTCCACCCCCTCCCAACTTTCCCCATCTTCCCTGTGATCCCGTTTCCTTCTTCACGACCCAGCTTCTCTTTCTGGTGGAGGAATATTCTCACTGAGCCATCGTTTGGGATGACTTCATTTATTTTCTTCTAGCCTCAGGTTATCCCCTCTGGACGTGTTCATGTGCGTGCCTGCAGCCCCACTCTTCTTGGCATTGCCTGGTTCTGGGCCAAGTCCTGCCAGAATAATTGCTCTGAGAGTCAAGAAGTCTTCCCTGGGGTAAATCCACTGCAAGTCAGCACACAACTCTCTGCTTATCCCCATGGGCGATTATTTTGCTGCCATTATGATAAATTATGACAAAATTCTCACTCGCAGCGCAGGATCTGTCCCTCCTTTCAGCAGGGCAGCGGTGACTGAGATGTTGTTCATCTGCTCTCATCCATGTCTTGCACCCAGCCCTCGGAATGCTGCATTCCCCCTGTGTAATCACCCCATTAATCTCATGCAATTCGTGCTTTAGGAAGCACTTTGCAAGAGCTGATAGCAAGGGAAGAGCTACAGAAATGGATGTGACTTTGGTTGCGTTAGCACAGCAAGCAGTAGATGCTTTGCCTCCTATGCTTCCTCTGCAATCCTTCAGGTTGGAGGTGCTCTGCAGCTCAGGTTGGGTCCTTTTTCATCAGAAGTGCTTGTCTTGCTACATCCTTAGTCCCACTGCATTTTGCAGCACCCCAGCTCCAAAACAGCCATAGCTGGTCCATCCTGGCACAGAGAGTGGAAAGCAATAAAATCCTGTTTCCTCTGCAGGGAAAAAAAAGAGTATCCCAGCTCCTTGTGAGATTAAGCTCTGTGCACACATCTGCAAATGTGAGAGGGCAGAGGTTAAGCCAGGTGGTGCAAGGGGAGGAGGTGACAGTGCTTAGCGATGCAGATCAGATGGCTCTGAGAGCTTCCAGCCTTCGTGGCCAAATCCTGGGATATTGAGGGGTTTAAGAGGTAATAAAGTCAAAAGAGGGAGGAGGGAGGGAACTCAGCTCCATGATCTGGAGGTGTCCACGAAGATATGCAGATGTCCCAGAGGCTATCAGGGAGGCAATCCCCATTGGCAATCCTCCACTTATGAGGGAGGCAGATGTGAGGTTTGGGTTTTGCTGTGCTGGGAGCAGCTCTGAGATGCTGGCAGTGCAGTAGCAGGACGGGCTGGCCGATGGAGCAGCTCTCCTCAAATCCCTGCATCCTCTGCTTAGAAAACTTAACCTTGCCAAGCAGATGCAGCGATTGCTCCTGGCAGTCGTGCAGCTTTAGGAGTAGGTTTTAAGGCCATGCAGAGATGACAGCTTCCTGGGCACCTCTGCCTTGCTGCAGCAGGAACCTGCTGTGACCAATTTGCTGCCTCTGCTCCAGCTGAGATGTGCTGTCATGCCCGCCCCAAGCCTGCTTTGTTCTGCTCCTTGCCACCATCTCTGGCTTTCAGCAAAGGGCCTTGCTTGCTCTACAGTGCTTCATTTTAACCTGGTTTTTCAGCCATGGGCTTGCAAGGAGAGGGGGAAACCTTGGGAGCTTCTTGGGGCTGGGGATCAGATTGAAGACTCTGATAGATGATACGCAAGGACTTTTCTCCCTGCCCCTCACCCACATGCTCAAATCCAACCAGAGGACATGTCCCATGTCCCCCCCAAGATGCCTGCTGTCCATCCTGCTGTCTGTCTTGCTGTCTGTCCCTTGTTTGCCCTGTGCCCAAGCTCTGCTCCTCACCCTGCCCTGCAGGTGCCAGTCCTAATCCCAGCACTCTGTCTCCCTCCCAGCTCTAATCCTATAAATCCTGAGCAAATCCTCCCAGTGTCCATTCCAAGGCAATCTTTGCTTGGAGAAAGCATTTTTTGGGGGCGTACGCAGGGAACCACAGCCCGTGCTGGGGAAAGACAGCAGCCTTAACCACTTCCTGCTTATCCCTGTGTATAAAATGCCTTTAAACCTGCAGAAGGGTGGTGCAAGTTGTCATTCAGATGGGAAAGGCAAGCCACTGCCCAGCTCAGGAGGATCCAACAGGTACTGATGGCTAAGGGCAAAGAGCATTTCATGCAGAGCAAGGATGGAAAGCCTCTATCAGTCTGAGCCAGAGGGAATCTGCTGGGCTGTTGTTATCAGGGCTGTTTCACATGGGGGGCACTATTTTAAGACTATTTAAGTCTCCCTTGCCCCGATACCACACAGTGCTGGACTCTACTTTGGCATTGCCCCGGGCTGGGCTCAGAGCCTGCCCAGGGTTTGCAAATCCACCCAGCGAGGGCTGAGCCAGGTGGTGAATCACTGCATTGTGAGACATCCCCAAAAAGATTAAAGCTGACCTAAGAATAAAAACAAGCTGTGCAGTTCAACCGATAGGGATAACATGACAAAGCGTGCCAACGGGATGGGATTGCAACCCCAGGGCAGGAAAGCAGCAGATTACCACTACACATTGCAGTACACAGGGCATGCTGATTGTGCTTGGGTGGTGTTTTCCTACCTGGATTGGTTTCTTGTGGCTCCATTTTCCAGCACGGATGGCTTTAACCCGAGGCACAGCAAGATGCAGCGTGCATCCCAGCAAACTGCCAGTTAGGTAACTCCAGCAAGTGCCCACGCAAATGGAGGAGTTCAAGCAGGGGCACGTTTCTGAGAATAATAACCACACAGATATATCCCCATGAGGCTTTTATTTCTATAGAGCCTCTCCCTCCCGCTGCATACTGGATGAAAGCATGATGTACAGAAAAAAAAATACATGGTAATACACCAATTGCTTTCACCACTGCCGGCAGCAGACGGGATGGAGTCTGCTCCTGGATGACAATCCCAGCCTCCCTGCACTTTCCTCTTCCAAATTCAGGCTGGATCTATAGGGCAGCCCAGGGGAAGAAGGCTCCGTTTGCCCCAGCGCCTCATCTGGTTGCTAACAGCTAAAGTGCACCCCTGCAAATTGACTCAGATATTTTACTTTCTTCCCACATTGGGATACTATGACTGTAGAGACGGGGTTGGGATCCGGAGCTGCACTTTGCTACTGGGAGTCTATAATGCATGGCAAAGCCATTGGGTCTTGCAAATTGAGAATGAGCCCAAACGCAGCAGCCACAGATATAGAAATGAAGAAAAATAACTGCTTACCTTCTGAAGGCTTCAAGTAGGCAGGGATCTCCAGCAAGAGATGCCCTCATCTCCACTGTCAATCCTTAAATGAGTTCTGGGAAGGGGTGGATCCCGCCTTCAGCCCTTCCAATCACTCGGGTACATTGCTTACACCTGAGCTGCCCTGGGTTGGCCCTGCCTTCCCACCAGGTGCTCCATCACTGCTTCAGACTGTAACGTAGCATTTCCACAGCAGAGTCCATATGTTCCCAATAATAACAGGTCCCAACAATAGCAGCTCAAGCAGGCTGATGCTACTCCTTCCCACAGGATGCATCACAGAATCATTCAGGTTGAAAAAGGCCACTAAAGTCACCAAGTCCATCCTGCCATACCCACTGACCGTGTCCCTCAGTGCCACATCTCCACAGTTCTGCGACACCTCCGGGCGCGGTGACTCCACCACCTCCCTGGGCAGCCGTCCCAGCGTGTCACCACACTTTTGGAGAAAAAAATTGAACCCGCTCTTTGCTTTTGCCTCCCCAGGGACGTATCAGGGCCAGTGGGTCGGAGGGATGCGCCAGGGGTACGGCGTCCGTCAGAGCGTTCCCTACGGCATGGCTGCGGTCATCAGATCACCCCTGAGGACGTCCATCAACTCCCTGCGCAGCGAGCACACCAATGGCACAGCCCTGCACCCCGACTCCTCGCCGGCGGTGGCCGGCAGCCCCGCCGTGTCCCGAGGTGGCTTTGTCCTCATGGCCCACAGCGATGCCGAGATCCTCAAGAGCAAGAAGAAAGGCATCTTCCGCCGGTCGCTGCTGAGCGGGCTCAAGCTCCGTAAGTCCGAGTCCAAGAGCTCCTTGGCCAGCCAGCGGAGCAAGCAGAGCTCCTTCCGCAGCGAGGCCGGGATGAGCACGGTCAGCTCCACCGCCAGCGACATCAACTCCACCATCAGCTTGGGCGAGGGCGAGGCTGAGCTGTCTGTCATCGAAGACGACATTGATGCCACCACCACTGAGATCTACGTCGGAGAGTGGAAGAACGACAAGCGGTCGGGTTTTGGGGTGAGCCAGCGCTCCGACGGCCTGAAGTACGAGGGCGAGTGGGCCAACAACAAGCGTCACGGCTACGGCTGCATGACCTTCCCCGATGGCACCAAGGAGGAGGGCAAGTACAAGCAGAACGTCCTGGTCAGTGGCAAGAGGAAGAACCTCATCCCGCTGCGGGCCAGCAAGATCCGCGAGAAGGTGGATCGGGCCGTGGAGGCGGCCGAGAGAGCGGCCACCATCGCCAAGCAGAAAGCGGAGATCGCCGCCTCCAGGTAGGCATCGGGGCACCTCAGCCCCAGCGGCAGCGGGGGGACGTGGGAGGAGGTTTGTGTCTTATAGAGGCTAAGGGCCGTTGCTTGGGGGAGGCGTTGTGGTGCTGGAGGCTTGGGGGATGTTGAGGTGGGTGTTGGTTGATGGCGCAGCCTTGGCTGCGTCTGTGGGCTTGCTTCTTGGATCTGTGCAAAGCCAAGCCTTCGTGCTTACGCACGGGTAAACTTCGTGGGTTCTTCTCAAAAACGGGATGGATCCGGGCTGAACTGCCCCTCGTGCTCACTGTAAGCAGGTTGAGGGCGCACGACTATCCCAGAACAGCAATAGAGGGTCAACCGGAGCAGTGCACTCACTGAGAGCCACGTGAGGGTGGCTGCAGCATGGTAGGATTGGGGTTCTGAGTCCCTGGGTGGGACAGGCAGCTGTCACTTGGGAGGTCCTGGGCTGTCTTCCCCATTTCTCCACAGCCTGATAGGAGAAGGGCTCCTGCAGTGCTGTTTCCCCAAATCCTCTCTCTGACACAGCCTGGAGAAACCACCCTAAGGATGGTCTGTGCCATTTCAGGGATCAGATATGGCTGAAAAACAGCAGAAGAGGAGGAAAGAAAAAACAACAGGGTGATATCTAGTTTAGCTTAAAATCATGTCCGACTCAAGTGCCTTGTAGCCAGCTCCCAAAACGTGCATAGAGCATGGTGAGCTGCAGTGAGCAACCAGAAGAGAGGTGAGCTGAAGAGGAAAGTCTCTTCAGCTGAGATCAGGGATCTCTGCAGCACTTTGGGGAGTGGTTTATGAAAGCACGGGTTTTTCTTTCTGTTTTCTGACCAAATGCTACACGTAGAACCCAGGTGGTTGGGGAAAAAAATCAGGCAGCTCCTCAGTCTCCTGTGCTGGATTAATTGTTGGATCTGGATCATTTGTATTCAGTGTCACACTTGAAATCTTTATCAGCACGTCTGCTGATGACTGATCTGCAATGTGAATGAGACTCCCAGGCCTGCTTGGGGAGCATATTTGGACTTGATGTTTTCTAGCTGATGTTGGACCAAGCTGTTGTCAAAGCTTTAAAAAAAAATAAATCCCACTCGAATGCCAGGTAGGGAAAAGACTGCAGAGCAGAGGAAAGACCAGATCTTTCCGTGTGATGAGAGGATGTGAACGTCTTGAGACAGTGGGCTGAACCCTGGAAATGGAAATCCTTTCTGAGAGCCTGGGCATCCCCGGTTGGTTCCAGTTCTGGAACACCATGAGAGCAGGAGCTGGGAGAGATGTGACCCCCACAAGCTGGAAATGCTTTAATGAGTTGTTGGCATGTAAGGCTCCACCTCTAATTGTGAGAGAGGAGCAGGAGGAAAAATAAGATCCATCTGGGGCACAAACACCTTCTGCCCCCATATCAGATGGGGAACACGGAACCCATGACCATGTGTGCATTCAGAAAGGACAAATAGGATTTAGGGCCACTCAGCAGACCCCGTTAGTCATTAGTAAAGCTGCAAAGAAATAAATGAATGGGAGTGCTTCAAGGATACCCCAGCAGAGATGCAGCCCAAGTTTGGCATCGCTCACGAGCATCCTGACCCCTTCCTCCCACACTGCCGCCTCCCAGCTTTATCCTTCCTGCTCCAGAACAGACACAAGAAAGCGTGGCCACACCAGGATTTACTCTTCTGATGGCACAAACATTGCCTCTGGTGTGTGGGGGAGCTGAAAAGCCCTGTATTGATTCTGCTGTGCAGCACATGGGGATGGGGATGGGCAGATTCCAACGTGACTTGTGCAGTGCATTAGTGCTGGGGTAGCGTCTGCGCATGACGCCCATCCTTCCACCTGCATTAATGGCTCATGTCAAAGCCCCAAAACTTAGCAGCAAAGAGCCAAGCTGTCTGGCTGCATTCAAGCACGCCTGCTGGGCTTAGGATTTGCTGGAGGCACAGAGGAAGTGGGACTCGGTGTTGTGCAGACTCAAGGTGCTGGGGACTCTCTGGTGTTTGCAATTTGCCAAATGGAGGTGGGAAGCAGGAAACCTGTTCTGTCTGAAATGCACAGGCTTTCTTGTTGAGCTCTTTCCCGTTGTAATATTTTCTTGCACGGATGCTCTCGGCTGCACCCCAGCATGCAGAAGCAGAAGACAGCAAGGTTTTACGACCAGCTAGAAAGGCTTCCACGTAATTAACATGATTCATTTTCAAGCTTCTAAATGGATCAACACTCCCCTGCAGTGCCCTCACCAAATTGCATTGTCCGAGATGAAATAAAAGCACAAAATAGGCAGTAGGTACATTGGCAAAGGGTTGTTTCTGGCCCTCTGGGGCTCACGGGTGCAATATTCCACATGTAAAATCAACGAGAGCCACTGGCTTACCATCAACCTCCAGGACAGGCTTTGTGTGCGTG
Source organism: Centrocercus urophasianus (assembly GCF_019232065.1). Lineage (NCBI taxonomy): Eukaryota > Metazoa > Chordata > Aves > Galliformes > Phasianidae > Centrocercus > Centrocercus urophasianus. Next base: position 15,494,900 of record NW_024884755.1, read on the forward strand.
TGTGCACGTGAATGTGTGTGCTCTTCTGTCTAATAATGTGGCTGAATTCACTGCACAGCCTTTCTCTCAGTGGGGGAAAAATATGTGGCCACCCACAGATTTCATTAAATTTGTGAGGATTCAGTATTTTTGAAAACTCAGCCGCTCTGTCAGATTTGGTTGGAATTGGCCAACACGTTCAGAAGTTATTAGTGTGGGAGTGATGGCGTATAGATATATAAACAGCACAATCGCATAAGCGAGCCCCATTTCCTGAGGAAAGTAGGCTAAAAACATAGTGAGCTGAAGACAAGTAAATTGGATTCTTCAAGTTGTTTCAGTCTGCACAAAGCACAGTGTGATCTGCGACACAGAAATGTAAGCTCATTTCAGGAGCAGTTTGCAGGTTCCGTAGATGATTCTCCTTAATTTTCCATAACGCAATTAAAAAGGAAAGAACATTTTCTATCCTCCTGCTCCTGTAAAGTCATTGGGTGAGAAGAGGCAGCATTCAGGGCTGGAAAACAAATGTTTCTCCCCATCCTTCCTGCTCACACTCCCCATCCATTCTGTGAGGACAGAGGACAGGGATGAAAGCAGAGGGGATGGACGGAGGTGAACTTTCGGGCAGGGGTAATTCCCTTTGCAGCAGTCTGTTTTCTTCCTGCCTTCCTCTTCCCCAGTATTCCCCAATATGAGCTATTGGTTTTTTCCAATCCGGGGAGCCCCGTTCTGCCCCATTACAATGAATGTGTCGGGTGTCCACTTTGTGCTCCATCCCCACCCCACCAGGCATGAGCCCACTTGGAAGAAGGATGCACCGAAGACACAGGACCCCATCTCCCCAGTAACACACTGATACCCACCGTGTCCATAGGCACCGGTGTGCCACGGGCAGCTAAAACACAACATCCAGCCATTGAGCCAGCAGGCTCTTCCATCTCAGAGTTTTGGAGGAAGAGGTTGGACTTCCATCAGAGAAATGGGCATTGGTGTGATGGGCAGCACTGGGACGCGCTCAGCTCCGCACTCACGGTCCCGTAGCACTGGAGGGGATGCTGCTCTCGGGTTAGTCCTAAATAACATGCTTCCAGGTGTAATTATAGCCTAGCCATTCGCTAACGATGAGAAAAATATAATTAAGCTCAATGTCCTCAGGAGGAATCGGGCTGCAAATTAGCGTGGTGTCATTCAACTTCAGAAAGTAAAAGCGGAGGGGGAAAAAAAAAGAAGTGAATGAAGCCAGGAAGGATGGGTAAAGGAGGATGCTGGGGCTCTGCGTGTGCCCCACACCTGGCACACAGAGGGGAGCAGCAAGGCAAGAAGAGCCCCAGAGTGCTAAGCAACAAAGTGCAGGAGGTTGTCTGAGCCAAGCAGGTGTTTTCTTTAGAAAATGGAAATGCAGCCCAGGCAAAAGCCACAGAAAAGAATAGACGCGGCAGTTCCGATCCCAAACATTTCAAGTTGCAGTAATGTCACCCCCGGCAGAACGCCGAGCCGAAACGATGCTGCTTAATGCTCTCTCAGGTCTGTGCCTGCAGCTTTGTGATTGTGCTTGGCTGTGTTGGATCCCAGGGTTGTGCTGGCTCTCCTGCAGGGGCTCCTGGCCCTGTCTCACCATTAGCTGCGGATGGAGCCTGGGAGGATGTGGGGTGCAAAGGGTTGTGTGCGTCCCCTTCCTCTGGCAGGGATGGTGGGATGAGCTGGCAGCTGGAATGGGAAAAGCTGAACGGGGAGAAAACATCACCACTGCCCCTTCGTCGGGATCAACAGGGCCACTGGTGGTGCTGTGTGGTGCCCATTGGGAACCCTCCATCCCTGTCCACACTCCCCATCCTTTCCTTGAGGACAGAGGACAGGGATGAAAGCAGAGGGGATGGACAGAGGTGACCTTTCGGGCAGGGGTAATTCCCTTTGCAGCAATCTGTTTTCTTCCTGCCTTCCTCTTCCCCAAACACCCCCAGGGCATCTCATCCTTACCCACCGCAGCTCTTGCAGCCCCTACTGTCCACATCGTGACTGCCTTAAATCCTCCTGCAGTGTGATCTAATAACTTCCTGCTCAGACAGGACTTAAGGCATTAAACCTTGCTGCAGCTATGTCAGAAGTCAGGAGCAGACAGCACGCTCACGCAGGGACAGGCAGTGTGTCCCCAGCTGCCACCACGCTGAGTGCAGCACCCACTGTATGAATGGGGAGAGCTGGCTGTCTTTTGGGTGAGCAGTGCTTTGCAAAGTAATCCCTCTTAAAAAACAAATAAACAAACAAACCCTCATTTGCTCTCCTTTGCTGCTCTTCAGCCATGACCCGACTCCCTTCTTCACTGTTCCTACCGCTTTCTCTTCTCACTGAGCTGAATCAACTCAAATCCAAGATGCAGGTGTGTGGGATGGGTTTGTGTAAGCCTTTGCAACATTGCCAGGTGGTGATGGAATAGCATAGGAAGGGCGAGGATGGAGCCACGATCCTGGCAAAGTGCAGCTGGAGGGGCTGTCATAGCAGCAGTGGAGCAGAAATGGCTTTTGGGGAATGCAGGATGAAGGAGCGACTCAGAATGGGAGAGCTGGCTGCACTTTGCCATGGGACCACATGGAGAAGGGGGGGAGATGAAGGATTAGGAGTGCAGTGATCCCAAGAAGTGATACCATGGGGGCTCAATCAGTGCCTGCCTTCTCCTCCTCTTCTTTCTCCTCCCTCTCTTCCTCCTCCTCTGTGCACAGCAGCCCATCAGGCACCCAGATCACCTGCCTGCTTCTTAATCCAACACTTCTACCAGCTTAGTACATGGGCTGAGCTGAGGGGCAGAACGAGCCCAGTGCAGGATGATTGCAGCCTCCCAGTCCATGTGGATCTCCACTGACGTGGGCATAGGGCAGGCAGGGCAGGGCATTGCCTCTGCTGTGCAGGGTGATGGAAGGAGGTGAGGAGGAGGAGGATGGGGAAGGCTCTTCTTCATGCTGATGGCAGCAGGAAGGGAGCAGGGTGCTGCCACCCCATAGTTTCAGGTGAAGCAGCACTTCTTCATAAGAGGGGGGGGGAGGAAGAAAAGCCAGCGAGGACCAAAAGCCATCCCCTGCTTCTCCTTTCTGCCGCTGTTCAATGAGAAAAAAATTACAGGGTTGCTTTTCTCAGCTATCTCTGGGAGGAACCTCCCCCCTCCCCCAGCCCTGCGCAGCTGCCTGGCTCACAGCCCCTGAGCCTTCCTCCCTCCTCATCCTCACCATAGCAGCTGGCAGGGCCACAGGACATCCTGCAGCAGGCTCAAGTGTGGCATATAGCTGTGGCATCCTTACCCCCAGATCCACAGGAGCTGCTGTGTGGTGCACCCCAAAGATGCCACATACACAAGCTTTAGGGTGTCCCTATGCTGCAGCAAGCCCCAGTGCTGCCTTCCCATCCTGTGAGAGAGGCCTGCTTGCTTTTCATCTCCCAGCTCTCGTTTTTGACTCCCCGGCACACATCCCTGCTGGCTGTGCTGCTCCCACCCCACCCTCCCACCCCTGTGCATCCCTGCAGCAACCCCCCCACAACCCCCATGCTCCTCAGCCCCCCCAGCCCCGAGCCCTATTTCCTTTCTGGAGTGAGGCAAAAGCAATATCAGGAGTGCAGCTGAGATGAAAACGCAGAGCCGGGCAAAAATACTGAATGTTTTCCTTGTGGGTGTTGTTAAGGATCGCTGTCCCCACTGGCAGAGATTCAAAGACGTGAATTCGGGAGGAGCAGGGGGACCATTCCCCAAATCTGGAAATCCTAAAGGAATGAGATTTGTGTCTCCTTGTCCACGCAGGACAAACCTGCCTCCCTAATCCAGGAAATTAAAGGATTGGACCACGGACCTCGCTAAGTGAATTTTCCCCCCTTGGAAATCCCTGGCGGATTTAACCCATGGATCCAACGATTATCCCCTTGAAGTTGTGACTAAGCAAGGTCCCAATTCTTCAGGGTGCTGAGCACCCTAAAATCCCCTTTTAGTGATGACACAGCCTCCTCAATCAGCTTCTTTTACCCACCTTGGGCTCCAAGCTGGGATTCCCCAGCAGTTTCTGCCTCTCCCCATTTTCTCCCTGTCTCCTGGGGGATGCTCCAGCCCTGGAAGGCACTTTTTCCAATGCCAGAGGCATGGGGCAGGATTGGGGCAGGGATCTGCAACTCACCTGGATCCTAGAAATGCTTTCTCTGCTATAAGCCTGAGTCTGTCTGCTCTGTCTCTCATCACCACAGCACAGAGGTGAAGCATCAATAATTAAAAGCCCAGATTCTCCCCCGAGCTCTGAATCCCTTCCCCTGTTGTATGTCAATTGCTTAAGTGGAGATTTTCACGGGCTCTGCCTTAGGGGAAGAGCAGATCTGGGGCTGTCTGCCATCCTCAAGGCGTGACGAGGGGCTGCATCCCAACCAGAGGATGCTGTGGGGTGCTTGGGGCGCACATCTGTGGAGTAAAGCATCTCCTGGGTGGGCTCTGAAGTTTGAGGCAGGCAGGAGCTGCTCGTTGCTGTGGCAACACAGAAGATGTGTATTTCATTTTTTTTTTCCTCTCCAACAGCCATTGGGGCTGCAGCCGGCAGCGCTCGCACAGCAGCAGGGTGTGGGCAGCCCCAAAGCAGCTGCACAGGGCTGAACATGGGTCCCTCTCCTTCCTGCCTGTCCCATCCGGGCTGTGGGAACCCACGAGGATGGGTCAGCTTCAGGCAGCACATAAAGGATGGGAAATATCACCCAACAGCCTTATCCCTCCTCCCATCCCCAAAGGGAACGGAGCTGTGGGGACTGCCGGCAGCATCCTGATGCAACATATTTTGCAGTGTTTTAGTGTCTGGTGTGCATTTAGTAGGGCTTTGTGGATCTGTGTTCAGCATAACCCTGTGCAGGGCTCAGCTGTGCTGGGGGATGTTGGCACCCCGTCCCTGTTCCCTTGGGCACCTTCCAGGGTGGCATTAAGCAGTGGGGTTAATGGGATGCTGCTGGGGGGGGGGGGAGGGGTTCCTGTGTGCTATACAGTCAGCAATGCAGGAGCTGGAGGTGGCTGTGGAGATGGAGATGATGCTGTCACGTCCCTCACAGCGCTGTCTGGCTTCCCATTACCCCCAGCTCCATCCCAGTGAAGTACCAAGAGCTGTGTCCATCACAGCTTGTTTGGTTTCTGAGCATCTCTTACAGCCTTACTACCCCATCACTCAAAGTACTGGGCCATCTCAGTCCATCCCTCAGTCCCCTGCCCTGTTGCACAGAAACGAGCCGCTCTCCCCACCCCACAGACCTGGAGGCAGCAGAGAAATCCCAGAGGATGAGGCCAGATATCTCACACCACTCCTCCAGCAGCTGGAGAGCATCCGTCAGCACTGCCAGGGCCGTGTCAGCTCCATGTCCTGGCCCAGCTCCAGCCTGTGCTGGAACTAAAATATGAAGTTCAGTGATACAAGTCTGTTGCTGGCTCTGGACAAGCTTTATTGCAGTTTGCTTTGCGGTGTGGGTGGGTTTCTGCTGAGTGTTGGCTGGTTGCAATGCTGTGTGGCCAGAGGCACGTCACAGAGCATCCCTCTCAATCACATCCTACAGGCAGAGGATGGCTCTTGAGCTCAACATCATGCTGTGTCTTTCAGGCTTCAGGAGCTCCCACAGCAGAAAAAAAAAATAATATTATATATATATATATATATAATAACATATATATACAAAATAAAGACAAAAATTGCCTGGGAATCTTGTTTGCCAAATGTCTGTTTTGCTTGAGGAGACCAAAACTTGTGAAAGTGCCAAAGCAATTCAGCCAAAACCCAAAAGGGGTAAAAAGGGTTAGGGAAAGAAAAACAAGGCTTTTTCCTCGTGGTTCTGTTGTTTTGCTTCAGAATTTGGGTTGACTCATTCTTTTCCAGGCATCAAAATGAAACTGAAATTAAACGGATGGATCTGCTTTTCCTGCCCATAAGCTTCTCCTTCACCTGGAATTTTTGCTGGACTTCCCCACGTTCTCTTCTTCCAAGTGCTTTTCCTTCAGCTGTAGGGAAAGTCTCCAACATGTCCCAAAGGGCCAGGCTGTGCCGATGGCTCATGGATGGGCTTTGGGGCTCTCCTGGAGTCCAATCAGGGGCTCCCCCAGTACCTGTGCCCATGCCGGGGTTGAATTCCTCTCTCTGTTCTGCCCTTTCCATCTCTGGCGTTGGAGTTTTTACCCCACTCTTCATCCCATGTGTGCCATCAGCCAGCTGAGGAGGTCAGTGTGAAAGATGGGGAGGAATGGGCTGTTTTAGGGAGCCTTCTCGTGAGGAATGCTGAAGGTCCACCAAACCCTTTCAACCTGCAGCACGGGGCAGCCATCCTCCAGGTCCCCACTAAGCCAGGATTTCCTACCAGCCTTTCATCTATCTCGAGAAGGTTGGCTTTCATTATTGACTGGGGTGATCCAGTCCTGATCCCACCTCTGCAGGGCATGACCACCTGCAGGTGGATGGTTGGCATCACACCAAGCCCCCTATCCACACCCTGCACGGCCCCACCGTGGTCATGCCTTGGGGGCACGGTTAGTGGACATAGTGGGGTGGGTCAATGGTTGGCCTAAATGATCTCAGTGGTCTTTTCCAACCTTAATGATTCTCCGATTCTATGTGATTCTATGATTCTCTGCCACCTGTCGAATCCATGGTGGCTCCCAAAATAACCAGCTGCCCCTATGCACAGGGATGGAGGAGGCCCCAAGCGGTGCCATGTTGGAGCCGGCTCGCCTGGAGACAGAGAGATGCAATAGGAATGCTGGATCCAGCCTGGAGTCATTACAGTCAGCAGCATGCACAGCCAAACTAAATGCTACACGTGTCCAAGCAGGCTGAGTTATGGCTGCTCTGGGAGCTCTAACTTGGCCTGCTGTGCATTTAAAAATCTCCACCCAAATGCGGCATCGATGTCGGGCTTTTCTGCTGCTCTGTTTTTGCATTTCATACAGACAGTATAGATCTGCAGTGTGCAGAGGATCCAGCAGAGCCCAGGTTCCTCTGAGATTTTTGTGCCTTCGTTTGCTTTTTCTTGGTTCTTTCTTCTTCTCTTTCTTGCCAAGGGTTGTTAGTGATTTCTTCCAACCTGTTTTGCCTCCTGCCTGGAAGTGGCAGGATCGTTTGTAACGTGCTATTTTTGCTCAGGGTTAGAGGAGTGTTTGTGCCTTTGGGATGTGTGCGTGGACGGCTGTCTGCAGGCACTCGACAAGAGCAGGGACCAGAGGGAGCTTAATGTTTCCCATTTCTCCTCTCATCATTCAAATGGGCCTTTTCCATGATGTACCTGGGTACTTACACAAAAAAAACACAACACATGGAAACCTGCCCCATCCAACCCACAGTGATTGGAAGAAGAGAACATCTCCGCATCTCTTCTGCCCATTTCTTCCCTTTCCTTGAAGCCTACTCTTCCCACACCCTGCTCCAAATGCGTTCCTGCAGGTCTTGCATCACCTGCCATCATTTTCCAGCAGCTGATGAACCTCCCAACGTTGCTGCAAGCAGAGAATCGCAGAACGGTTGGGTTGGAAGGGACATCAAAGATGATCCAGTTCCAACACCCTGCCGTGGGCTGGTTGCCAACTACTGAACCAGGCACCAGGTCAGGTTGCCCATAGCTCCATCCACCTGGCCTTGAGCATCTCCGGGTATGGGGCACCCACAGCTTTTTTGGGCAGCCTATGCCACAGCCACACCATATCTGAAATGTTTCCAGCTTATAAGAAGATGGGAAACTCCATACCTGGAGCTGGATTTGTTCCCACCTGTCTCCATTCTCCATCAGTGTTGTCCTTCCTTCAAGGCAAAGCTCCACTCCTGCACGCAGCTCTGGGCCAGTAGGACCAAAGCACCAGGACAGGCAGGTGCTGCCCAGCTTCATCACTCACCCCCATCCTCTGTAGCTTCATTACAAGTGACAGATGGCAGGAGATGAGACTCCCTCTCCAGATGTTAATTATCTCAGGAGCTGTAAATAACGTCTCACAGCAGCTTGCACACAGTCTTGGGTGTGAAAGATCCATTCACTTTGCCCTTGCCAGGAGCAAAAAGGAAAAGAAGGAAATCCACCACGAGAGAGATGCATGGGTTGGCCTGTTCTGCTTGTCCTTTCATTGGGAAGGATACTGCAGAGCCATCCTGGCCAACAGTGGTAAATTTGCCACTGGGTACCAGAGCCGTCCACCCACCCCATATGGGTTGATGGTTGGACTAGATGATCTTAGTGGCCTTTCCAACCTTCATGATTATGTGATTCCATATGCCCCAGCCCTCTGAAATATATTTGGCTGTGCCAGGCTGGCACTTATTGTTTAGCACTGATAGGGATAACAAAAAAAAAATACAAGCATCCCTGTGACTGAATTGGGATGATGGCAATAAGGTGAGCTGGAGAGGGTGGAGGTGTTAAGCCTTTTTGGTCCTGCCCTGAGAAGGATCTGGCTCAGGGTCCAGGGGGCTGCACATGCAGCTTTGGTGGGTTCCTCCTTCATCTCCTTGGGCTGGAGCTGGGCAGCCAGGTGCTTCCCTTGCTGTGCACAGCACCTGCTTTGTCTGGCTACAGAAGCTTTTGGCTGCATTACGTCATGTCAGGGGGTCACATTAGCTGCTTTTTGCTCCTTGATTAAGCATTCCAGCAACAGGGAGGGATGGTAAAGGAAAAAGTAAATGGAGGAAGCAGGCAAGGCAGATATGCTTGTGATAAGCAGGTAAATGGGAATTTATGTGCAGATAGCTAATTGGTGAGTCTAATATTCCACCCCCTGAACACCGGCACTGTATTACTGCCTTCACAAATCACTCAAGGCAAGCCTAGTGCAATAACAACCCAACCAGGAGAGCTGTGAAAAGAGTCAAGCTGGAATTAAGAGTGGGTTTTATCGGGGCAATAAATGCCAGATAGTGAAAATAACAAACAGGTTGTTAATTGCTGCCATCTCTCAACTCCCTGAAGGAAGCGTCTAGACAGAGCCCAGCCCCGGCTCGCAGCCACCCCAGCTATGGGGCTGGTCTTACAGGGCCAGCAGGATGCTGGATGTGGGATGGGAAAGGATGCTGAGCCGGAGCCCTGTGGGCACAGGCATGCAAGATGGGTTTGAAGCCCTCCCCAGCAGCACCACATGGCCACGCTCTGCCCTAAATCAGCCGTGCTCCCGCAGAGGTAGAAGCCAGACAGTCTGCAGCAGCTATTAATAATTCAGTCCCCATTTGTCCCATGGAGGAGAGTGGGAATTGTGGCCAAGCATCAGGGTTTGAGGCAGCCCTGGGGTGGAGGCAGGTCCCAGGCAGGGGTTGGGTTGCCCTGACTGGGGCTGCATTGGTGTTCACCCCCTTCCCCTCAGCTCTAGGGTTGGTTTACTGGCATTGATCACTCAGGGACTTTTGCTTTACAGCTCTCAGTGCATCTCAGTTTGCTGCAATTAGGGCCAGATCCTGCTCTCAGCTGTGCTAATGGGAGTGTGAAATAACCCCAGCCAAGTCAATGCAGCTGAGCATGCTGCAGCCAAGCAAGCTTTGTGCACGCGGGCGGTCGGCCCCAAGGCAGCCACCAAACAGGAAAGCAGAGCCCTGAGACTTCTGTGCCCCGAGAAACGCTCTCACTGAATTTTCCCCAAAGTATTTTCTAGCAGCTACCATGTGTTAATTGAATTTTGCCATTTGAAAAATGCATGACCTTCTGTAATGGAGGGAGAAAACGTTCCTCCAATAGGAGGATAAAGATGCATTTGGAGGGGGGAAAAAAAAAAAAAGCAAAACACAAAAGCTGCCTGATTACATATTGACCTGAGAGACAAAGTGAATCCAATGGAGCCAGCCTGCTCCCTTAGGAAAACTTGAGGCTGCTCATTATGGCCTGGGATGAGCTCACTGCCGGCGTGACCCCATCCGCACTGCTTGTGTGTGCCTATGGGCAAGCAGAGCTCCTCATCAGGCCCCAAAACACTGCTCAGGAGGAGGCCTTAGGAACAGTTCTGATCATTAGCTGAGCACTGTCAGATATTGCAACACGGTTTTGCTGTAGGATCGGGCAGTTCAAGGGGCAGTGATGGAGATGCCAATGAGAGCCAAGCTTTCTGCCGTGGGGGAATTGCTGGCTGTCTCCACCCCAACACACAGAAGCAGCACAGCAGCAGTTTTGTGATTCCCTGGCGTGCCAGGATCCCACTGAGCAAGGGATGGCTTTGTTAGCTAAGGAAATGGAATTCCCCAGCAACAGCTGCCATATGAATTTTGGGAAAGAGCCCTCCTTGCTCAGAAATGTTGCCCATATGATTCTTCGTCACATTTAAGCCACAAACGATGCAAATTTCCCAGTTTCCACACAACTGCCTCTGGCCCCGGACAGGTTTTTCTCAAAAAGTCTGTTACTTCTTTTTTTTCTCAGAAGAGAGTCTGCTTTCCTTACAGGAACACCAGGGAAAAAGGAGCACGGAGGATGGCTCTCTCGTCAGCCCTCGCTTTGATGAACCCCAGCATCACCTTTACCACTCCTGAGCAGACTCCGTTCCAGAAATATTTCCAATGGTCCACAAATTTCCAGCCTAAATTTGTTCTCCTGCCAGAGCTCTCTGTTAGCATAGACACCGCTCAAGCTTTGCCTGGTCTTATCTTTCCTTTGTTTCTTCCCAACAAAAGCTCACTCCTTTATGGCTAACCCAGCCCTGAGCGTTGGTTTTGCAGCAAAAGCCCTCTCAGCTCTTAGTGCATACAGAGCCGAGCAGGAATCGCTGTTGGCATTCCTGAAAAGCCACATTCTTCCTTTCAGATCAGTTGATTCCAGCTTCTTATAGATTAGCCGGAGCCGATAAACTTGGCATTACGAGGCGCTCGCAGGTATTATCCTTTCCCCTGTCACTTCTGGCTGAATCGCAAGAGATCTGCAAAGATTTGCAGCAATGTTTGGTTGCTGTTTCCCCTGCCTCCTGCCAGTGCCTCCTGCCAGTTTGATCGCATGCCCGGTCTAGGAGAGCAGTGAGTCAGCTTGGCAAAACCCAATAAATGCAATAGCCCAAAGCCATTCGTGGATCAGAACAGACCCATGGGTCTCAGGAGCTCCAGTCCACCCCAGCATCCCCCTTTGGCTCTTCCCAGCCTCCGACACCATCCTGTTTGGATGCTCTGTGGGCTAAGATGAGATTTAGAAGCTGTAGCCATCCTCCAAAGCTCCTTTGCATTTGTGTGCATCGATACTGAGCCCATTTCCATTACCTTGGGATCCTTCTCCCACACTCATCCATCAATGGCAGAGGAAACCTAATGGAGCATCTTCCAGCAGAGGCACAACTTCTAACGGCTGAAATGAGGTGCAAGGGGCATCAAGTCCTTGCAAACAATGGCATTATTCCAGCGTGGTCATTGCAGGATTAGGCAACAAAGGGACAAATTCAAGCTTATTTTGACTGTGGTTTCTAGGATTTAGCCCCTCTGACCTACTGTCCAGTTTCAGAGCTGGGCAACACCCCAGCAAAATCCCCACCTGTGACTGAGAAAGGTGAGTAGATCAGTGCCTGTGGAGGAAGAACTGCTTTACATGGAGAGAAAGTCAATTAGCTGGGGAATTAAGATTTAGTGCACGCCACGAGCAGCAGGCATGTATAAAGGAGACAGCTGTTAAATTTAGTATGTGACAAAGTCATGCGAGCACTAACTGGATTACTTGCATTTATTTGGGAATACTTATGTATTTTATTATGCAACGTATAGATCATCATAATTCTGCTTTTCACTCCGACGCCGTCTCTCTGCAAGCATCTTAGAGAGCATTACAAACAATTAAGCCTGCCTGCGCCTCTGTGCAGCAGTCAGCGCTCTGTCTGCTTTGTGGGCATTGCAAATATTTTAGATTGGAGATGACTTAATTAATGTAATTGATTTTAACTCTGCCCGGGTCGAACCCCCAAGCAGCTGCTGTTCCTGGGCTGGTCTGATGGAGAAGAACTGGTCCAGAAGATCCTGGAGTAAGTTTCCCAGGGATGGAAAGCCATCAGTCCAAAGGGATGGAAAATCATCACCCCAAAGGGATGGAAAGCCATCAATTCAAGGGGATGAAAAGCCATTAACATCAAAAGGTTGGAAAGATACCCATCCCAGGGGGATGGAAAGCCATCAACCCAAAGGGACGGAAAGTCAACGACACCAAAGGGAAGGGAAGCCAAGAAGCCAAAGGGATGAAAAGTCATCCACGCCAAGGGGATGGATGTTTTGAACCATCTCAATGAAGAAATGGGAGCCAATGGGTCCATGAGAGAGGAGCGTAGCACAGATGCTCCCTGCAGGCTGCTCCAACATGCCCTTCCATTCTGCAGACAGCTTCCTCTGTCCCCAGGACTGCTTGTGAGCGGCACAAGCTGCTCCCAGCCTCCTTTGCTGGCACAGTGCTGGAAGAAGTGACAGATAGCTCCAGCTATCTGCCTCCAGCTGCCTCTCCAGGGAGCAGATCTGGCGGCAGCGTGTAATCCTGCCTGCTGAGTGCGGTCCAGACACCACCAGCCGTTATTAATCCTTTGTACCAGGCCTGCAGGGACTGGCAGCATGCTGTCTGAGAGCACTGCAGCACGGCAGGGACAGACCCTTCTCCAGACCGCTCCTGGGTCAAGGAGGTAGAGGAGGCAGAGGAGGATGGAGGAGCATTGTGAGCTGATGGATGGACCGCTCCCATAGAAGTGCCCATAGGACAATCTCAGGCAGGCAGCATCCTAATTTCAAGCCTCATCTGGCACTGTTTGTAGGTACCCCGCCCCTGGAGGTGCCCAAGGCCAGGCCGGATGGGGCTCTGAGCAAACGATGTGATGGCCAGCAGCTCTGCCCATGGTAGGCAGGTTGGAACCGGAGCCAAGCCATTCTGTGATACTATAATTACTGCGGAGCAGTCGGTTTGCATTTTTAAAAAAGCACTGATTAGAGCAAAGGCAAGTCTGTGGCACTTAAAAACAAAGGACAAAAGGGACAGGGGATGTTCACATCCTGCCTGGGCTTAGAGAGGTGATGGGGCACAGCTGCGCTCCCACTCACACCGCGTGGCACGGAGCGAGGCACGTTGCTGGCCCTGTTTTCCATTTATAGGAGCCTGTCAGAAATGGCAACTCCTCTCCAAGCAGATGTCGAAAAATTAGAGGGAATTCAGAGAGCAGGAGGGAAAAAAAAAAAAGAAAAAAAAAAAAAAGTGATTAAAGGAGATGGAGGGCCTGCTTTTGGAGGGAAAAGAAATCAGCAGAGCTATTTATATCACTGCCTGCACCGGGGCGGGGAGGAACAGGAGGATTTTTAAAGTGCCTCGAGAGCTTCGCTAAGGGGAAGGGACACCTCTGGAGGATGCACTCTGTGCAATAGGGTGTGGGTGCTGATCCATCTGACGCGGTGTTGGCTGAGTGCAGGGCAGCCCCAGGATCTCCATCGTGTCCCAGGAACCTTAGGGTTTGCTGAGTGCTCGCTGGGTTTCTCCCTGCTGTGCTTTGACTGCTTTCCTCGCCTTCAGTCTGCAGGGTTTGCTGTAGGGATCAGCCTGGAGGTGCGGGATGGAGATTTTGGCAGGCGGTACGCAGGAGTGGAGATGCTTTGCAGATCAAAGCCTTCACCGTGCCTTTAACACAGCCCTTTTTGCAGCACTCAGTCCCCACTGAAGATCACCACTATTGCAACCGCTTGGAGCTGAGATCGCAAAGCGGCAACGCATTAACACCACTGGGCACAGCTCTGCCCAAACCCTTTGGGTTGGGCTTTGGGGGGACCAAGGGAAACCCCAAGCAGTGCTGTGACCCTCTGCTCACATCCTTGTCTTTCTGCTTGCCTTGCAGAACCTCCCATTCCCGGGCCAAGGCAGAGGCGGCCATGACAGCAGCACAGAAAGCCCAGGAGGAAGCGCGCATCGCCAGGATCACTGCCAAAGAGTTTTCTCCTTCCTTCCAGCACAGGGAAAACGGTCAGTGCGTGATGCCTCACTGGACAGCCCACATTGCACGTATCTCATATCAGGGTTTGCAAATAGAATAGGCAAAAATGAGCCCTGCACACCCTCTGTGTGCCCGCAGCTCCCTGGCACCATTGTGTGCCCATAGCATCAGCTTGTGGAGCCTTATTTTCCCATACGCAACACAACACTCAAACACATGCAGCCCTGTCAGAGCAGGGACTTTGGCTCCTTGCACTGAAATAATTCCACTTTTTAACACATAGTCTCCAATGGTTGCCCAGAAAACAAAACCAATGGCTCCAAAAGCAACACGCAAATTCAGATGATCCCAAAAGTACTCACTGTTCTACCCTATGGCTTCAAGAGCTTGGTTTCTTCTTTCTTTGGAAAGTTTGGGCTTTGTAAGTGTGTATTATGTGCTCCTTCAGTGCAAAGGTATCAAGGAACACGCACTCAGGGTTTGCCCAATGGACTTGTATGCATTTACATGTGCGCAGAGCCAGGTGTCCCTCTGGCATTTCCAGCTTTTCTCAGTGGTTTCTACCAGGTTTTGCCCATCAAGGGTGGGGGGAGCAGGCAGTGCCCAGCTGAGCAGTTTTCTCTCAGGAAGGGCTCTGGGAGGAGGAAGCCAAGGATGCTCAGCCCACAGGGGGATTTGCCCCACCAAAGCTGCGCGTAGAGGGGTAGGAGGGAGCTATCCAAGTCCCCGCAGCCATAATTAACATAGTAATTAATGTGTATGAATGGCTTTATTCAAAACTTTTCCTGCACCAAACCCTCATTAGGAGGCGTCTGTCATTATTTTCTCCCCTCTCCAGCTCTTTAACTGGAGATTACTCATTCCCTTTAATTGCTCGAGGGCTGGTGCCGGTGACTCACGTCGGGGTGCTGCTCGCCAGGCAGAGGGGATCTCTCAACCCCACCATCCCATGCAGTGGGTCTGCTGCAGAGCCCCACGCAGCCCCATTTTTGCTGGTAGAAAGCACAGCCCTGCTTAAACACCCTTCTCCTCTACCTGCAGACCTCCAGTTTGTCTGTCGGAGATCTGAGCATTTTCTCAGGGCTGTGTGGTCCCTGGGGCTTCCTCAGCCCTGAGATATTCCTCATCTCCATTTCCTCTTGGCTGTTTTAAACCACCTCTCAGAAAGATGTTTTTAGGTAATACATTTTTTACTAGCTGCTGGATGGGGACGCAGTGCACAGCTGGTGGTGGGGCTCGTGCTTCTGGCGCTCACCCCTTGGTGGGTCATGCATGAGGGAAGGGGGGCAGAACCTTGCATTTAGAGGACATTAAAAAACAAACACACCACCCAAAACATGGGGCACGTGCTCTCCTTGAAGGTGCCATGGCCAGGCACGGCTGCCTTAAATCTCCTGCTGGAGATCCAGATTTGGTGCTCCGCATCCTCCGTAGCGCTCTCACAACGGTTCTTCCAGGAACATCACGTGCTTGCCAGCTAATTTTAGAGCAGAATAATTGTTGAACATCCTTTGGTACCGAAAGCCAGCAGGATGGCACCATGCATTGGTCGTGTTCCTCTGCAAAGAGCAGCCTGCAGCCCTGCATCGCTGCCCGACCCCAAGCCCCAGCCAGGGCTGCACAGTGTGGGGGGTGAAAACACAGAGGGAAGGAGAAGCAGAAATAGTTCAGCCCATTACAGGTCTGGGTGGGGAAAATTTGAGATGGGGTGAGGATGCACGGACTTGCTTAGTGGGCATGGTGGGGTGGGTCAGCGGTTGGACTCGATGGTCACAGTGGTCTTTTCCAACCTTAACGGTTCTATGATCCTAAAATGAGGATGCAGGAGCATGGTCCGCCTTTCTTACCTCTATCACAGGGCTCGGGGTGGCTGTGAGAGCCTTGGGCTGATGTGAAGGCGATGGAGCAGAGTTGTGAGCAGGCTGAGGCTGCCTTTGGTGGTTGGAGCTGGTGGAAGCTTTCCAGTCTTTGCATCTCCATTGAGAACTCTGGAGACCTGAACAGGGGAAGAGTGCTCAAAGCCTGAGACGAGCAGGGATGCTCAAGAGGACAGGAGAAAGTGGCCTTAAGTTGCACCAGGGGAGGTTCAGGTTGCACATCAGGAACAATTTCTTCCTCTGCATGAGCAGTCAGGCTCTGTCATAGGCTGAGCAGGAAGTGGTGGGGTCACCATCTCGGGGGGTAATCCAGAACCATGGAGAAATGGCACTGAGGGATGTGGTCACTGGGATGGTGGGGTTGGTTGGATTTGGTGGTCTTAGTGGTCTTTTCCATCCTGAATGATTCTATGGTCCTTAATATCAGGTGAGCCTGCACCAACAGCTGGCTGCATCTGAGCCATACAAGTAGCTTTCCCATATGTAGCTCTTTATTCCCTCCCCACCTCAGTTTCCCATGTGTGAGCCAGGAAGATGTGAATTGGGAACATCTCCCCAGCAGCCAGCAGCCCACCTACCTGTATTTTCCCCAGAAGGCCCTCAGGGAGATTTTCTGCACAAAAACAGAGCGGTGAGCTCTATCTTTCTCCTTCATTCCATTCCCCAGCGGTACAAGGATCGCCCGGGGACCCCAGATAAACCCTGGGAAACCCATTCTCCCACAGATTCACAGGGAACCAACTAAGACCGAGCTGTTTGAGTACTGTCCCAAAACACAAGCAGAATTTCCTGTGGCAAACAACACAGAAAAGAAAACATATCAGGAGCCCAATTTCCCACTGAGAAATTACTTCAGCAGGAAAATTCCAAGCTCCTGCTGGCCTCCCCTGCAAGTCCTCCTGTGGGGGCATCCATCAGCATCTCCCATACGTATCCAGATCACATCACGGGGTGCACAGGCACGGCTCCCCAAGAAGTTGCACGAGAGCAAATGGCTCAGAGAAAGCATGGAGATTAGAGCAGGCGCTTCCGAGCATTTATTTTTAAACCACGGTAAGAAATTGAGTTCTTCTTTTTGAGACTCATTTCTTGTCTAGCCATAGCAATTGCAATTAGATGCATTTCAGGGGCATTAGGCAGTTAATATATTTATCAAATTATTCATGTAATTTAGCACGGCTTTAGCTGAGGACAGCTACGCCTTGAGAGGGTAAAACGAGACTTAACCACTGGTGGCTTGCAACCATCCGAAATTATGTAGTGTCTCATGAAGGATTCATACCACCCAGAGTTTTTAGTTGTTTGGAGAAGCGCCGTGCTTCTCACCTGCCACCTGCAGAAGACACTCAGCTGCTCCTGAGCTGCCCATCCCCAGGGAGAAGCCACCTGGTGCTCCTTGGGCTCGATGTGTGACGCCTTCGCTCTGGGTCCGGTGGCACGAGTTGTGCGTGGCTCCTCTCTGCCGCAGTCCTGACCCGACCCTGTAGCTTCCTGGCCACCCAACGCTCATCTCTCCTCTTTGTCATTAAAAAATGAACAGAAATAACCCTGTCTCCTTTCCTCCCTCTCTTTCCCCCCTTCAACCACTCCCTGAAAAGGGCTCGAATGCCAGAGACCCAAACGCCAGAACTCGAGCGACGACATCGAGGTCCTCTCCACCGGCACCCCGCTGCAGCAGGAGAGCCCCGAGCTCTACAGGAAAGGGACGACGCCGTCCGACCTGACCCCGGAGGACAGTCCTCTGCAGAGCTTCCCCGCCAGCCCCTCCTCCACGCCGCCGCTGGGCCCTTCCTGCAGGAACAAAAGCGCTCACTTCTCCAGGCAGGTCTCGGTGGACGAAGAGAGGGGTGGGGAGATCCAGATGTTGCTGGAGGGGCGAGGCGGGGATTACCTGCGACCCAACAGTTGGAGCGAAGAGAAGGCGGGCGGGACGCGCGGCGTGAGAAGCGGGACGCTGCGCAGTGGGTCGGCCAACGTCCCCGAAGATTACCGAGGGCGGAGCGGAGGGCACAAACACTTGGCCTCCAACCACAAGCAAAGAGAGAGGTGGACAGATTCCCCAGCCACGGTTTCTTGGACTTCCCACCACAGGTCTCACAACCACAGCTCAGGGAGCTCCAAGCTGCTTGAGCTAGACGAGGAGAAGATGAGCAATTACGAGATGGAGATGAAGCCCCTCATGAGGATGGATTCGTATATGCAAGAGATTCACACCCAAAAAAGACACTACAGCAAAGGGGGAGCCTGCAGGAGCATGGCTGACGACCACCGCGGGGAAGAGCGGGGCTTCGGGGTTCAGAGACTGAGGTCTAAGTCCCAGAACAAAGAGAATTTCAGGCCAGCTTCCTCTGCCGAGCCTACGGTTCAGAAACTGGAAAACCTGAGATTTGGGGACAAAGCTGAGCCCCGGCTACTAAGGTGGGACTTAACCTTCTCCCCGCCACAGAAATCCTTACCTGTTGCACTAGAATCTGAAGAGGACAGTGGGGATGCGCTCAAATCCAGTACGGTAAGTAGGCAACGTTGTGTGTTCAGATCTGGCTGAGAAAGCTGGTACGGAGCTGTCGTGGGACTGCAGTGAGTTCTGCATTGCTATGGGTCTGTGTCTGGAATCTCCCCTCTGTTCTCCCTTGCTGCATTGGAGTACCTGCTGGAAGGGGATGCAGGGTTTCCTCTGCAGATTCTCTTGGTGGGAACAATGGTTTTATCGCTGGAGGATGCAAGCAGGGAAGTCTGAGCTTCGTAAGCTATCCCTGGGGGCCAGCAATAAGAACAGGCGAGCTGGTGGGCACGAAGTATTCACCTGGGGGAAAGGTGCAAGGGCAGGCGGGGCTTTGGTGACGCTTCCTTGTTGGGTTTTAGCAACAGAACTTCATGCTGGCTCAGGTTGTGACATGACCCAAGGATGTGACACTGACCCAGTGGTGTGACATGACCCAAGAGCATGATGTGACCCAAGGGTGATGCACAACTCTAGATTGCAACGTGACCCAAGAGCGTGATATGACCCAGGAGCATGATATGACCCAAAAGTGTAACATGACATTCCTGCTCAATTCGTGGTGGTTGGGCATTGCGTTGACCTGCAGCCCCTCTCCACTGCTGTGTGATGCCAAAGCAGTGTCTTTGTCACTGTGTTGTACCGGGGACCTGACCCAGGTGGAGCAGGGCATGTCACAAATGGGTTGGGCTCAGTCCGTGCAGGCAGGTGGATGCAATTCAGGCAGGGAAAGCAATGGGCAACTACAATGAGGGTGATGGGCTAGCCAGGAGCTCTACAAGTCAGGGAGAAGAGCATGAGCCTGCTTCCAGCAGCACAGCCTGTGGGATTTGGATAACAGCCCATGGGACACCTGTGGGTTCCTCATTTCGGGATGAGAGGGGCTCAATGGAGATGGCTGCTGGGAAGAGCTGGAGTTGTTCAGGCTAGAGAAGAAGAGACAAAGCAATCTTCAAGCGTATAACAGCTGCTGCAATGTAGGAAGTAATAATCTGTTCTTGAACAGAATTAATGGGCTTAAATGCGAGCAGAAGAGGCAGGGGTGAGCCATTAGCAACCGCTGGTGAGTTGAGAGCTGGGATCGATTCCCTGGTGGCTGGGAGGGAGGAGGTGGTGCGAGAGCAGCTTGGGCATCTGCAGCTTGGGTACAGCTTGGATGAAGCTGAGCTCTGCGATTTCTTGGGTCCTTCCCAGCCATTGTGTTTGGGGATTGCAGGACTCACACCAAGAACAGCTGCCTCCCTTCTCCCCCGTGTTTTGCAGTGCTGGGTGAAGTGCTGGTGGTCTGATGTGGGCCCTCGTTGAGTCGGGTAGGGCTGGATGGTCCTGTGCTGCCAGAGGATGGGAACAAATGGGTGGGAGAAGGAAACAGTGGCATCTCAGCCCGTGAGCAGCCAGGATGCTGCAGGCCTGCCATGATAAATCACCCCCACACGCAGCCCTGTAGCTTTCTGCTTTCCTATCCATCCTGCAAGCTTCAGCGCAGGCTCCAAAGCACCCACACAGCATTTCATAGGAGATGAAGGCAGCGTGTCTGCTGGTAGACTGCAGGATGCAGCCTGCCAGCCCGGCAAAACCAGTGCTCCCAGTACGAGCTGCAGCTTTGGATGCACAGATCCCAAGGCAGCATCACAATGATGGCAATTCGGGGTGAACGCCAGGCGGTGCCCAGAACAGCCATTAGGCTGCACGTCGTCCTTTGAAGTGCTGTAGCTGCGAAGCAGCATGTTCAGTTTTCTCACATTCATAACCGAGGGTGGAACAGATGGCGGAGGTTTGGGAGGAAGCTAATGTAATACAGAGGAAGGGATAATATGCAGATTTAAATAACCCACAATGCCAGCAACAATTTGTTCTAGCACACAGCAGTGCGCTTGCAGGGGCGGCTGCAGCGGCTGGGCAGCAGTGAGGGGTGGTGAGCAGGGGCAGCCGTGTGCCACCCCCACGTCCCATCCTACCAGCACTGCTGTGACCTCGCCTGCCCCTTCCTCTCTGCCCTTCTGAGCTGGGTTCCCTTGGTTTCCATTCCCCTGTAAGGCCGTTCCCTGCTCCATGCTTGGTGCTCTGCTGTCAGGGGGTCACAGCCAAACATTGCGCTTGGAGCCGCCTGATCTGTGTGTGTGTGCATACAGAATGAGCCTGTATCAGTCATCACACCTGCATGAAAGCATAAAGCAGTGCGTTGGGACCAGCATTCTTGGGTTAATATAACTTATATAGACATCACTGTCCATTCTGGCCCTGAGAACCACAAGGCACAGAGCTCAAGCCTGTGTCCGAGCGGGTTCCTGGAGCCTTTGAAATGGCCTAAAGGAAAGGAAAGGAGGAAAGGAATTGCTGAGCTGCTGGAAGGGAAAGGTTTCTAAGAGGCCAGCAGCTCCTTTTATCCATCGGCTGTATTTTTAGGGCTGAGGGGGAAAGAAAAAAAGAACAGAACCCTTTTCTGCAGGTGCCGAACATCTGCAGCCCCCAAAAAGGAACACTTCAGGGCCGTGGGTCCCCAGCACAGCTGTGGGAAGGAGCCCCCATCTGCCTGTCCTCATTCAGGGGCAGAAGGCAGCGGGATGCGAGCAGGCTGGCCCTTTAAAATCCCCGCACTGAGAAAGCCTGATAGTGGGGCAGGAACCGAAAAAAAAAGAGCCCCATCCGCTCCTGACATCCACTGTCAGATGCGATCTCCGCGGTCGCAGCCCGTGCTGATGGCGTTGCTTCTTATGGCAAAGGGCGAGCAGGGGTCTGCGAACCGTCTGCAGAGGTTACGGACGGCACAACCCCCCCCCCGTGCCAGGCAGGAGGACGCAGGAGCTGCAGCATCCCCCCGCCCGCTGCCTGCGCATTTCCCACCCATGTATTCCGAGCAGGTTTCCCTGTCGCTGGGGAGAGCAGGGAGGAGGCAGCCAATGTGCAGCCGACTCTGCCGGAGCCGCACCGCGGCGACGTGCGGAAGGCAGATCGCATGGACCACCCCCCCCCTCTCCCCCCCAACCCCCAGCCCCGCATTTTGGTTAAAGCAGCAGATGGCAAAGCTCTGCCTGCATCTCTGGGTGCTGCAAAAAGCACCCGGGGATGCTTTTTGGTTGGCATCCGTGGGGCTGAGCGCTGTGTCCTCTCCTCTTTCTATCTCAGATTTTTCTTTCTTTCCTTTCTCTCTCTTCCTTTCTTTCCTCCCTTTTCCACCAAGCCCCCCCTCTTCCCCCCCCATCCCCCAATTTTGGGGGGCAGCTGCTGGCACAGAGATGGACTGCAGTGCATGCTGAGTTTTGGGCTTCTTGCTTCTTAAATCTGTTCTTCCTCTGATCTCTTCCACACGCAGGCTTTACTTACACCAACACAACACAAATAGCGTTCAGAGAACAACGTGATGCTGAACCCAGCGGTGTCCCTTCCCCATCCATTCCGTCTCAGGGCCCTCAGATGGAGCTGAGGAGCGCAGCTCTCTTTGCCATCCCCCACCTCTGCATCCCTTCCTGAGAAAGCTGAGACCAAATGCCACCTCCTGACCAAAACAACACCAAAATCCTGAACCCGCCACCCCCTTACCAAAGCCAGCCCCCCTTCTCCCCTTGCTGAGCACTCCTGAGCTGTGTCACAGCATCCCATGCCTGGCAATGAGGTGACAATTCAGCACTAATGTCACCCAGCTGTGAAGTTTTCAGCATTTCTTGTAGTGCTGAGGCTGGAAAACAACGCCCGTATGCTTTTTGCTGATCCAAGTCCTTGGTAATTACACCTAACAGATCCCAAAGGGATTCCTAGGTAACCTGCATGATGGTTTCCATGGCAGAGATGAAGCTCGTGTCCCTGCGATAACTGATAATAATGGATTGTTAATACTTAAGTACGGTTGTGGCATAATTAATTTGTAAACCAGCTGTCCCATGTGTTCCTGGTAAGACTCAAGTTACTACACAACGGTTAAAGGAGAAAAAAAACCCAGCAGAACACACAAACAAAGCAGTGGGGGAAGGAGTGGTGATGCCACAATGGGAGACGCCAAAAGATGCCCCAAAGTGATGGAAGCATTCACAGAGATCACTGCTGTGCCATAAGGAGGGGTTGTTCACTTTTTGGCATTTCCAAGGCTTGGGATCTGTGGTTTGGCTTGCTCAACTTGGGAGGAAAGCCTGGAGTTTCCACAGCTGATCCCTGCATTTGCAGGAGCCCCAGCACCTGCTGGTACCCCTACCTTTCATAACCTTGACAGCTGTTTTCTTTCTCCCACAAAGGAGCCCAGGGATCTTATTACAAAGATCTTATTATCTGTGCCCCAGAGCTGCAGTGCTGATGAAATTTGCCCATCATCCCACGATGGGAAAAAAGGAATCATGGCTTAGAAGCAGATGAGACATCTCTCAGGACACCTCTGCCATCCAAAGGGAGAAGGGCAAGTGCCTGCCCTGAACAAAGGCACAAAGACCTCACGAGTTAGAAATAAGCCAGATGTAAGCATTGAGAAGTGCAGTAGGATTTGTAATTGGAGCTAAAACAGAAGCTTTAATGTCCCAAAGCTGCTTATGTGGGCAGCTGCTGCAGGCAGGGCTCCAGCCCCTGCCAGGGAATGCACTGTAAGGCCAGTGGGTACCAACCCTGGGAGAAGTGCTGGGAGGGGAGAGGAGAACATAGAAGAGTCCAGCTGTACAGCAGCAAAGCAAGTGTTGGCTCTTAGCTCTGTGCTGAAATGCAAGATGCAAACAGGTGCAGATCAGAGCAGAACATTCATATAAGGGGGGCCCAGGTGATGCTGGTGCCAGCAGGCGTGTGCTTGGGTGGTTGACTCTTGCATTTCTCTGGCTGAGGGCTCACCCAGATAAATCCCTCCCCGGCCTCAGGTACCAAAGTGCTGTAATCTGAGCCAGAGCACCGGGTTTATCCCCAGGTGAGGATAAAGCTCAGATATCACGGAATTAGGAATCCTACGCATGCCCTTAGCTGGGAGGAGAGAGCATCCAGAGCAGCAGGGGCTCATGGCACTGCTGGGTAAGTTTGCATCCTTAAGTGTGCACGTCATCGAGGCGATCCAATGGGCAGAGCAGGGCAGAAATGGTCACTGCCCTTTGGCAGGGACACGGAGCTGTGCGTGGACCACAGCTGATGTCAGTGTGCCAGGGAGCAGCCCTGGCTGCGAGGTGAAGGAAACCAAATGCCTTTTGTGTCTCCACACTGCTCTGCCAACAAAAACAACAGCAGCGATCATCGCTCACAATCTGTGATTGCATTTGACACAAGCTCAAAAATCACAAAACCCAGTAATCTTCTGCAATGGAGCTAAAACCCCCAAATTAAATCGTGCACTGCAGCACCTGGCAGCAGCAGGGCTGGGTTGTGGCTCTCGAGCTCAGGCAGTGCAGATGGAGGTGGCTGAGAGCAGCCAGGGGGGTACCTGGCTGCCAACAGCCGTTCCCTGCCATCCCTCCCTCTGCTCAGCTCCCTCTGACCCTGTTGCTAAGCTACAGCTATGCCTTTCCAGCAAGCTCCAGCATCCTCACTCCCACCCACTCCCAATGCAAACTGAATCAGATTGCTCAAAGGAGGAACCCACCGTGTCCGGCACGGAGCGTTTCTTCCAGCAGCAGTGGTGCAAGGATTTCCTCACAGTTGTGCCCACAGCCCTGCCCCGTGCCACCTGGATGGGCACAGGGGCTCTGGTACAGCACAGAGGAACCACCTGCACCACTGCAGGCTGTTAGAGGCAGCATAGCTCTGCAGCAGTGAGAACAGATGAGGATGCAGCGACACCAAGAAATAGCTGCCACCCACCTGCACACAGCTCTCCCTGCTATCACTTTAGGACAGGGAATGTTGTGTACTCCCTTCCCGTTGCCCCATTGGGGTCCAGCAGACTCAACACCCTTGGCAGCTGCAAAGGGGACTCAGAGAAGCAGCTCATGCAATGCTCATCCCAGGCTGGAAGTGCCACCCCAGGCAGGTGCAACCACGCTGGGATGTTTCCCAAACAGCCCCCCAATAGAATTTGCTGTGGAGCCCAGAGCAGATCATCAGGGCTGTCCAAAACACTGCCTTGATGCAGAGCAGCGTGCCAGCCTTTGCTATCAACAGGATGTCTGTACAGCAACTGCAATCATTGGAAAACATCCCTTGGAGACTCCTCCAAACCGCCCCCAACAGCTCTAAAACCCAACTCAATTTTTTTTTTAACTGTTTCTCACTTCAGTTACCACCTCAACTGCTATCGAGTCTTCTCTGCTAAAGCCAGATTTCCTACACACATGACCCAGGCAGAGCCCATAAGCAAATAACACCGCAGTAGATGGGTGCACTCACTGGGATCCACATGGAATTGTAACCACCACAAGATGTCCCAGCAGGAGGGGTGAGGATCTGCAGTGCTTTGGGCTCCTTCTAACTCGTTTCCTTCTCTTTCTCTTGCAGGGCTCAGCTCCCATCTTGGTAGTCATGGTGATCTTACTAAATATTGGAGTCGCCATTTTGTTTATTAACTTTTTCATCTAATTCAAGACTGTCTTGTTTGCAAAAATAACAGTTACATGTATGAATGGGGGGTTAAAAAAAAAACAAAAACAACAAAAAAGGGAAAATCATAACTTGAACTGTCCTACGACAATTTCCAAGTCTTTTCACAGAAGAACAACAAACGATCGAGTCTCACTCACAGTTTGCCTTTTTTTCCTGGGTGATGTTTTTTGGATTTTAGCCAAAAATTCTTTGCTTGTATAACACTACGCTGTGTGGCATGGCAAAATGCTATCAACACTCTGCCCCCCCAACACTAGAAAAGGAGAAGAAAACCCAACAAAAAAAAAAAAAAAAGAAAAAAGAAAACCTCATTTCCCTTCCTCTTCCCCTCACCCCTGAAAACGTATTTTGTAACAACGGTGACCAACCCCAAATGGAGATACAGGAGGGGATGGGTGTGAGGGTGTGTGGATCCTGGGATGCTCCGGGCTGAGCTTCCTGGGGGGATCCAACAGCTTTCACGAGAGAGGAAATGGGAGAGAAAAACCAAAGCAGGTGGCCGGTTGTGAATGGAGGAGAGGAGCACAGGAAGGCACAAGCCCTGCCGGGATGTGAAGGATGGGAAGCAGCACCCAGCCCCATTCTGCTCTTTGTTGTCAAAACCAAGCTGCAAAACAGTGTCTTGCAGAATTCCTTCGGGGGAAATCGAGGGGAAAACACTCCTGCCCTCAGCCCCGTCCCCACGCAGCAGGGCTGGCGCACCTCCCAAGGCTGAGTGCTGCTCACAGCTCTTCCTTCTGGCTCGGCGTCGTGCCCAGGGCCCCCAAACTCGTGCAGGCATCTCCAGTGACCCGAGTGGAGCTGAGCATCCCAACCCAACCACAGAGATGCCAGGGAGCAGATCGGCAGCAAGAGAGGCTCGATCCTGATCCACCTAGTATATAAAAAAAAAAGTAATAATAGTAAAATTAAGCAAAATAAGATAAAAAAGTTGTATTTTTTTGGTTTTTTTTGTTTTGTTTTGTTTTATTTTGGTTTTTTTTTTTTTTTTTTACATGGCATCTGGGGAGGAGCACTGGAGCATGTGCCAGAAAGGAGGGAGAGGGTGGTGGGTTTGTCCCTTACATCTTGCTGTGGACTGTTTCAGACATCATGCTTGGGCTCTGAGCATGTAGTATTTTGCACTTTGTAATGCAGGATGTATATTCCAGCTTCCAACATGTCCCTGTAAAAAAAAAAAAAAAAAAAAAAAAAAAAAAAAAGGAGAAAAAAAAAAAAAAAGAAAAAACCAACATCATTGGCAATGGCAGCCTCTAAGGATGTATTCTTTTCTTTCTTTTCTATGTCACTCGATTCGTTTGTTTATACCATCTTTGTAATATGCCTGCCTTGATTTTCTCCCCTCCCCTCTCCCCACCAATAATATGCATACTCATTAAAGATGCCGTATCCCTGTTCTGAGCTGTTATGGTCCCCATCACAGGAGCGTGGTCCTGGCTTGGTGAAGGCTGATGTCCCCACGCCCGGTTCCCCACGCCGTCCTGCCCCGCCACCAGGTCTCCTCCCAGCCCCCACAGACACGATTTGGGTTGGCCATGGCCAAGGACATCACCCTGTGCCCCCGAGGCAGGATGTGACCCACGGGGGCCCTGCTCTGCGTGCCACATGCAATGCTGTGGGGAGCAGCGGACTCCGCTTTGCTTCGCTTCTGTTTTAGCTGTTTCTCTGCTACCTTTTCAGCAGATTTCTTATTACACTGCACTGGATTGCTATATTTTTAACCAGAAATAAACTAAGGATTAGAGCATGTGCCAGTTAAATTCAGTTCTTTTCCTTACATGGTCTTTCTCGCTCCCTGTCGCAGCTTTCCTTCCTCCACAGCTCCCTTCCAGGCAGAGGGCAGGTGACACCAGCACATCTCCCCAAGGCACGTTCCACCATAACTCTCCATCCTCTTGGCACCTCGTCACTTTTTGGCAATTCCTCTTTGCTCCTCAGTCATCCTTTTTACCCTTCAGTGGTCACCACCTACCTGAAATGAACCCAACAGTGATATATTGTGGTTGGATGCTGCCTACCCGAGATGAACCCAACAGCAACGTATTGGGATGCAGCCTCAGGCACTCATCCGTGCTGCGCTGTGTTTTGTAATGCTGGATGCAGCTCTTCTTAAGGACTCAGGAGAAGTTTTTTTATGGATGTCTGGTGAGTGCATGACACAAAGATCCCATTGAAGTGGGTCAAACGCTTCCCTGCAAACAGCCTGATATTTAGATAGGCATGAAACAGTGCAAAAATGCCTCGTTACCCATCACATAGAGGTAGCACTCATTTCACAAGTAGCTTTTCCAGGCTGCAGACCCACTTGTTCCTGCTTTCGCCTTATTTGCCAACCCAGCACAGCAAACACAATTCTGATTTTCCATCCTTTTGTTCCTGGGTACAAATCCTTGGTCAAGCTGATGTTCAGCACAAGAGACAGCCACAGACTGATATTAATTGGCTCCCACACCACGTGCTTAAAAATAACGATCCCTTTATTAATCATAGGGAGCTGAGCAATTTGTCTTAGTTCTGAGCTTTCCACATTAGCCCAAGGCCAGAAATATTCTTGAGAGGAAGCCCAGAGAGAGAGGTAATTCAGAGCATTTCTCTGCCTTACGAGCCCTGGATTCACGCATACCTACCCAAGGCACATGAAAACATCTGTCATCAAGGCTCATAAATCTACACAAATTGTCCATACCTGCTGTTTTACATCCACGCCATCAGGTGCACACGAATAGCTGAAGGTTTTTAGGCTGTCAGGGGTGTTTTAGTGATCCTGCAGCAGAAGGCAGTTCCTTGAGCCCCCCAGCTGGCTCTGCTGCTCTGGCAGTTACAGGTACAGCACACCTATGAGCAGCAGCTTGCGGGACGATGAGGAGCACAGAACCACAGAGCTCAGCACGACCAAACTTTGTTTTTGCTGTTAGCACAGCCCCATGAAAACAGGGACGTGAAGAACTGTCCTTCTACCTTCAAACAGCATTGAGCTCTGGGTCAGCCCAGTTTCCCAGTTTCCCCACAGCTCATTTGCTTCCACGCTCCTGTTATGCTGAAACAAACACACTGATGGGAGAAGTAATCCCACGTGTTGCAAGCTAAGCTGCACTCAGACAATGCCACATACCTTCTCCTGCAGCCTTTTCTGTGCAGCCTTTGAAGTGGATGGCATTCCAGCTGGCAGTCCCCCATGCCCTTTCTTTCCTCCCAGCTCTGCATGTAAACACAACAGAAAATCCCATTTCACTATGCTGCTTGCAGTGGGGTTCAATGTGTGTGTGGCCCAAAGGAAAAGGAATTCCTGAAGAGTTTCCTGAAAAAACAGCAGGTGATGTCCTTAGCTTTCAGATTTGCCTTTTAGCTGAAAAACAAGCAAAACAAACGCAAGGAAAATCCCAACACAACAGCTTGACTATTTCCAGATATAAGAATAAACTGAGGTCTCTTTCTGCTATGTAAATGTTGACACGTTCACTCCTTTACAATAAGATGGGCAAACATAACGATCTGATGGATGCCAAAGGAATAATTGGATTTTATCAGTGTTCTGCTCATACATTGAAAAAGCACAAGCTGTTCCTTGTGCACGTCAGGCAGGAACAACTCTTGTTATGACAGACATTGTGGGAGTTTCCCAGCTCCAGCCCATCCTCTGGGTACCATTTTAGGTAAGTCACTGCACTGATGTGTGCCTGTGAAACACTCACCTCCTTCTTCAAGGTCCTTCTGGATCTACAGCGTGGAAAACCACCAGCTATCTGATCCAACAGCAGGCTTCTGTAGACTTTCAGCCAACGCCCAGAAGACTGAGATACCAATACACATTCTGGCCTCCTCTGTAAGCACTTAGCATAATGGTAATGATCAGGCATCCCTGCTTTGGTGTCCATCACGCACCAAAAAAGTACCTTTTTCAGAGGTTTTAATTTTCAATCAACAAGTGAGAGCTCCTGAGCCTTGCCCAGCACGAGATGGGCCCAGACCTTGAGGCTGTTGCTGACTGCGCTCGTCTCATTTGTTCTGCTGAGCAGCAGCTGTAGATGCACTAGAATTGATTTCACTCTCAAGTCCAATGGCTGCAAATGCTCCAGAGAGCACACTGTGTGTGTTCCAGTCCCCAGGCAGGCTGTCCCCATTCAGCACTACAGCCTCATTTCATCAGAGCTGACAGCCAGGCCTCAGTTTTGAGCTCATGGCAGCATCCCCTCATCACACAGCCTAAGAATGGCCATCAGCACCACCTGCACCAGATCATACAACCAACCTCAGCCTATGCAGGCTCATCCCAACCTCACAGCACAGCAAGAAGAGCATTGGGAAGGCAGCACTCTCCTGTTATTCTGCATACAGGGCTCCTCCCTGTCAAATGGGTTTCTATCTTGACAATTAAAGCACGTGGGAAGCCAGCTCTATTTAATCTTTGTTACATCCTAGTGTTGTAGAGCCTAGCACTGCTCACCTGAAAGCTGGCTCCCTGGCAATGCCCCCACCAAGACAACACCCACAGCACTCTGCATCCTTCTGCACAAGAACAGCCAGTGCCTTCTGGTGTCAACTCAAGTCATCAATTGTTTGCTGCAACAGACACGCTTGTATCCCATCTGTTGTCCCTATGGACTACAGTACTGCTCTGCTGCAAAGAAAGAAATGCTTTGAGAAGGGCTGAATCAAGAAAAAAAGGGATTAAAAAACATCCTTTTGAGAGTGTGAGCCTGCTGGTTGTGGACTTCAACAGGCTGTCAAGTCTCAAGGTAGGACTTCTCACTGGTCACAAAGAGTTCCTTTGCAGCACTACTGCTTTCTTGACCAAACTGTGAGAAAATGAAGTGGGGGATTCCACATGCAAAAAGCAAACCTGCTATGGCCAATACTGAAAAGGGAAAGACTTGCTGCACACATCAGGAGTTACAGTGGTTCTCATACAAAGGATCACCAAGTTTCTCCAAATAATGCAGCTGCACCTCAGGGCTGCTGGTGCACCTTATGACCACTACCTGCATATTTCCAAGAGGAGACAGCAATCATTTTTCCCCACAGGCAGGAGCTAAAATGAAAAGTAAAGCAAGGATGGGATTAATGAAGAGAACCGACATCATGTAACCAAGTAAGTTTATTGTAGAAATCCTTGGAGACAAGTTCTGGCCCCAGTTAGGATAAGGAATTTGGGACTAGAGAACCATTGTGAGATACGCAGTTTGCCTTCACAGACTCAAAATAACTTCTGAACAAAATGGTGATGGTCTTGTATGCTCCATTCTCAGAAGAACCAGAGCTTGGGCAGTAATCCTGTTCCCCAAGTCCCTCCCACAACCAGCCAGGGGAATAACAGTATATTCCAAGCAATAACCCAGCAGGCATATTGAGATTAGTCAGTCCAGAGGCACTCATATGGAGTATGCAAGGGTTGGAGTGCCAGGAAGCCTTCTGGGCTCACACTGACTGCCTAGCACATTAGGCTGATTTCAGCAGGGCTCACCACTGCTCCCAGCACGTTTCTGCACTCGCAGAACAGCCCTAGGTTGAATCTTCATAGAATGTCTTTGCCATGGCGTGAGCCACTTTCACCACCTTCTTCTCCTTGGCATCCGGGCCCATGTTGCTGCGGGCTACTTTGATCCAGTACTGCTCTGTCCTGGACAGATAGTCTGCATGCTTCTCATCAGGCTGAACAGATGGGTGTTGCTCCTCTCCTGGTACACAACGGGAGGAAGAGAGAAAGAGAGGTCACATACAGCTAATGAAGGCAATCTGCTCTCCCACGTGTCAACTCAGCCGTGGCTGTGCTTCAGCTTGTATTTAAATGGAATAGCCTGAAAACCTATCAGGAGCCAAAGCAATTTCTCCTTTACTCCTTAAGAAGCACGCACTATGCAAACCTTGCTTTTGATGAAAAACTGACCTGAATGCCAGTGAGGTCAGTGACACCAATGAATGCTGTATTTTATGTCAGTATGAAGGAAACATTCTTCTTGTTACCTTCTTCATCCTCACTATCCTCTTCAGAGCTCTCTTCTTCTTCTTCTCCTCCTTCTGCACCTTCCATATCCTCCTCCTCTTCATCTGACTCTGACTCCTCCAGCCATTCTTGTGTTTCTTAGGTGAGAAAGAAGAAATAAGTTGGGGACAGCAGGGAGAGATCTAACACAGACAGGAAGAAGTGAACAGCACAGAACAGCTGTGGAAGACAAGCTGGTAAGAGTCCAATCTCCTCCCAGCTCCAAAATTACCAGTAAAACTCCTTCCTTTCTGCCCTTTATCCATTGCACACATGCAGCCCATGAGATTGCACAGCAGAGCTAAGGTTAGAACCAGCCATCAGTGAACAAAGATGCTCGGTTTACATGCCTTGATTTTTGAAGCAGACAGACCAGAGTTCATACTCTACAGCCATTACAAAGCTCTGGACAAGAGCTTTTGTGACAAGACCACAGGCTTTTGTGGTGGTAGAGACTACAAGACACTGCATATCACATACTTTCAAGCTATTTCCTTCCAGGAATAAAATAGAGCACCGCTGGAAACAACATCCCAGCCTTTATTGCAATAGAGTCACACAGCCCCCCTGCCACCAGAGCTTACTTGGGTCTATCTCCACCAGCACTTTCCACTCTTCCATCTTGTGCAGGTCGATGCTGTAGAGGTCACTGAGGGTGAACTGGCGATCGCCCACCTCAAACATTCCTCCATACACATACAGAACCCCATGCTTCACTGCCAGCATGGCATTTGAACGTGGGCACGGTTCCACCTGCGGGCCCAAGGCTGCGCCTTCCTCCTCCTCCTCCTCCGATTCAGACCTCTCCTTCTCATCTGCAGGCCCACAGATCACCTGCTTGATTGTCATGACAGTTCCATCTTCTGCCACCACCTCTTTGACCATTTCCACCGGGCCTTGTGGGGTTTGCTTCTC
Source organism: Centrocercus urophasianus (assembly GCF_019232065.1). Lineage (NCBI taxonomy): Eukaryota > Metazoa > Chordata > Aves > Galliformes > Phasianidae > Centrocercus > Centrocercus urophasianus. The sequence continues at coordinate 15,526,519 of NW_024884755.1, forward strand.
TACCTCATCATCTCCACCGTCTGTCTCAGCTCGTCTGCCACGTCTTCGCTTCCTCTTCTCTGACTTCGATCCCTGTTAATAAGAACAAGGAGCAGAGGCAGACTGCGTGTGAACTGGGTGTAGCTAATAGCACAGAGCAGTTAATACAATATTACAGATGCTGCTGTGAGGGAATGGGGAGAATTCAATTATTTTTTCACTAGAATTGTAAGTCTTGGATGATAGCTACAACCTCCTACTAAGCATGAACTTCTACCAGCCATAAAACAGGCAGCAGTGAAACCTCTGGAGAACCTACAGCACGGAGTGGCCACATCTATTCATGGCAGAACTGCTGGGGAGAGGGAAGACAGCTCTGTTGTTCTGTATCTTGCAAGTGTACACACACACACACAGTCCACTGGTCTCTGACAGGAGCAAAAGTAAATAACCCATCATTTTGTGAAATCAAAACAATTGCTGGGTGCTAAATTACAGTGCATTATCAGGAAGCACTCCAGGTCTTCAAAGCATTGTGTAAAAAGGATAGGAAACAGACAGCTAGGAAGGTAGAAGCAAACACCTGAGAGGCTGTTTGCCTCTTATTATGTGATTGACATCTCTTTTTTGAGGACGCAGCAAGAAACAGTAGGGATGAAAAGAAAGAAGCACCTTGCTTCCTCCTTGAGAGTGGTTCAAACAAAGCCAAAGATCTGAGGGCCGCATTTCTGAATTTCTCATGAGCCAAGGGTCAATACTTCATCCCTTCTGCCAGGTCATTGACAACAGAGAAAAGAGGGAGGCTATTTTATCCCAATGCAACACAAGACCTTTTCACAATAGCTTTTACTGAACTAGCTCACATCAGACTTAGACTGGAGCCAGCCTCCAGTAAAACACCAGAACTGTTTTCATGCTGCTTTGCTTCATTTTGCATTACACAACAAGAGGGCACATGCAGACTGACTCTCAAAGGAAGAGGACCGCTTCCTGACCCGCTCTTCCTTACAGCCATTGGGGCTCAGAGGTTTCCTCTCTCCCCAGGTGACAGTCTGCATCACACAGGGAAAGCAGGGTATGGAAAATACAAGGGGCTATGTGGAGAGGAAGGAGAAGGGCAGCATAACGTCAGAGAATTCAATCTGGAAACAAAAACCTGCTAAGCTGCACATCCCCAACATCATCCTGACAGCTTTTCCCATCTCCACAGCCAATCAGACACAGATGAAAGCAGCAAACAGACCTGGTGGCTCAGCCTTGACATAGAGGCTTTGCCCACACTGTCAAAATGAGGCCAGAAAAGGTTGAGACAAAGGAGATCAAGGAGAATGAAGTGAAGACAATTGTGTAGTTCTTAAACAAGACCTTTAGCTGTCCAGGAAACCAACGGTTTTTCCCAATATCATAGAAATAAATATCATTGAAGAAGTCCCCTTCAATGCTCTCTTCCTCTTCTTCATCATGCACACCTCCAAACAGAAGGGAACGGTTATTGGGACCAATTGCCACGGAGAAGCCAGACCTGGGAGTGGGTTTCACACCAGATGGGTTGAGTCGAGTCCATACCCACTTATCTGGTAATGGATAAAAAGAGACAGAATTATCAGCAAAAGAGAATCATGATGATTTCTACATCTTCCAAGACCCTTCAGTTCTCCAGCAATCTTTTCAAGCATCACAACAACCCATTTTAGACATACTCAAAACTGCACTGCTCGCGTTCAGCAATCATGTAAATCAGAACCACTCGCATTTCCACTTCAATCACCCAAGCAATCCACACACTTCCTTCTACCCTTAGAAAGCAGCTGTGTTTCCAACAAAAGCAAATGAAGAAAGCTGTCTGCAGGGCGTGCTTTCTGGAGCAAGGGGCCTCATGAAAGGTACACAAACTTTGCAGGAAGCTTGAGTTCAAACCAGGATTGATTATAGCCCAGGACACCAAGGGAAGGTGCTCTGGTTACCCCACAGTTTCATACGGCGTCAATTCTCTCCACGTGAACTTCCTACTTCAGTATCTTCTCTGTCATTCTGCACTGCTGCCTTAACCCCAAGAACAGCCACAGTTTATTTTAAGGAGCCCCAAATGTTAAAAAAAAAACATTATAATAATAAAATACCCAGGAGAGGGAGAAAGCTTGTGCTCCAAGCCCTCTGCTTTCACTCCCTTCCTTTCCTTTACTATGGATTTAGAGCAAATCCCTAACATGCAGGCTGGCAGAAGCATGTGCACTGGCTAGGCACTGTGTTTCTGAAGGAACCACAAATTCAAAAAGATAAGCTATAAATAGGACATCATGCAAGCAGGGTCTGCAATCCAGACAATACCTGACCAACCTTCCTCCCCAAATCCCACATTAAGATGGCCGGGTTTAAAGAAATCTGTCACTACTTCAACATCTTGGAAAATCTGCTCAAGGAAGATTATCCTGCTCCTTAAGCCAAGGACAAAATTCTCTCTCCTAAGGAAAGTGATGGAATCCCCATTTCTGAGGGTATTCACAGATAGATGGGGAAAAAAAACAACAAAAATCAGTCAACCAAAATCCATTCCTGGTAATATCCCTGCACTGAATAATCTCATGAGATCACACCCCCACCTTCTCTCCTAATAGTTTATAGATGACCCACCACTACTAAAAACAGCTTCTTGAAAACAGGAATTTCCAGTGTGGGAAGTTCTGAAATCCCAACGATTTTCTGTTGTGAAACAGAAGAGCAATGATCAGAATGTTCCAGGGAACTGCAATTTCAAAACGTTGTTTTAATTCCCTCCTACATACAAACCCCCCAAAAATCCCTAACATCTTTTCTGGTAATTCTTATGGAACTGCTTGCACAGGTCAGAACTTCTCACAGTTATGCAAGGTGCCTGGAGACCCTCCAGTCCAACTCAGACTATTCCAAGGCCAACTGGAAAACATCAATGTAAATAATGCTGATTCTCCAGCAGAAAGCTCCTCCCAGCCTTCCTCCATTAGCTCTGTCAGTTCTCCATGAAGTTTCTCACATAGCTCCAGTTCTTTGCCTGTTTCACAGAGCTACTGACATCAGCTCTGTAATCAAGTCACCTGAGATGGGAACCACGACTCCCAACACCCTTCAGCCAACCACTAAGCTTTGGTTAGCAGAGATGATGTGGCCTCATCTTTCCAGGCCTTAAATGGACAGGGAGAAAAAGAAAAAGTGAGTGCCCTATAGACTATGTTCCCATTCTCTCCTACACAACACAGCAGCAGGAATGTTGCCTGTATACATGATAGAACACCTTCTTCCTCCAATTCCCAAGTGAAAAAGTAGGACACAACTTCTCTCCTATCTCTCAGCAGCTGCCATTCCTTCACTCTAGCTCCTTTCTTTTCAAGCTAGAGTCACAGTATACAAATGCACTTAACTACTCCTGGGAAAGAAGAAATATTTAAATCGACTTCTCTGCTGTGTTTAGCCCCAAAGCAAAAGCTGGGGCACAGTGCTCACCATTAAAAGGGAAATTTTGTTCTGAGCTTGGATTTTTTCTTGGTTTCTTATTCAAAAGAAGAGAGAGGATTCACAGCCTTGCAGCACCGCTTCCAGCACGGCCCCCTAGCTGCAGCAGTGGCTTACCTTCCTCTTTGCCTGAGCCTCCACTCTTCAGCAGGAACATATCTGTATGCAGGGTGCCTTTGTCAACATCTTTCTTAACTCTCTGCAAAGAAAGGAAAGACAGGGATGCTTGGTGAAACACTTTCAATGGCCAAAACGCAGGAGGCACAACTCTTCAAGGCCTAGGAAGTCACTCACACCAAAACATGCCATTCTGAACTCTCAACACCACAGATAAGCCTAATCACAGCCTAAATCTGTACATCACCGTGCTGAAAAAGCAAACACTGTGATAGGGGCAAGGAGAAACCACCAGGCACTTCACAACTGCAGTGCTGAAACCAGGGCCATTTTCTACAGCAAACAGCAAATCCAGAGGCAATGGAGGCAGCCAGAAGGGACAAATGGAGGCTGGTGTCTTGTGATTCTCAAGCACGCCTCACTCAGTGCCATCCTACAAGTGAGCAGTGGGAGACGTGTAATAAACCACAAGCAACTTCTGCCTGCAAGAACCAGAGCCTCCCTCTGCTCTCCAGGCTGCAGCACAGATCGTGGGACTGGTGGGCTCCTGAAGAATGCAGGATGAAATCAATGCAAGGGCAGAGATCTGGGCACTACAGAGGAGAAATAAAATGGCACAAGTGATTAAAACTGATCATGTTACAAGAAAGGAAGGATGGGCAGCACCAAGGAAACAGGAGAGCCAAGATTCTGCCTTTTACTGTGCCACAGACAGCATCAGGTTCTCTCGAGGGAGCAATTTAACATCTGTGCCTCTGCTCCTCTAGCTGTAAAAGAGAGCAGATACCCGCTCACCAAAGTGGCACACAGTAACTTCCAACAGTGCTGGCAAGGCCCTCTGGGATGCTGTCCTTCAATGCTGAGCACTCTGACTATGCTGTATCATCTGCACAGCACAAGTTTAAATACAGATCTGCATCAAGCACAGACTCTCAATCCTTGCCACCCCCAATATCCACCCCAACGCAACAGAAGCAGAGTCCTCTCTGCCCCACAGCCTGGCTGCAGGTGTCATTAGTAGCATTTGAGGCACCACAGAGTCTTAAGAATCAGTTTTCCCTCCTGGATAGAAACAGAAGCCTCACTTTAACCCCCTGCTACAGGCAACTGTGAGACACCAGCAAAAGCAGCAGGTCTCAGCTGAAGGAATTAAATGCATTATTTTTAAATGCAAGTTTCCCTTTCTCCTTTCGCTGTAAGCCCCTGTACTCAGAGCAACATGCAGTATTTGAAAGCAGCACTATGCAACACCACCACAGGAGGTCTTTTAGCAATGTCCACAATCCACCCATCCTCCAAGAAGATGCTCTGGCTTCCTTGTAATCCCTTCCTCCTGGGGGCAATGGCATTGCTCCAGGCAGCATATCCCAGCAGGAGCTGGCAGGGTTGAGCCCAGTGCTTGGGAAGGAGTAGGGCTTGGGTTCATGCCACAGTGTCATCTTCTTGCTCCATATCCATACTCAGCCCTGTGCCTTGAGCTTAGTAGGTTTTGCTATTGCATGGCTCAGCACTCAGTTCTCAGGAATGGTATTTGATTCTTAGAAAGGCAGAGAAGGAAGAAGAATAAAGCACGTTTGAGGCACTGCACAACAAGACTTGAACTTGGATGATGTTGAGAAGCTCCAGGGAAAGCTGATAATAAAGCGCTAGAAGAAACAGGAGAATGCTGTTCAAAGAGCAGCAAAAAGGAAAGGGAAGCTTCAGTCAACTCAGAGACCAGGGTCTGCCCTAGGAAATGTTAGTCTGGGGCTGTAGATCTTGCTCTTCACCTGCATCTAGGCATTCCAAGCAGCACACTGGAAGACACTCTCTCCCAGACAGGCTGTTGAAGCTGGAGGTATACAACCTTAATGAAGTCAGCAACCACACTATTCTACCCCCTGTTCTTGAGCAGCAGAACGCCAGGCACACTGGGACAGAAAGCCTGCAGGAACAAGCAGCAGTGATAGGCCTATCTTCTGAAGAAGAACAGGCACAGAAACAGCTTCTTCTGCCACTGCCAGTTCTCTAGCACACGGAAAAAAAGCAAGTCAAGTTTTTGCATTGGTCAGTAGTTCTGACACATAGCTAGAGGAGCTCTGGTAATAGAGACACAGCTGGAGGGGCTGGGAGCTGCCCACTTTGAGCAGAACAGGTTGCCAGGGCAAGAAATGCCTTCTAGGAACAGAGCTCTAAATACTGAGTACAGCAGTTCCATGGTACTGGAAGAGCACATATTGTGGGACATACAGCAGCAGCTCTCAAGTTTAAAGGGCTATGAGTCACTGCACAGAGCAAATAACATTCTGCAGCCATGTCACACTTTGCTGTCTCTGTCACAGAAGTCTAGAGCAGCAGAACTCTCCAGCAAGCTGCAAGCTATGGATGGCTGAGCTACAGCAGCCTTTTTAGTCTCTCCCTTGCTTCAAACACCCTCCAAGCTGCAACTAAGCAAAGAGCTGTCAGGGATGGATGGACAGAGGAGAGGAATGGGGAGAGAGATGGGCACAGGGCTTGAACACAGAGCAATGGCTGCAAAGCGAATATCTGATAATGAGAATGGAAAGGGGGTTTATTTTGTTTCCAATCCCAGGTAGGCTGCAGTTTGTACTTCAGTGTTAGGCACACCACATTCTTATGTGTAGGGGACACACAGGCTGAAAGGTGCAAAGCACAGCTGTCAAGCACAGTGAGATGAGCACTGTCTGCATGGAAAGAAGGGAAACAACATATACTGAGAGAGCAGTTGGCTTCACCATCGTGCAGGCTGGGCAGAATAATTGCTTTATTTTTCTCCTGAAAACTACACAGGCTCCTTGTAGTAAACATTACGTGTACAACACGACAAAGCTTCTCGGGCTAAGAAAACCCAATGAGCTGGAGTGAGAGTTAGTTATTTGTTGTCAGAGATGCTTGTTTTCCCCACTCGCACTGGCTCAAAAGCAGGCACTTCAGTAGCAAGCAGCACACTGATACTAGAGAGGCCAACTCCCCCAGCCCAGGACACTCATCTGCCCTGAGGAAATCACTCCATCAGCCACAGGAGCCTCCTGTCCCCTCACTGTCCCTCTTGCTCTCGAGTCCCAGGTGGTTGCTTTCAAGCACAAAGCTGCCTTGGATATCCTCTACCTCCAGCAACAGGCAGCAAGAAGCACCTTCAAAGAGCAAAGCAACTGAAGCATAGAGAGTGCATATAAGCTGCTAAACACAGCTAATAAAAGAGACCAACAGTGGCAAAATACAGCCAACTGACAGAAGGCCCTTAGCAAGCAGAACTGCAGAGAGAAGCTTTCCCACAAGACCAGCCTTCAGCCCTCCCACAAGCAGCCTCCCAGCAGAATCCACTACAAGCAGAGCTCACTGCTAAAAGGAGGAAAAAAAATATTAGAAAAAAAAAAAATACACCTTAGCTTACTTTGGCATCCAAAAGCCCTGCACACAGATAGTGCCAGAGCTCCCATGGCTCATGGACTGCTTCCACCCTCAAGGTAGAGCAGTGTTAGCCTCCAACACATCCTGGCTGCATTCGCTGTGCCAGCCAGGCACAGTGTGCTCACGTTGCCTAGCAATAGAGAGGTCTCATTGCTTCATACAGCCAAAAATGCAGCTTGCTGCAGCAAGACCCATTCCAAGCAAGCGAAACGGTGAAGACATCTTTGAGATCAGCAGGAAAGCAAGTCTGAGTGTCTCACAGGCTTCTGAGGCGTATTTAGGGAGCGATGACAAAAATCTACAACAACCTCTCCTGTAAGGAACCACAGTAGTTGTCTTTTATCATTTCTGGGTTGAAGATAAAGCAGAAGAACATAAGGACACCAACATGCTAAGGATCATGTATTTTCAAGCGTGCCCTTATTCAATTTGCACACTTGGGGTTGTAAAGCTCAAGTTTTCCATCTTCTCTGTTTGCATCCTGGATGCTCACTGCCTGAACTTAACATCCTAGAACAGCAAAATCTAGTGGCAAATGCATGCCTGGGTCCCAAGGTAACAGCCCTGGCTCTATCCACAAGTACTGGAATGCCTCAGACAAGCCATTTATCTTGCCTGCTTTTTTCCCCAGCCATGAAAGAGACTCTTAGCCAAGTGACACCAAGGGAATTCAGCAACACAGCCTGGACTGACAAACATCACTGAAAACTGACCCTCCGTGCTCAGCTCGGCATGCATATCAAGCAAACCAAAGTACCAAGCAAACCTCTCTGCTGGAGGCTGAGGATGGGCAGACTGAGCACAGAAACACCCATGGCTGCAAGCTGACAACGTTGCTCAGGCTTCATAAGGCCCTGACAGCCAGCTTGGTACACAAATGCCTACAATTCCACCCATTACTATGAATCTCCTGGGCTTACAGGCCTTTTTGTTTTGACAACATGCGTATTTCTCACCACATAACGCCTCAAAGCAGATTTACAAGGGCTCAGGGCTGTACAGGATCCAACGCATCAGAACTGCCCACTGCAGGGAAGCAGCCCTACCACACTGTAACTCTCCTCCAGCAACCTGGCAGCCTATCCTGCCCTGGTACTCCAACACAGGAGCAGTCCTGACTTCTTCCCTTCTCTCCAAAGCACACACAAGCTTAGCAGCAGCTGTGGGAAGCGAAACTGCACTTTTCTACAGCATGCATGAAAATCAATCCTGCTTTTTGTTAGAAAGGAAATTAGAAGGGTCTACAGGACTTGGCAAACGGCGCTTTATTTGGACACCTGTCTGATTTCATATCCACACGTGAAGCCCAAAAACATATTCAGAATACTCCTGAATGTAGCATCTGCTTCTAACCAGAGACAAAGGACAGGTCTTCTCTACCTGCCTACTTCCAATTAAGGGTTGTTTCTTCCATCTTCCATCTCTTACTCCTCCCCTGAGTATCCCTGCCAATGACTCCGTGGGGAGGACACAAGCCAAACATTTTCTTCACATCAAAGAAAATCCAGAGAGATTCAGCTCCATAATCAGTTACAAGCAAAGACATACTGAGAATTAGATAGCCAAACATCAACTGTGTTTATTCCAGAAGACTTAAATCTTGAACTAAATTTTCAGGATGATGCTGAAGTCTGTTGCCTTTGCATCCCAAGAAGAAGAAAACTGTCTGGTGCTCTGCTCAGTTTGTAGCTCGGCTTCATTCTCCCTGCCCAAAAGTTCACCTGTGCTGCAGAAGGCAAGCAAAGCCTACGACAGGAACAGCACGTCAGAGCAGCAGACTCAGCTCTCTGTGCTACAAAGGAAGTAGATTAATAACAAGAGTGCTTGTTTTAATCTAAGAGCTGTTCGCCAAGCCAAAGAGGAACTGCATCCAGCTCTTATTCTTGCTCAGTACTCTGCATAAAGGCTGAGTGCTCATTTATCACAGCAGAAGGCTGACGGCAGCTTTGCATTCCTCTATCCCTTCTACTTCATTTTTATTAGCTCAAAACAACCCAGAGCAGTGCAACAAAGCCTATCCTCATAAAGCAGAATAGACCTAACTGCAAAAACGTGTCAACTTTTATATTTCCAAGGGACTCCACACGCACTTGAAACCCAGTTACTTTCAGTAGCCCTAAGAGAGCCAAACCTAGTAAAGTGTGCAGGCTTCTCCCACTCAGGAGTGGTGGAACAGGAAGCAGACAAAGCCCTTTTGGGCAGAAAATGCCTCTGTACTGCTACTGCTATTTAATCAAGTGCACATCTGAGGAGTTAGAGCCCTCAGCGCAGGCCGTGAGGAGGCACAAATGCTTCTAAATATACAGACAGACTACTTTCTCTCCTCTTTCCATGCTTTTCTTCTTTGTTCTTCTATTCACATCACAAGAACAATGCGCCCTCCTCCCCCTGGAAGCAATGCCTTTCCACTGAGACAGCAGCAGCAGGATCTGGGTCTTCAGTCTACATTCACAACATTAAAAGCTTTTTTTTGCAGGAGCCTTTTGCTCAATGAAATATTTACTTCCTCCCACCCAGCATGGAGACAGGGACACTTGGTCAATAAGGACATACGGTCTAAAGGCCTATCCAGTATAAATTACCACGATTAACATAGCAAGAAGCAAAGCAGAGGAAGCCTGGTACTCGTCAAAAGTCTTCTTTGGCTTATTGAGTCTGCTAACAAGCACAGCTGCCTTAACCCTTTCCCTGATGCAAGTAAATACAAGGCCCCTGGTAACTGCTGCTTTTAAGCCACAAGTGCTGGAACATGGTTGAGTGCTAAGAATGCCTGAAGTTGGCAGCAATGACAGCTGTTATCAGAAATGTCACTTCTCCCAGTTGCTTATTCCTTCCTTTGTAACATCACCTCCCTATGCTGGATTAGATTAGCAGGGAAAATAGAGCATTAGTTTTACCAGAAATCAGACCCTTGATCAGGACACAACCGCAGGAACAAAGGGAAGAGAGTCAGAAGACAAGAAGATAGATTTGGTAACAATACTGGCTCCCAGCAGCCTGAACCATCCCATGTATGAACAGCACAAGGGCACAACTGCACAGTCACTCCCACACACAACCACAGGCTGACATGCACTCCCATTGCTAGTGTTTTTTTGGACATCTGACAGCTGCCTGGCATGCAGCAATATCAGAGCAGCGGGCAGTTACACGATGAGATCACCAGATCTGCACTTGTGAAACAGAGCAGAAGGAAGTGGCAGATTACACATTTGAATTCTGCTCTCCTACTGCCTCCTCCAAGCAGACAAGACACAGGACCCTGCAACCAACACAGGTCAAGGTAATCACTAAGGTGCTATTTACATAATTTGAATATTAAATTTAACTTCCATTTTAGCCCTTTAGTTTTTCCCTTGACTATTTTGTTTGGCATTTGGGAAATGTTGCAGTGGCTTATCACAGTCTCTCCTACCTGTTTCGAGTAGCCTCCATAGATGACTATGCTGCCCTCAGGTGTGGTAGCCATTTGACATCCTGACCTTGGAGCAGGCCCAATTCCTGATGGAGCCAGCTTGCTCCACGTGAAGGAGTCCAAACTGAATGCATACACATCGTTGTAATAGATGTAATCTCTAGGGAGAGCAAATTGGAACATGACAGGTTTTGGTCACGGTCATCGTTTAGAACAGAACAAAATACCACTTCAGCAGGAGCACCACAAACCTCTGAAGAGGTGCAGTACCTTATTCAACTCCCCATATCTCTGATTTTTCCTCCCTCTGTAGCCTTGGCAATGTAGAGATTTGTTCAGTTGAAGGTTACTACTTCAGAGCAACAATTATGTATTTAATGAAGCTCCTACATGCATGACCTCTCTGGTTCTTTTTGTTTTATTCCCACCTCATTCCCTATTATAACAGAGCTTTCACCAACTCTTTCCAAGAAACACAATCCAAGGTGACTTCAACCAAAACACAAACGATCAAAACATATTAGTGCAACATCTGTCTAGAGGGTGGGAATGAAAAATGTATACATACACATACATACACACACTCTCCTCCTGGTAGCCAACTCACTGCTATAGAAAGTGCTCTGCACCAGTGAAACTGCCAGTTAGCCAAGTGTAGGGTAGGCTTTGCAAACTGTGCTGTGCTCCTGGGGACTGCAGTTATGCAGCTTAGCACCTCTGAGAAATTATGTAGCTCAGCTCCCTTCAGCCCTCATCACAGAGAAGCTGTGACCTCATGTGGCATAGGAGAGCCTACTGGGGAAGATGTTTCTAGGAAGAGAAGCCTCTTTGATGAGAGGCAGAATCCAAAACCGATGTACTGAGCTTTAGCTATGAGGATGAGGAGCTACTTCAGTGATTATGTAAGTGGCAAAACCATTTCTCAAACAGTTAAGACTTGGGAAAAAAAAAAAGAAAAATAAAAAAATCAAGATCACTTATCTTTCTAACATAGAATCATATAATTTGTTCACAGTACCACTACATAAAATCCTGGCCTTATAGCCCAGCTTGCAGTTGCTGGTGAAATCACGTTGTCTCAGTTACACAGGTTCAAACACCACCAGCCATCCTGCAATAACCCACCTCGTGCTCTCATGGAAACCTCCAAAGACCATCAGTTGTCTTTTGCAAGCAACCATTCGATGCCCACTTCTTCCTGAGGGACCTCCTGATGCTCTGAAAGACAAAGAAATTTCACTCATCAGCAAGCTTCCCATCCTACCAGTGGGTCAGCCCATTTTTATTGAAGTCATAAGGCAGCTGGACTGGCTGAGCTTAGCTTCTGGTACAGGCATGGGAAATCATAGGGAACTTTGTCACCTTAACATAGATGTATGTTTTTTTCCAGAACAGTACACGTGTTCTTCCTGTAATGCTTGGTATTGTAATGCTTGATATTGCAAAATGCCTGTGGTGCAAATAACAGTTTTATTCCTAGCGATAAACCATACAGTCTAACAGCACCTGAGTCTTGAAGTCTTTTCTGCTATGACTCAGGAGGTAATTCTTCAGGAGAGTTTAATGAATAGCAGTTAACTCCCACAATTTCAAGAAAAGCACTCCAGACAGAGATGTTTACCCTAAGTAGCAGATAGAAGCCAGGAACTGGCTCTGATATCTACCCTCCTTCACTGTCATAGGAAATCACCCCTATCCACTCTATCCCCACCCAACAACCTGCAGCTAGGCTACACCACCAAACTTGATAAATTACTCAGGTTTCCTCAAGAACAGAAGGCACAGTGGCAAAACAAGTTATCATTATCATCTTACTTATTAAAGGAGCAGCTACACATCACTGCTCTGCTCTTTTCAAGCCCGCATGGCCTTTCAGTGAGATGTGCCACTTCCATTTCCAAGAACAAGCAACAACACCCCATCTGTCACATCCTAAAGCTTTGGGCAAAGCCAGGCCGCTGGCAACAACGTTCCTGAGAGGCAATGAAGATGCACTTTCCTTCTTCATCACCTGCAGTCACGCCTTCATGTGAGAGAGAACAAAGAAAACGTGAAGAACACCCAAAACAAAGGCTAGTTCAGGGCAAACCACAGAGAAAACAAGAGCTTTGCATGTTCTCTGCCCCTTGGACTAATCTTTCACGTTTTCAGTCTTGCTAAGGAGTCGCCCACAGTGCACTGAACTCAGTAAGGCTTCTCAAGGAGGTACAGGCATGTCGGATGGCTGCAGAATCAGGGCTTAAATAAATGAGAAACCTGCTCACCACTGAGAAAAAACAGCAAAATCTAAACCCCCAACCCTACTTCTGTGCTATACGTGGCAGTGGGTAGCTGCAAAGAGCAGCAATAGATTTCTGCAGAGAGAGAAAATGAGGGGCCTCACCATCAGAATTAACAATCACACCAGCCATAATGAAGAACCCCAAGCAGAACAGCAGTGTTTGGGTAAGCCTGAATGAATATTGATTTCTTGGATTTCTTATGAGGACAGACAGTAGAATTTTCTAGGCACTTACTGGATTTTTAAGTACCACCCAGCAGAACATCACTTTTCATATTAACAATGATTTCAGATGTGGATGAAATCTTTCATAACAAAACTTTTATGTCATTATTCCAGGGGATGTCATCTTTTAGAAAGCTTGGTTTTTGTTTTGTTTTTTTTTTTTAATAAAAATAAAAAAGAAGGAATTAGATGTCGACGTTAACAATAAGATCTTGTTCTCAGGGAATACTTTCTGCCTTGCTTCTCAAACACATCTCCAAGTCAAAAACCAATTCTGACTGGTAAGACATTTATTCACTGACGCGTGTGCTGTAATAAACGCGCTCCCACAAGTGTACAATTAACTCCAAGTCACAACCACCACCATCCCAAACAGGGCCTGATCTGAGTTCAGAGGAGTCCCACCACACCACCACCAATTGCTCCCAATTACAAGGCTGTTCTCCCCTTTTCTCTAGAATATGGATGCAAGCTACAAGAGATGATGCTAAAACACAGCTGCAGGAGGCTTCACGCTGCGCCCTGTTGTGTCATCTCAGCTTTATCAACTTAAGCATTACTCACCATCCAGGAATCAGCTGCAATGGGCACTTCATAGCCTTTGATGGAAAGAGATGCCCTCTTAAGCATGCAGTAAGTGCTCTTAGAAGGTATTTTTGCTGGGAGCAATTCATACAGCCCAGGGCTTGCTCCACAGCCCATAAGAATGCACAAGCAGCAGCTCCAGGAAGGCATTTGCCCAGAGCCTTGCTTCCCAGATGCAGACTGTCTCCCTTTACCTGCATTGCTGCTCGTGGCCCAAAATAAACATTTTGGAAATGGTTTCACAGACGTTATGATTAATACACTACTTTGTGGGGTTGACACCAGAAAGCAGACATGTGGGAGGGAGCCGTAAATTCTCCAGACTCTTCTTTAAAAATAGATGAACAGATAAGTCTGGATAAGAACTGGCTCTACACATGGAAGCATGAGTCTGATCTCAACTGCTCCATAAGGAATTTGCTGTTGCTTGTGGAGTTACTCTGGGACTTAGAGTAATATAGCAGATCTGAATTCAGCTCCAGTTTTGAGAATTAATGACTTCCATGCTGCAGTATCTACAGACTGCATGAGTGAGTTACTCTTTCATTCATTCCTTCCTTCACCCAGAGAAAGTTCAGAAGAATCTCTGCAACCTCTCATTATGAAAAAAAGTGATGATGCATGCAACATCCCACCAAAGGGGCACTCCAGGATAACACACACTGTTCTGCACTACACAAAGCAGCTGAAATCCAGGACTTGGGTGTTTGGTTTTGCATCTCACACTTGTAAATGCAAATGACAAGTGTTCTGTTCATCAGCACACAGAGATATAGCACCCATGTACTTGTGTAATTAATTCAGAGGTACACAAGTGAATACAAAATTGCTACGAGGCACAAAACCCCCAGATCAAATCCTTCACAAAGTCAATCAACAGTCACACGTCTGGATCTTCCTCTAGGAGAGAAGAAGCTCAGAAGGATCCCTTTTGGTCTGTCAAAGGAAGTCTGCTCAACAGCACACCAGAACTCCCCTCTTTAAGCATCAAAACACCTTTCTACCCTGTGCTGCAGGACGTGATCTTTCTGGTGACAGAGAGCACATGAACAAGAGCCATCAGTCAGAAACAAACCTACACTGAAAGGCATCCTGCAGCCACTGCTCCAGTTCTCCCCGTAAACAACACTCAACATACACTTGCATTGCCCTGAAGTATTTATAGCCCCACGTCTCACAAAACTGTGAAGCATCATTAGCATCCCAGTATTAAAGGGAAGGGAGTTACATAGGTTCAGAAGCAAGGCGGAGAACTGCATGGAGGGATCTGCCAGCTCCCAAGTACAGCCCCGATGTGTGACACCCCCCATTTCTCTTTGAGGGAGCATTCTGGGCCACACGAAGGTGAACAGGAGGAATGCTCTCTCTAGGAAGGAATGAGGCAATTAGGTTAAAATATTGCTTTGCTCCAAGGCAGAGTAACAAACGCTTCACACACTGGGGAAACCTCACACATCGCACACATAATAAGGTGGCCCCAGTAAGTCAAAATCACTTCCTGGCACGTCATCCAACGAGCTGAGATTTGTTGCATTTGAGCCACCTCTGTGAAGGCAAAACACAACCAAATAGAGCTGCTGTCAATTTTTAACTCTGCCAAGCTGACTGACATCGCTGTGGCTCTGCATTAAGCAGTAACGGAGATCAATTTCCCCAGGAGCCTTTGCAGACACAGCACAGGGTAAGTTATTCAAGGGATTCTCTTCAAAGCATTTTACTGTCAAGCTTCTTAGAGCACCAAGATGGTCTCTCACAGAATCTGCAGGCCAGAAAGGACAACACAGCTGTCTGAAATCTAAGCTGTGAGGCTGGAATAGCCAGACTTCTTAGAACTGCAAGTTCAGGTCAGAGTAGGGTCATTTTAGCCATTTAATCTACTAATTCCGTTCTACAAACTCATTCCAACTCAACTGAAGCTGGGTGATCCATCCCAGGTGGAGTGGAGATGGAAACCTTGTCTCTCTCATCCAAGCATTTCTTATTAGAGTAACAAAATTACTGCTTTTTCTGCACTAAAGTGACATCTCCCAGACCCAACCGAGTCTACTCAATAACACTCTGTCTCCCAAATGTTTATCAACAGGGTTTACTCAGGTAGCTGTTACCACACTGGACACACGTAATTAGTGCTTTGCCTGCTACTTGGTAGCCTGTTCTATGCCAACAAGGCTACACAAGTTGCCTCACCCATTCCATCTTCCCAAACATTTACCTTCCCAACACCAGTAATCCTTCAAGCTACCCACTATCATCACTCATCCCCAGTCCAAACGTAGCGTTCGGCTCCAGACAGACATGAGAAGCTTGTATGGAACTGTATGAGGCAGCAGTGGAGTCCTCGCCAATAAAAACAAATTGCTGAAGGAAGCACAATGCAGCATGTGTGACAATCATAAAGAAGTACAAAAACATTCCTCATAAAACTCAACAATCATCACTGTCCTTTCTTTTCTTCTTCCCCTTCCAAGCAGGCTGTCATCGTGATGCCATATGGAAACACAAAGAGGCAGCAGAAACCTGATTTTCACACTCAGCCAAGTTAGCATTAAAACCAAGACATCTCCTCACAGCCTCCTACTCCAGACGCCTAATTAATGTAGCTCTTGGAGCTCTGCCCAAGGATGAAGAGAAGATGCACTTTGTTTTATTTGAACACTGGGACCAGGGCACAGGTGTTTTCAAAATACAGCAAGGCCAAAAGACGGATGTCCACCCAAAAACCTCAGAAAACTCAATCGGAGTTGATCCTGCATGGCGTAGAGAAAGAGGAACGACAGCCTCCCCAGAGCAAACTTTAGAAACGTTTATCCATTTAGCTATGAAGAGAACAACAGAGCATCACAGCCTCCCCATGCATCCTTCTACTGTGTCATGGCTGCTGAAGTGACACGGGGTAACCCAGGGGTGGTGAGCAGCTTCAGACAGCTCGAAAAGCAAAGCACTGGGAATGTGCTTCTGCTTATCCTGAGAGCAGGAGCTCATCTGATCAATTTCTCCCTCCTCACTAACCACATTAACCCATCACAGGCTTCCAACAAGTTCCCTCACCATGGCTCAATCCACCTGGGGCCTGGGACTGCTGATGCTGCCCTGCACACTGCAGCACATGCAAACATCATGCTCAGCTGCAGAGTGGGAGCAGGCGATCTTGCAGCACCAGTAAGACTCAGCATCCCCATACCATGAGGGATAAGATGCAAGATGAGTGAAGCCTTCTGACGACCAGATTTCCTCCTCCCAAGCAGGTTCCACATTGCAGCATTTGTTTGGGGAGTGGAAAACCCTAAATCAGCTCACAGCAACACATCTGCGAACCCACAAGAGAACAATCTGCACCATCACTGGTGGAACTCACGAAGCCTCATCTGGGTTCTCTGATGGCTCACAAAAAGCCATCTCCCGCCCTCGCTCTCCCTGCAGCTGGGTATTAACATTGCTCTCTGGTGAGGACTTTTTTCCAACCAAGAGTTTGGTTGAAATGTCAACCCTTTCTCTCAGCAGAGCCTCCATGGGTATCATCACTTCCTCTCCCCCGCCTGCTCTCACAAAACTAGAAGGGATGTAATGCATTTGAGTTCTAACCCCCTTTACGTGGCTGAGATGGAACAAGGGATTCAGAAGTTATTTTGGGGGAGCTGGGAGGGGTACAGTCACAGCCATGACGTCAGCTTCTGCCTAACAACAATAGGCAGATCTGCCTGCACAGTGACAGGTCTTTTTAATCCTTGCACCTCTTAAAGAGCCCTCTATCATTTTGCAGAGATTCCCTCACCCCCCCCCCCCACTGCTGAAAGACAAGCAGGGCTCACTAGAGTAAACTCAGTTTCTTGAAACCATTGCAGCTGCTGTTAGACTAACACTGCCAGGTCTGGAGCCAAGGATCACACTGTCAGATAGGAACCAGTCACTGAGGAACTGAGCAGCTCTCCCCCCAGCCTCCCAGAAGTACTCAAAAAGACCATTGCTAGACTCTTGAAGGGCTGATGACTGCCAGGATCCTGTGCCTTGAAGCATCCTTTTTACCCAGCGCACTCTGGACTCACCAGGACTATTTGCTCTTTGGCTCAGTATGACCCACTACACCCATGCCAGAGTCCTTTCAGTGCTATATTAACAAAACTAAACCTCCAAATTCCCTCTCATCAAGCAACATCAGTGCTCCCATTTTGCAAAAAGGGGGGAAAAAAGGCAGACAGGCACAGTGAGTCACTGTGTGGCCTGAGGCATGTGCCAAGGTATCCATCTCTGCACAGCTCAGCCCTAAACCAGCCTCTCAATCATCACACAAGAAAGGACAGACACCAACAACAGGCACCTGCACTTTGTAAGCAGGGCAAAAAATTGATTAGCCTGGGCACACTTCGGGCTTTCCCACCTGAAGCAAGGACACAAGAGTTCCTGCTCAGGAGCTTGACAGATAAAAAGTAGATGAGCAAGCGTTCAAAAGCTGATGCTTTTCCCCAGTAGCACCTCAAGAGTCAGCTGTGGAGGAGTTTCAGCACAGCCAAGGCTGTATTCTGGCTAAATGCTGTGGTCAAGACAATCCTGAAGTACAAAAGAAAGCCTGTGCCACGGTCAGAACTGAAGCCACATCTCCTACCTCTCAGTTTACCAGCTGACCCACCAGACTTTTTCCTTCCCTAATGCAAATATGAAGATGAGCAGAAAAAACTCAGAAGCCAAACATTAGCAGAAGACTTCAGGCCAGACCCACAAAATATTTTTAGGTGCCTTTACTCCAGTCAAAAGCTTCCAGGGTTTTTGGCACCTACTTACCTTGATAGATCAGAATTCCTGGCCTGTTTATTCCAAGGAATCTTAAGGCAGCAGCAAATGCCAGTTATCAGGAGAGAAGTCGTCTCTGTGGATAGATACCAACTGCCTTCTCAAGCAATGGTAAAACTGAATGAGATCTTTTGTACAGCACAGCCATGATACCAGGCTCAGACAGAACACAAATGGAGCAACAAGTAGTGTTTTGAAGTTGGATACCTACATCTGCCTTGGCTGGGAGGACACAGTAGTGTTCAGCATGCTCATTTCTTCAGTTACTAAGACCCAATACCCCTGCTCTAATAGCTATGCATTATACAAAATAACTTTGACCTCGATGGTCTTGGACACATCTCTTGCTTCCCCTTTTTTCTGAAGGCTGTCCTCTCCACTATTTCTACATGGGCATCTTCATACCCAAAGGAGAGATGGGCAGACAGCTGGGAAATCACAGCACCACACCAGGATCCGAGTTCAGACCATGCTGACACAGTTCCTCATGAGGTTATTGTTACTGACTTGAGAACGCACCACTTACTTGATCTGCTCCCAGGTCTTGGTGGCCAAATGCAGGACCCAGAGATCCTTGTAATGGTAAAACTGTTCCCCACTGGGAGATGCAAACTCTCCACCAAACACCCAGAGCTGCCCACCGGCTGTGGGAACCACTGCTGCCTGCCAGAGGAAAGAACAGGATCAAACAAGAGTGCAAAAGCCAGAAAAAGGAGAACTTTATCAGTCAGATGGGCAGCTGCCTCCAAATACCACAAAGCAGACAAATTGCAGCAGCTGCTGCTGCGTTGCTTGGAAAAGAAGCTCTGTGGGGCTGAATGAAGGGGAATTTTAAACCTAAGCTGGTCGCTGTGTAGCACACCTTCCCTACAGCAAAGTAAACCAATGAGCTGAGTGCAAGTCCAAACCTGAACATTTTCACGACCTGAAAAGCATTACTGCTCTATGTGATGAAAAAAAAAAAAAGAAACAAAAACAAAGAAAAGAAACAATCACCAACAGAAGGAAGTGTGCAGTATTTGAACAAGAGAGAATTGTTACTGTCTTAAAGCAAGTAGCAGAAAAGAGAGCATTAAAGAATTTGTTTTACTGTTTCTGCATGGAGCAGCATTGAAACGCCCTGCTGTAACACAAGAGAATATTAAGAGGTAAGGAATGAAGAACACCAGGACTAAGCAGCAAAAGACAGGAATCCCAAAAATGAAACCAAGTGAACATACAACTTTATTCCTTGGCTACAGGGGTGGTTACACTACAAAAAAAAAAAAATCTTTCACATCTTTTTTCCCCCCAAGATACCTGTCACAGATAAACACTGAGTTAACAGTCTCTGCAGAAGGGCTTCACTACCTGCCTGTTTTATCCAGCAAACAGCAAAGACTTCCAGCACCAAACACGACAGCACTCTGACCCAAACCAGCCCATGCATGCAGTGATTACATACATCAGAAAATATTGGGTGTGTGTACAAGCAGGAATTGTGGGAACATCAGGTTACCCCATGTCTCCATGGGCATCAAGTGATTAAAAGTTTAAGTGAAGGGACAGACACCAGCCTGCCCATGCTTGCATGCAACTTCGTGAAGAGCTGGCTTCAAGCTCATCTCACAGACAAAATCTTTCCTCAAATAAAGCTGACAACAGCCATCCATGGCTTTTCTCACTCCAGTTCTACTGAATTGATGTGGTGAAGCCAGCATAAGTCAGAGGGCCGTACATCAGAGACTACAGATGACAAGAAGGAAAGCACGCCCATACCAACCCACAGACAAACTTCTTTTTACCTCTAAGCTAACATGGGAAATGTGTTAAAAATAAAGTCACAGGGAAGACAACAAGCCATTCAGCTAACGAGGCTGAACTGCCTCCTGTGTGACTGTGATTAATTATAAGACAGAAAACTTGTTGTTAAGGCACGGCTCCCCTGGTATGTTCCTCATTTTATTTCTCTACAATCCAGCCTGCTTGCTCAGTTCAGACTGAGCTGTTAGACAGCCACCTGCTGGCTGCCAACACACAAACAAGCACCTCTCAACTCCACAGCCAGAAAGCAACCTCCTTATCACCTCAGTGGAAGGAGTATTTGAATTGCTGGCCTCCTTATGGAATTTGGCCTCTGAAACAACAATCAATTTTAAGCACAACAAGGTAACTCAAGTATCGAGTCAAAGCTTTTCAGTTCATGATAGCACACACACAGCTCAGAGCAAGGCTGGCATTTAGGCAATAGCATAACAAAGGTACAGGAACCTAACCAGAGCATTGGATCTTACCAGGAAGCTCTAAAGGGCTTTGGCCACAGGGAGGAAAATAACATTCGCATCCTGTATGGCAGCTTTTGAAATGCAGCAGTCACCCAGCCATTTGCTGCAATAGGTAAGATAATCTATCAGACAGCTGGTGAGGGCAAATGACCTGCAAAAAATACAAGTCTCTGGGCCAGTTTCTGCGTGCAGGCATTCACACAAAGTAAACTGAAACAAATCCTTCAATATCACGACCAGTCAGGGATGTTAATGACAGATACAAAGCCTAGGGAAGTGTAATGCTATAATGGGATGGAAAGTATCATAACAATAGCAGGGTGGCAAAGTCTTTGGCTGCAGCAAAAGAGAACGAGCCCAAATGCAGCAGCCACAGGTGCAGAAATGAAGGAAAAGAGCTGCTTGCCTTCAGAAGGCCTCAGTTAAGCAAAGATCTCCAACAAGAGATACCCCTGTCTCCACTGCCAACCCTTACATGAGGGCTGGGAAGGGGTAAATCATGTCTCCACCCCTTCCAGTCACTCAGGTTCATTGCACGCACCTGAGCTCCCCTCGGTTGGCCCTGCCTTCCCACCAGGTGCTCAATCACTGCTTCAAGCTGTGACTTAGCACTGCCACTACAGGGAGTTTCAAAATATCCCAGAGAAAGTTCACACAACTTTGCTATCTTTGCTGATGCTGAAGAAAAACAGTCCATCTACCAAGGGAAATTAAATAAATGAAATCCCGAGCCAAAGGCAGGGCACACAAAGTGTATCTGGCTGCACAGTTGGGACAATCCTACATGCTAGCAAGGGTATATTACAGGGATGAGCTGTTGCTAGAGCAGTGGGATCTGTAACACCCACAGGGGAAGGCCTGCAGCCACTGATCACACACAGCAACCCAGGCCCCCAGAGCTATCTGGTCACATTCTAATGAAAATCCAGAACAAGCCTGGAATGGTTGAGCTGGTTTCCATATAATGCCTCAAGATGACTAGTCCATCTAGACAAAAACAGCTTCCCCATGAGTCCTGCTGACATAACAGATACACCTCCAATATTTCACTTTCCCTGTAGCATTTCCAGACATCACTCAGGGATCAAAGAGCACCACCATTAGCACAACAAGAAAGGTGACACCACTGGCAGCCCATTACAATGAAAATGCAAAGCCAGAAACTCTTAGGGAAAAAAAAAAAGTCAACTCCCATTCATTTTTAGCACAGCATCAGAAAAATTCCAGCTGCTTCTTTGGCACCCTGCACCTCACCTGGTGAGCACAGCGCCTTGGGGGTGGGTTGGGAATCTCTACTTTAGTCCAGCTGTTTTTCCGGATGTTGTAAAGATACAGGTCGTTGTACAGGTATGTCTGTTATAGAGGAGAAGAAAGATACACATCAACACAGCTCTCCACAGGACAGGATTAGTCTACCCAAGCACAAGCACCACTCAGGGTTAGCTGTGAGTTTGGTGTTAAAGGTGCACGGTACCAGCTTTCCCTTTGGAGTCACAGAATGGTCGGGGTTGAAGGGAACTTAAAGAGCAACCCCTCACCTCCTGGGCAGGGACGCCTTCCACTAAATCAGGTTACTCAAAGCCACAGCCAACCTGGCCTTGAAAAGCGACAGCCTTGCAAAGCAACAGCTCACCAGCCTCCATCACACAGGGAAGGAGAAAAAGAACCTCTCCCACTAGACTGGTAGTCAACAGTTATTTCAGTGTGAGCCTCTCGACTCAGCTGTTCTCTCCCAAACTCTCGTTTAACCCTGTGACAGCTTGAGATTTCAGCACTTAAGCTGGAGCTTAACACAGATGTACAGATTAATGCTGCCCGAAATGCTGCTCAACTGCGGAGACAGGAAGAACATCAGGTAGTGAAACAAGCAGAATTAGTTTAGCACATCACACGGGATGATCCTCAGATTAAATACCATCGTTGGGCTTGAGCATTCAAGCTACGGTACACACAACTTCTCAAGGCTGGAATGCCCAATTTGTCTCCAGCAGCACTGTAAACACTTGCAACTTGCAGATATTCAGTAAAGAGTGCCCCCTTGTTTGCTACTGTACGCATCTCCAAGGCAGGCAATGACTTGCCAGCTGCAAAACTGCAGAAACATCTTGTTTTGAAAGTTGGAAAATAGAGATTCTCCAATAGTTATCAAAAATGAGGGGCAGAGATGGCTACTATTCAGTCTGGAGAAATTATGAAGCCCTGAAATATTGATGCTGAGACAATCACTCTGACTTCTTAATGGATTCTAGCATGTCTCCTTCCTGCCAACCGATCAGGCATAAGACAGTATCGTGGCAGAATTAAAAGGCTATTTTGCTCTCATTCGGGGACAAATGCATATTTTATGACTGCTGCTTTGAATCTTCACTTCAAATGAGACTCGTGCAAATTACAGCATAAGGCAGGGGAAGGGCAGAATAAAGAAGAAAAAAATGGAAGTATACATTACTTTTTGGCCATTGAAATATTCACCTCCAAAAAGGATCAATTCATCTTTCTCAGGGTGGGCAGACAGGGAGCCATTCAGCCTGCAAACAAGAGATGGATGACCAAAACAGCAGATGTTAAAAGACTTCAGACAACTGAGGCTGGTAGCCTTTAACTAAGCCAGTACTAGCATTCTGACCTCTAGCCACAAAGGTCTCTCCATCAGCTGCCAAATTACCAGGCTCTGATATTCACCCCAGGGTGAAAAGCTCCCCAAAGAAATTAACTTCTGAAAAACTTCCAGCAAGATTAATGTGACACCGTCTGAAACCTTCTCCTATTTTAGGAACACACATTACACTGTCATTTAACATGCCTTCTGACGTGAGCTCTTGAATTTTAATGCTGATGTGTCAAGAACAGAAATTAGTTTTATGAGAGCACGTAGCTATTGGTAGAACTAGGCTGCCTCATATCAACTTATCTGTGTCATTCTTCTGCACTCATCAACATTCACAACTCAGCTACGTACCACCAAGGTGCTCTGCATCATGTGGAGACAGATTCCTAGCGCTGCTGGAGGGCACAAACTGACCACTGCAGCACCCTGGTGACATTAACAGTAGTACACTGACCTGTCCCTCCAAACAGAGGAAGAACATATCACACAGAAGGGATTTTAGGAAGCCACAGTGAAGAAATGCACAGAACATAGCAGCAGGTAGACCCCAAATGTCTTGGACTCATGACACATCCTTTTGACTCAAGACCTTTCAGATTGTTTCAGATTCCTCATCCAAGTTCAAAGGTTCCTCTTAACTTCTTTTTTTTTTAATAAGCTCTTTAATTTAACCAATCTTTCCCTTCACAGTTGTGTTGGTGGGATGATAAAAAGGGGTATTTTAAGGGGAAAAAAAATAATGTTTTTGGTTCTTTTTTTAACCCAAGGATTCAATGTATCAGGTATTTTCTAACTCCAAATATCAGTCAAGCCAATTATTATGCCTTCCACTCTCAGGAAATAACTTGGTATAAATAAATCTCATCAACAGCTGTGTAAGTGACAGCCAAAGCCTTGCACAATCTCTTACCTGGGTGAGGGAGGTGGGCAGGACGTCTCAATTACTTGGGTCTTTTTAGCATCTAAAGTCTGAAACTCAGCTATCAGTGCTTCAAGGTCCTCCTGAAAATAGAAACACAGACCTGAGTTCCTCGATCTGCACAGAACCACCTGCACACCACATGAAACCAGCATTCAGAATCAGAATTTCCCCATTTTAAAAGAAACGTTAAAAAAAATCTGCTTAGATACCGCCTACAAGAGATGGATGCTGAGCACTTCCACATGTCCTAAAATTTGTTCCCCCCACTAAAACCATGACAAGTTTGCTCACAAAAGGCCTAACAGGATGGCACACACAGTGTGTTGTTCTGTGCACACCTGCAACCCCTGCAGGAGAAAGAGTGATCAAACCAACAAGGAAACAGAGATCACGTAAGCTCCAGCTAAATTATGACCAGGTCCACGCTATGCCCCAACCAGACCTTTGTCTGCAATGGAGTCCTACCTAAACTGAACGGGAGGGAAACCCGCACCTAATTTTATTCCCCTCAAAGTTCTGTCAATTACTGTCTGCCTCCACAGAGCACACATACCAGGCTGCACAGTGCCTCCTGAAGCCCCACGCTCAGCACGTTCCTCCATCAGCCAACACTTCATAGGATCGCAGAACGGCCTGGGTCGAAAAGGAGCACAATGCTCATCCAGTTCCAAGCCCCTGCTGTGTGCAGGTCATCAACCAGCAGCCCAGGCTGCCCAGAGCCACATCCAGCCTGGCCTTGAATGCCTGCAGGGCTGGGGCATCCACAGCCTCCTTGGGCAACCAGTGCCTCACCACCCTCTGGCTGAAAAACTTCCTCCTAATACCCAACCTAAACCTCCCGTGTCTCAGTTTAAAACCATTCCCTTGTCCTGTCACGATTCACCCTCACAAACACCCCGTTTATATCCTCCCTCCCAGCAGATGCACGGTGGCAGCAGCTCTCCCTGCTCACGCTTCCCCTTCCTGGAGCCACACACACAGCTGGCAGCAACACGCTGCAACCAGGGAAAGATCCCAAACGCACGCACCAACTCTGCGGGACCGGCCTTCGTTTGCTGTTAATTAAGGCCAGAAGAAAAGCACGGGGGATACGGAAGAACACGTGCTCTCCTGGAGCCCTCCGTCGCCTCCCCTCACCTCCTCCTTCCTGGCCCTGCGGGACACCTTCCGCTCCATCTTCGCGGCCGTCTTCTCGGCCCCTTTCCCTTTCTTCTCCCTCTTCCCCTTTTTCCCCATGGCTGCAGGCCGCTCTAGGCCGCGGGACGCACCGCGCTGTCCGCGCCGCCCTGCCCGCCCAGGGCGCACCGCGGGCCGGATGGAGGCCGTTCCCCAGCCCGGTGCCGCAGGCCGCTGCCCGCCTCCTGCTCCAGCAGCGCGGCCGCGGGAGCCCTCTGCAGGCCCGGCGGGCTCAGCTCTCCCGAGTCCGGCCTGCAGCTCCGCCTCGCTGAGCTCCAAGCGAAGGCTGAGGGCGTGCGTGCCTGAGAAGCCCTGAGAGCCTCGCTGTGCCTTGAACCCGGCCGCGTGCTGTCGCACTCAGAATTTGGAGCCCTCGTGTTCCTGTTTATTTCTCCCCTGAGGAGCCCACAAAATGGCCCCTTCCCTCACACAAAATGGAAGCAAAGCAAAGGCCCTACGGTTTGCCCTACAGTGCGAGCTGGGCTTCTCCCCTAGTAAACATAAAAGCCAGCTGTGGGGTGGAAGTGCTGCGAATCTGGGGGCTGTGTGAGTGCTCTCCTTTGCAGCAGCGGTTTTGGAAATTGAGGTTGTAGCTGAACGTGGAGAGCTGAAGAAGATGACGGGTACTGCAAGATGGTGGCAGGCAGCAATCCTCCGCTGGGGGAAAAGTAACCACAATTTGGCTTTTTAGGTATTGCATGTGGATGCTGAGCCCAGGTAGAATTCCTGAGAAAACACCATCTTTGAACACATAACCAGAGCACAGTGTTAACATCACCTGTGTTCAAATGCATCTTTGAGCTGCAAGCTTCCTTCATCCCACTTTACAATTGCTTTTGTGATTGTTTCTTGCTTTTAGAGGGAATTCAATTGTATTTTTCACTGAATTCCCTCAAAGCCTACCTTGCCTAGAGGTAGGGTGGTTTTCATTCCTGTCCAACCCAATGCCTACCTCAGATTAGTGAGGATATCACAGAAGGCGCAGCTCAGTGCCCTCAGGTTAGCCCCAAACATCAAATACTTTGCTTTGGAAACTGCAGGGGAATTCCTACCCTTTCAAAACCTGCCTACACACCAACCTTGCATGTTGGAAACATGACCCCAAAGCATGGAGAAGGGGAGTGCTGGGAAAATACTTCACGGTGGTGGACAATGTACATCCTGACCAGGATTTTGATTGCCTGGTCATTCTGACAACATTGTGGTTACAACTAAAGCTGCCACCTGCAAAGTGTTTATGCCCAGGAAGAGAACAGAAAGCTGCAGAGGGACTGGGTCAAGTGAACTGGGCAGTTTCTCAGCCAACAAGTTACAGGCACTCTGCTGAGTTCCCTGGCTCTACACGTAGAGTAGGAAGCTCCCCTGCTGCTTCTTGGTGTTGAACCTCAAGAAGAAACCAGCGTGTGAAAAATGTCCCTTCCTGATGTCTACAGGAATTTGGTCACCGAGTCCCCATGGGGCCAAATCTTCAAATTTTTTTTTGGAGGGGAGACTTTGACATGAAAAAGTGCCTTTTCACAAAACATCCTCCTGAGGTGTTCATCAGGCATGAGGTTGATGGAGAAACAAGGAGCCTTTCGCGTCCTGTCTCCCATCTCCATTTGCATCAGCCTTTTTGGTGCCGCACCACTCATAGTGTTTCCATAACTCCGTGCTCCTCAGCTCTGTGAGCTCAAATTACACTCACAAGTCATTATTTTCTACATTTGAATATTTCCTATATCTGAATGTAGTTTCAGATGCTCAGGGTCACTTGGAACTAGCCACTGTGTGGGGAACTGCGTGGGGCAGAACATTCTCAGTGTGAGTTCTCTGAACTCTTGAACTATGCAGTCTGGTTTCTCATGGTCTATGTGGAAAAAAGAGGATGAAAGGACAAAGAAAAAAAGGACAAAGAAAACCTTGTACTGCTATTTGAAAACTCAAAGCACAACATACACATGAATCGGGGCACGAACTTCTCAGGGATAAATATTCTCCTGCTCCACCGTGATGTGCTACACCGTCCTGCTGTAGTAATGATGGTAACTGCTAAGAGGTCTTGAATGGATCTGATAGACACCTCGGCTGAGTAGCAGAGATGAAAGACTGCAACCTGAAAGTATGTCCCCAAAACTGGCTTAGGTGGGCTCTTTACAAGCTTCCATCACCCCAAACAAGCCCAGGGCCATTGCATGTTCCCACATGACCTGCACGGATGTCTGCCTACGCTTTCACACAAACATCCTCTTGCAGCTGGAGGACAGATGTGTGCTCCCAAACATGGACAAGCTCAGGCTCACGCATGCTGCTGCATTCAGATGTCTGTGCACTCTAATCCCAGCCTCAGGTTTTGTTTTCGCTTTGTTTTGGTGTTCTGAACTGTGTGCTGATAAGGACATGGCATAAGCCATGCCATGCCAGCGTTTGCACTTTTAATTCTGCTGCTACCAAGTGTCCCATGCTGTTATAGCTGGCAGCCTGTCTCCAGCTCCCACCTACACAAAGAGCACGTGGTTTTACTTTGTTATTTTTTTTATGGTCTGCAATATGCTCATTCAACAGGATGGCAAATCCAGCTGTATCAGCAAAGTTCGGAATAACAGGCATGAAAGCCTCAGAAAAGACTCAAAAGCTTTTTCCCACAAGTCTTCTTTGTGCTGTAACACTTGATTTATCTTTCCCTTGTTAATGCTTTCGGAAGCCAGTAGCAAGGCAAGAATTAATGGCACAGATTAAATAGGAGGACATGCTGACAGCACAGTAACTAAGTCAACCAAAATGTGTTGCAGTGCTAGCAAGAGCTGGTATTCCCACAGTGCCCTTATAGAAAGGTGAGGATGAAGCTAAGCCCAGCTGCAGAGAACCGTGGGGCTGTTGAGAGGTCACCACTTCAAACACTGTGGCAGCATCCAACACGGGCATTTTAGTATAAGCTCTGCACACAAGGGGAGTGAGCTGCAAGGAAACATGTAACCGTGCCGTGCTTGCTTTGCTACAAATCCCTGCTACTGCACAGCCTGGGTTTCATGTTGGCTGTGCTCACAGTCCAGCAGAGGCCCCTCGGTCCCTGCAGATGCATGCAGCACCTGAGTCTGGATGCAAACCAAGCAGGCAGCTGCTGCGGAGTCAGCAACGGTGCTTTGCTCCATTCAGGGGCTGATAATATCTCACAGCCATTCAATTGGCTTCCTGTATTTTCTTTTTTGAAATTGGTGCTTTCATATCTTGCAAACAGAGGAAGCAGAGGAAAGCAGAGCTTTCCCTGGAGTGGAGTACAAAGCATGGCTTTATTCAGGTGCAGATCCCAAGGGATATCGATCTAAATCCATCAGCAGATTGTCACACGTGAAGCTGGTTTCCCAGCGCATCTGAAAAGGCTCTTTCTCTCACCATGCCAATGGGACGTGGCTGGGTTAAAACCCAGTTTTGGAAAGAAAACTGCAGAAAAAGAATTGAAGCAAGACAGAGCCAGAGGGTTGTTCAGAAATTCACATTTCTGATCATTAATAGTGATGCAGCAATCTTGCAAGTTCAGGGTGAGAATGATTTCTGTAGCACTAACGATTAGCACCAGTAGCAGCAATACTGAAGGCTGCAGCTCCAGCTGATGTATAGGAAAATACTGAAGGGACAAACCCACAGACTCAGTGAGGGCAAATGAGTATGCCTGTCCCACCTCTGAGCCCAATTTTTAAATGCAGATGTGTCCATTTGAGCACTAAAATGAATATCTAACACCTGAAACCGAAAAGGTTGTTTTTAGGGTCAACAGGAGCCCCTTTACACTGTATTCCTGTGTGTGTGAAGCTGCCCCAGCCCAGCTGCACTCTGCTCGTTTTTAATGAGAGAATGTTCTTGCAGTGAAAGTGCCAGGATGAAAGGCGTGGTAGGTAGTGAGCGGGAAGCATTAAGATGTATTTCTTGCTGCAGTTCTTTTGCTCTTCAACATCACGGCATGCTTGCTTAGAGAGAGTTCTGGGGCTGCAAATAAGGTCGTTGTGCACTTGAAGATGAAGATGGGTGGAACAGAGGAGCCTTTAAGGGTGGCTGTGTACTATGAGGATTATATACTGATTTATGTAAAGCAGATGAAACTCCCTGCAAGGTGAGAAGAGAGTGCTGGTTGCCTGGCAGTGCCCAGGGATCCTGTTCCTGAGGTACACACCTCTGCTCCTGGTGAGCAGCTCAAGGCTGCTCAATTATGTCAGCTGCTTACCCTGACCAGCTGCCACCTGAGAAGTGCCCTCTTGTGCTGTTTGCTGAGTGTGACTTTCAAAATTATCACCAAGCTGATAAGCACCAGACTTTGCTTATTTAACATTAAGCACATGTGCATGCTGTAGGTATAAAAGCACAGGGGGTCGGGACTTTTGTAGGAGCTGATGTTTCAGTATACTCAGATCTTCAGGCTTCCTCCTAGAGAAGCAAAATTCTTCCTCATGTGTCACTGCTTTCTTCTGCTCGTCCTTTGTCAAGCATCCTGTCACGCAGACTGCAACGTCTTTGCCTCTGCTATTTCATCAGAGCAGACATTTCAAGTGTGCAAGGTGTCTGCAGCGTCACTGAGCCTGGCAGCATTTAGCAGCCCAGCCTGGAGGCTGCTTCTGATGAAAACGCTCCAGCAGCTGCACAGGCGATGTCTGTCTGGCTGTTGTCACATCTCTCTGTGCCATTGCCCCCCATCAGTCTGCTCAAGCCACTGTGCTGGTTCCCAGAATGGGGTTGAGAGGGCAGAAATCTTAGGCTGCCTATATGTCTGACCTGAATCTTAATTAATTAGGCTAGCAAGCTGTTCATTAGGCTGCCTAAGCTTCTTTAGAGATGCTTAATCATCCCTGGGGAAGGCTATGTGGTTCACAATATGAGGGATGGAGTGTGGCTGGTAACAGCTGGACCCCTTTCTCCTCACCTGTCATCAGGCTCCTTTATTCCTTTATCCTTTATTCCTGTTGTATTGATGAACATGGTCAGGTACTGCTCTGCTCTCTTACGTACAGAGATGATGCAGAACATTCATCTGAAATGCCTGTGTCGTTGTGCATTGGCTCACTTCACCTGAGGGTCAAGTGTAGGTAGGGAGACCTGGGTACAGAGCTCAGTTCCATCCGTGGCACCCCGGCACTTTTCAATTCCCCCTTGCATTTCTGAAGAGGAGGATAAATAATTTAGTGAAATGAGTGGGAAAGGAGCGAGTGAAGGGAAACCCCAGAGCTCGGGCTGAGCAGTGAATTCCAGGCAGCGATGGTCTTATCTCTCAGTAAGAGCAAAGCAGCCAAAACCACCATCAAATCTCCGGCCCTTACGTACGCAACCCGTTTTTTCCCTGTTATTCAAATTCGGAGTCTGATGCAACCCGGGGTGGAATGTGCTAAGACTGGATTGCAATGGCTGCTTCGTGCCGCCGGGTGTCAGCTCTGCAGCGAAGGGCCGCTCGCCCAGTGCTGCAAGAGCAGCGGCGGCGTTGCATCATCTGTGGAGGCACAGGGCTCCCACCGCTGGGAAATGGGCAACGCAGCCCAGGGCCAGGCTTGAGGATGCAAGGAAAGCAGCACAGTGCACTCAGGAAATCTGTCTTTGGGTCACTGCCGTTCTCGCTGATTCAAATTTGGTGAAGAGCACCAAACTGTTCTTTAGTTGTCACAAATTAGATGGCAAAGGGAGCAAATTCCAGCAGGAGTTGAGTGCAAGGCTTTTGCTTGCCCTGAGAGTGAGTCCAAGCAGATTTGTTTCACCCACTTAGGTTTGCTCTGCCTCAGGAGCTGGTGCACGTGGTGGTACTGCTGGTGCTTTGTGTCCATGGCTGTCAAGCTGCACATGGACACAGAGGATCACAACTGCCTGTCGTTCTCAGCCCTGTTTTCTGTCCATAGACAGCTTACTAGTTGTCTTGTTAAGAATAATCAGTGCTCGGTGAGCACCTCGCCAACCCTCAGTTTGTATTGAAGACTGTTTCATCACAAAACCCCTGAAGATTTGGGAGAGGAGCATTCATCATGGAACAGGGAACACCAGCACCATGAGGATGATAGCCCTCATAGCACGGCAGGAGACAGAGGCAGACTTGAATTTGGACTATTCAGTAAACTGAGCACCAGGCCTGGGAGGCAGAGACTCCCTGCAGTGGTGTGACATCGCCAAAGGCATTCCCAAGGCATGGTGAACCCAGTGCCTGCTGCAGATGGTTGGAGCCCCCCAGAGAGGCCAGATGGGAGCATTCCTCACCCTTCTGCCGTGCCCAGAGTCTGCAGTTTTTTACAGCGGAGGAGGTGAAGGACAGAGCCTGACCTTTAGCATTTGATTTTCGCCTACCTCAGTCCTGATAATGTCAATGCTGATTGAATTAATTCTACTGTTGATTAAATTAATCGTGTTTTGTCTTCACAAAAAGACACTGCCCCCAGTCTGACCGTGACTGGGCCAGGTTGTCTCCTGCTGCCATCTCCTTGAGCTGACAACTTTTCCATGCTGAGCAATGCATTGCAGAAGGATTCAGTATGTTCTCCTACTCCAGTTCAGTCAGGTTTTGTTCGCCCCCCAATAAAGATAGCTCCATGCATCCCTTATCATGTTAAACATTTGCCCTCGGGCAATGCTGACCCTGACAAGATTCCTTGTGGTCTTGCAAAAGAAAAGAAAATATTGATTCATTCTCACTGGCTTAGAAAGGTAAACCTGGGTATATCAACCACCCCTTCGTGAATAGAAATGTTCTCCTAAGGTGTTGGGCTGCCGGGGCACAGCGAAGGGGCTGCCTGCTGTGATGGGGTTTGTGCTTTGTGAGATAACATGCATGGAGCAAACGAGCTGCACGCTCCATGGGTGCAGCAATAGCAAACCCCAGACCTCAGAGTTCCCTGCAGGGATGGTTGTCTGCATCATGAGGTGCAGGTAAAACAGGTTGCCCAAGGAGGCTGTGGATGCCCCAGCCCTGCAGGCATTCAAGGCCAGGCTGGATGTGGCTCTGGGCAGCCTGGGCTGCTGGTTGGTGACCTGCACACAGCAGGGGGTTGGAACTGGATGAGCATTGTGGTGCTTTGCAACCCAGGCCATTCTATGATTCTATGATCCTTCCAGCACATGGCAGTGTCTTGTGTACAAACCCTACCACAGAGACACAGGCCTGTCAGGCTAGATGAAAACTCCAGCAGTTACTATGATCCTGTTTGTAAAAGATGACATCACATCCACTTCTGAACGGGTTTCAGAGCATTTTCACCAACAGGATGCAGTAGGTAATGGTTCCATATCTGTCTACCTACTTTTTCAAATAAAGGGTTTATTTTTAACCTCCAGCTGCAATCTCCACTAGTATCTTTTAGGGGTGTTCTGTTAATGCATGTGTTCTCTCTCGGAAATAACCATCATCATTTCCTCCGTGATGTCATTTCTCACACTAGAATAAAAGAGGCACACAGGAAGGTGAAAACCAGACATTGGTGATATGTAACATCAGGCTTTTTTTTTCTTCTTTTCTGTGATGTTCAAACGGAAGGCAAGGCTTTCTTATGAAGAACTCCACATGAAAAACAATCTGACACATCACAGATGATCCATTCTTGCTGATGAAGCAGAGCGGAATTGGGTCCCAGTGGAAAACCAATATTTGCTCTGCTATCTGCTGCTTGCTCTGCGGTGCTATCTGGGCAGGATCACAGTGGGGAGCTGCGTTTCTATGGTGGCTGTTGACACTTGGGCCAGCTTCGTGTTCTCCCACAAGATAAACTGTCATGTTGCGGGGTCAGAATGAGCAGCAGCCCATCTGCACGGGCAGGGAGCTGGCTGCTGAGGGATGCTGTGTGCATTACAGCTTTCTGTCACTGCAGATCAGATGAATACATGGCACTGGGACCTGGAGATGCTCTGAGATGCTGGAGATGCTGGCAGTTCTCCCCGGGCATGGGCTCACCTGCACAGGGCTGAGCTGCAGGCGTGGGCTGGTGTTGGGTTCCTCATTCCTACAAGATCCCTTAATTCCTCCCCTGTGCCTGCAGGGCAGTGGCCTTTGCACCTGTGGTTATTTGCTGAGGGGAGGCAATGAGACAGGCACTGCCCATCCTACCAAATGCAGTGGGGAAAATCCTCTGACCCTGAGTATCAGCCTCAACACCCAGGAAACAAAACCCAGGCAGTGCCAGCAGCTTGGCTTGGCCTTCAGAGCTCTTCATGTTCCCAGGTGCTGCAGAACGAACGTAAAGGCCACAGCCCCGATCCTCCTGCCCCACTGTGAGTTAGCTGCAAGCCAGCTCCTGCCTCTGCCTACTGCACCACGACCTGGCATGGATGTAGATCCCAACGCACCTTCACTCCTTGATCTAATGTGGGATTAAGCTCCATTTTGCATGCCAGGCCAATTTTCTTCTTGCTTTCCAATTCCCTGTCTCCTCCCAAGCACCTGGATGGAGTTCAGCAGTCTCCAAACTAACTCTGCCCCAGGGAGGGAAGAGAAAAGCCTGCCCTGTGCCTGTGGTTTCTTTTTTGGAGCACAGAGGCAGGAGATCAGCCCTCGTGCTGATAGTCAGAGCAAGCATCCCCGAATCAACACCAGGACTGGTGGCACGCAGTGGAGGGAGCGAGCTCCACAGAAAGCCTGGAATTTGTGTAATAAGGGCGAGGAAAACCACATGAAAGCACCCTTCCCCACCTAACCCCCTGCATGAATCAACAGAGCTCCGCTCTCTGTGTTCTTGGGTTGAAGCCTTTCCCCATTTCCCCATTGTCTGGGCAGGGAACAGGTCACGGCAAGCAGGCATTGAAGTGGCTGAGGTTTGTAAATTGTGTTCCTGCAGGAGATCCCCTTCTGAATTCCACTTCTGTGATCCCACCATAGCTCCAAACTTTGGGGTGAAGGGCTCCATTCCTGCAAGCGCAGAGACCCAGGTGGCACTGGACCCGTGCAGCAAGAGGAAAATCCTATAGAAGATGATTCTCAAGATATTTGGTCTTATCATCTGCCTGGATTTGCTCAGGTTCCAGACTGTTCAATCAGCAGAAGGATTTTTCCATCCCCAGATATTCCTTCCGAAACCAAAATGTTACCAGCGACGATAATTTCCAATTACGCACAGGTACTGCAGTACACTTGGATTAGTGTGGCTTTAAATAGCCCTCTTCTAGGAATTGGCACTTTGTGTTCATCCAATTATTCTCCCCACCTGAGGAAGGAGGCTCCAATTAGCAGTTGGTCAGCCCAGACCTCCCTGTTCTGCACTGCAGCTCCTGCTCCTGCCCCGTGATACACTGCCTGCAGCCAGCACGGATGTTTGCAGCAACTGCATAAGAGAGCACAGCATGTGAGAGCTCCAACCCTTTGCACCACGGAAAGGCAGCACCTCTTTGAAAGCAGCTTTGTCCATCTGGGCTTTTTTTCGTAAGGAGACACAATGCTGGCAAACAGTGAAATGCCATTCAGCAGGGGGGAGCTGCAGACAGACAGACGGACATGGTGGCATTGGGAGCCAGCAGCCCAGTGTGCACCAAGCACGAGATGTGGTGAAGCCACATCTTAGAACTACAGAATTGTTCAGGTTGGAATCACTTCTAGGATCCTCAGGCCCACCCCACTGTGCCCACAGCCACATTCCTTAGTGCCACATCGCTGCAGTTCTGGGACACAACAAGGATGGGGACCCCCTCCAGTCCCTGGTCTCACGGTGCAATGTCCCCCTGCCACGTTCCCTTGAGATCCTCACACAAGCTCCTCAGTGCTTTGCACCCTTGATCTGCCCATAGCTCCCTGCTGCAGCTGTTGCAACCCCAAATGCCTTCAGCTTGCTTTACTCAGCTCAGATTGCACATACAGTTGGGTTTATTACCTACATGCAGTTGGTCTGCTGACTTTGCTTAATGAAAGCAGGGGCCAGCAGCAGCCCCACTGCGAGTCCTTGCAGGCCCAGCAGCTCTGCGTGCCCTTTATGACAGCAGCTTTGGTCCCTCCTGGCCTGCAAGTACAGCACACCCTCCAGACATTGCCTTTTGTGTTAGCTGATCTGCTGACTTCAAGACGGGACGTGCAGCAGCACCTCACCCCACACCTCATTGCACCACAAGCCCAAATACCTGCGATGCCCAGACCTGATTTATGAGCTCCCCCAGCCAGGAAGGATGAGCTCCTTGTCACAGCGGCCACTGCTGCTCCAGGCAAGTGGAGCAGGAACCTCTGTGAGCTCTGGAGCTCCTGCAGTCATTGCCTGGATCCGCCAGGAACTCAATCCAAGTGGAGAACATGTTTGAGTTCCCACCACGCAGTTACACTTGCAGGGTTTGTACAGGCGCCTTGCCACATCCGCACCATTTGCTTATGGCACACAGCGTGCGTGAGGCTCTGCACATTTTATTTTTATTACTCATTTTGGTGAGGATGCCGCTGGCTGCTCTGGAGGCTGTGAGTGCTGCCATGGTGCTGTTACAGACAATACCTCATTTCCAGCAGTCTGGGGAGGTGTTTGCTGATGCCTGGCTCACAGCTTGCGTTGCACTGGTACCACGCATGGACAGAGCATGGATAAAGACCTTCAGCTCTTCCAGCTGCAGCCTTAGAAGTCAGTCATCTGCTTTTATCAGAGCCCTGGCGAGTGCGTTTCTACCCCTCCTGCATGTCCCTGGCACTGCTGGTGCTGTGCTCCAAAAGATGACAAAGTGATGAGTGATGACAGTGCAAGCAGAGCAGCAGGAGCACAGCACAGTGCTGGACGGCCAGAGGAGTGCCCAGACTGCCAACCTTCTGAGAGACACCTCTATTTCATTAGGAGACATGGAGGCCGCTCCTCGTGGCTCCTTTTTGTTAAAAAAAAAAAAAAGCAGAACTTCCACTGCTTCAACTTTAAGAAGACAATTTTGTTCTTCTCTTTACTTTGCTGCAAGGCAGTTGGTCAATGCCAGTACTGTTAATTTTCCTCACACCTGGATCTCATTTTGCTACGTTAATTTACCCCCCTCAGAGGCTCTAGCCACAACCCCTCCTCAGTTCCTTTCTTTCCTTCCCATTTGTGCCCTTGAAACATCTCCCAGCGCATCACACCCTGCCCTCAGGCTGCCTCCTTCCCTCTGCAAACACATTTATTTGGTACCTTTCATCTTGTACACAAACCTTCAAATAAATGACTGTGTTAATGCTTTCTGCCAGGCTTGCCTCCAGCTCACAGAGGTACTGCTATGCTGCTTCATCCATCCTCGGTGGCAGACCCCCCAGCATCTCCATACCACTTTGGTTTTGGGGAGAGAAATGGGAAAACATTGATCTCCATGTCTGATGCGCTCCAGGGCTGCGTTCCCAGCCTTCTCCTCCCATCACAGCTCAGCCCCATTCCCACTCAGTCCTCCCAGCCCTGGGAACATGGACCTCAGCACTGCTGTGCTTCACAACAGCCCCTTTTCTCCTCTCCTTTTGAACTCTGGTGCGGGCAGACTTCTGGTCTCACCAACAGCCTCTGCCCACAATCGTGTGATGAACATTACAGTGTGCTGAAACCTCTTCCTGCTTTTGTGCTGGGATGAGTGAGGCAGCTTTGTGCTCGGGATGGACGCACAGAGTAACGCCACAGAGCAGCACTGCAATTCTGCTTTTTGTTTCATGTGAGATCCCTCACTGCAGCCCACTGTGGATTTCACACAGGTCACCAGAAGCTGTCAGCTCCTACCCCATCCCAAGGCTGTCTTTCTGCCCAGGACGCTCTTCTCTCTATCTCTGCTCACTGTATTCCCTATCACAGCTTCTTGCAACTGCTCCAGGCCATCCCTGCACCCTCTGCCCACCCCAGCACTCCGTGTGCCCCCTCCCACACCATGGACGTCACCACTGGGCCATGCATTGACCTGCCTGCCAGGATCTTCCCAAGTCTCCAAACTCAGATCTGGAGCTTTGCTTCCAAGCACCACGCTTCATCTGGCACAGCTCTTTGCACATGCTCCCTGCAAAACTCCAGCTTGGGAACTTCTCTAAGCAAGGCTGTAATGAACACAACACAAATAACTCATGTCATTTCTCCACTGCCACCTTCCCTGTCTGCACAGCCCTGTTCAGAGCCAGCTTCCCGCAGGCTCCAGCCCCATCCCGTTCTCATGCTGGTGGCAGCACTGTGAATGCAATGTTTGCTGTGTCTTATCAGGGTTTATTCTCTCTTCTGTTTTCCTTCTTTGGCCACAGCTGTCACTTTGTGAGTGATCTCTTATAAATCTGGTGGCACACGCTATTCCGCTCCCTGCCCACGCTGGCTTTTAGAGATGTTTTCCTTAGATTAATACCTCCACTGAGCACCTCTAATGCAGCAAGTGCCCCTGGTTGCATACAACAGCCCTGAAATGCCCTCATTTCTGTACCCTGACTTCCTCCTTCACTTCATATAAAGCAGAATGTTGCTGCAGCAGCTGGGGTTGCTCTAAGGTGGCTGCAGGGCTCCATGCAGCACTGCCACCACTCTCTCCAAGCATTACTTTCTGCAGCAGATGCAATACTCACTCCTGAAGCTGGGGCTGCCTCTTGGGAGCTCACTAATTGTTAACCCCCACCCAGCTGGCCGCAGTGCATAAATCCCGTATCAATGTGTGCAGCAGCACTGCAGCCTCACGCACTGCTGGGCTTGGAGCTTCATTCTGTGCCCACCTCTCCCTGTCGGTGTCTGCAAGAGTGTAGAATGAGAAACCTCAGTCCCATCTTCTCCCAAAGGGCAACAAAGGTGGTGAGGGGTCTGGAACACAGGCCATATGAGGAGAGGCTGAAGGAGCTGGGAATGTTCAGCCTGGAGAAGAGGAGGCTCAGGGGAGACCTCATTGCTCTCTATAACTTCCTGAAGGGAGGTTGGAGTGAGCTGGGGGTCGGCCTCTTCTCTCGTGTCATTAGTGATAGGACCAGAGGGAATGGTTTCAAGCTACGGCAGGGGAGATTCAGGCTGGACATGAGGAAGTATTACTTTTCAGAAAGGGTGGTCAGGCACTGGAATGGATGCACAGGGAGGTGGTGGAGTCACCGAGCCTGGGGGTGTTCAAGGAAAGGCTGGATGTTGTGTTGAGGGACATGGTTTAGTGGGAGCTATTGGGAATAGGTGAACGGTTGGACTGAATGATCTTTTAGGTCTTTTCCAACCTTGGTGATTCTATGATTCTATAGTTGGTGCCCACAGTGGCACTCCTCACACCTCCACCTTTCCGTGTGCCTCCCATCACCCATTCCCCATCACCTTCATCTGCGTTAGGCCCAGCCAGACACAGGGATGTGCGCGTGAGAGCAGGAAGGGCAGAGGGACCTCAGGACCAACAACAGAACCTTATGCGAAAGGAAAAGAGTTGGAGGCAAAGACCAGCAACAGGAGAGTTGTAATTCAGCTTTCTTTGTTAAAAAACAACCGACAACACAAACAAAAAAAAAACCAACAGACAACCCAAAACATAAAACAACCCGAACACGGAATAGGTTTGTTAACCACCGACATAAAAGAATCAAGAAATACTAGAAAAAATACATGGTGGGAGACATTTTGTTTTACAAGGCAGTTTGATGGCGTTCCCATTGGCGGAGCAGCTCGGCCAGCCACTGAACTGCTGTGCCAATGGGACACAGACACTGTAAATAGCATCGACTGTAGAAGTATTAAGACTTAAAAGATATTTACCCCTTAAAAATAAATAGAACGTCATCTACAGCAACATTTAAATTAGTAATTTTTTTTCTTTTCTTTTCTTTTGCAAAGCAACCAAATGCAACAAAAAAAGGTAAAACAGGTGTGTAGATTTTCTGGAGGTCGAGATAACTCTTTCCTGCTTAAAAACAAAGGACAAAAATATGAACTTCAGAAGACAGGTTGCTCGGAAAAGGCAGCTCATTCTCCAGCAGTGACTCTCACCATTGTTCCACAGGTCAGCACCGGGTCCACATCCCACCACAGTCCCTCTCTGCAGGGCTCTGGGGGGGACACGGGCCCCGCTCTGTCCCCTGAACAAATGGGGACATCTCTTGGGGTGTGAAAGCCATCCCTGTGCAGGACCGCATGGCACGTGGCAGCCAGAAGCCTGCACTGAGACGGGTGTCACCGATGGAAATAGTTACGATGTAGATATAAAGTCTCTTTTAGGCTACTTCAGAATTAATTCAGTATTTTAAAAAAATATTTATTTTTTTTTTTTTCTTCCTTTTCTCGTTGACGCTCAGCAGCTGGGGGAAGCATCACCCCTTGTAACGCAAGGAGCTCAAAGCAAAGAAAAATCCTCTGGACATCGATTCCTTAGGGATGACCTAACCCAAGGGACATCGCCAACTGCCATGGCTGGGAGGAGGGCTGTGCCACGCCAGGGGCTACGGCAGACCCTGAGCAGCGTGCAGCCCCCACCCCGTTGCCAGTTCCAGTTTGGATTGTGTAAACTGGGAAGAAACTTCCCACTCGTGGGCAAAGCCAGCCATGAGGCTGCGGCTGCTTCTGAAGCAAGCAGCAAAGGACAGCCCTGTGGCAGCTCCGGGCTGAGGGCTCAACCATCACAGGACCACCTCCCATCCACAGCACGGATAGACATGGGATTGTAATGCAGGGCTCTGGGGAGGTGCTGACTCTCAGCACAGCTCTCAGGCTGCCCTTCCCCAGCTGCAGTGTGGCTTCAGCAGCTTCCAAAGGCAAAATCCCAGCAGGGTCTGGCTGTTCTGTGCCTTCCCTTTGGATGTCTTTGGGAACCAGGCTGTGCACAAGCTGCTGTCCCACCCAGACAGCCAACGTGTTGTGTAAGGACAGCACACAGTTGTTTGCTTCCTTTTGGATTGTTATTAAAGCCTGAGAGCACTGTGGCCATGGCTAAAGGCACAGGCAGCAGCAGACAGAGGAAACCTTCCTGCAGGGCCAGCAGCACAGCACAGCTCTTCCCATGATGCTCAGCACACAGAACAAAGCCATTCTGCACCAGCTTCCACCCAACGGGTCTTGAAAGTTTGTGCAAGCACTGGAGCCCCTTTGAACTCAGCTGTGGACAGATGGGACTGCTGGAACACAATGGTTTGTTTACCAGAGCAGGTTTGTGCTCAGGAAGAGGAACCTGAAGCAAAGCCATGGGCTGTGGCCTCCTCTGAATCCCATGGGATGTTGTTCCGTAACACCCACAGTGCTGGGACTCCAAAAACTCACAGCCAAGCTTCATGAAGAGCAGCAGGGCTCAGGGCTCAGCTTTGTACAACAGTCACTGCACAGTAATGCTCACAGGGACATGACTACAGAGCCACAGCCACTTACAGCTTTCACCCCTTGGAGAAATGGCTTTAGTCACATTTTCTTGTTGAAATGAAATTTGGTCTTATCTCCTTATTTATCACCACCCAGATCTCTAGTATAAAAGCCTTCTCTACCAGCCATGCCACCAAGCTCTACCAGTGGGGAATGAGCAGCCTCTATGAACCAGGGATATAAGAAATCAGGCTTTGGGAGGGCTGAGATGTGAGCTGGTCCAATACAAAAGTTGTGTGAATTTGTGCTGGTGCCTGATTGGGTTTCTCCCTATACCTCTATTGCTGTGGAAACAAGGTCACCGCACAACGTGCAATGTCAATGCCAGAGGCAGCAGGTTTAGTAGCACAACAGAAAGATCCTTAGCAGCAAGTAGAAAGTAATCAACGTTCTTAAAAAGCAAGCGAGCGAGTTAAGGTTTTAATTAAGATCAGTTAATAAAAAAATAAATCTCAGTGTGACATCTCCTCTGTAAAACCAGTGTGAAAGGGTCACCAAGAGGATATCGTTTGTTGATGGTCTTCATCACCGATGAAACTCATTAAGAGATATGCCCAAACCAAGCAATCCCCACACATCTGGGAGACTTGGACCCATTTCTGAGCTCTCTGTGGATTGGTCTTGTGATGCAAGTTAAATCTGCTGTAAATCAGTACTCAACTTAATTCTGCTGGTTTATATTATTAGCACTGAGAGTCCCTAAGTTCAATCCAGGCCCTGCAGGAAACCAATCCTGAGACCGCTGCAGCCAAAACCTGCCAAGACCAAAGGGGAAGGGGAGAGACAGGTTTTTCCCCTTGAAGCAGGCCATAAGGAGCGACCTCCCATCACTACCCTGCAAAAACATCAGCCTTCAGCTGGAAGAGGACTCCTCGCAAAGAGGGGAAACTGAGTTCAGGATTTATATAGCTCATGACCTTATCTATGCAAATGTCTCTCCATGGGTGCTGGCTCTGAGATGCTCCAGTTCATTGCACGTAGGTCCCTGAACAGCCATGCACTGGCCAGAACTTTGGGTACTTCTGCACTGCAGACATACCCCAACCAGCTGCAATTCTCCATAGGTTAACTCAGCTCGAGCAGAGCTCTGTGTTGACACATGTGAAGCATAGCAGAGCTGGGCTGGGTATCTCTGCACTGTATTGCTACGGAATAAGCATGTGGCCACAAAGGTTTCAGCGTGATGATTGTCTCACCTACCCCTGCCTTAAAGCAAAGATGCATGCCTGGCAAAGCGGTAGCAAGGAGCTGCACGTAGACACATGTGGGACATAGCTGTGGTCACTGCCACACACGCTGGGACAGAAGCTTAAATGCTTTTTTTGCTGAAGAGCTTCTTAAAAGGACAAAGCATGAGCTAGTAGTACCATTGGTGTCCTTAATGCCTCTTCTCCAAAATGACTCTACGCTAAGAGGAGAGAATCCAGTAGATAGCAATTGCTCTTGGAGGATACCAGCTTCCAAACAGCTTACTTTACAAAAGTATGGTAGAGAAAAAAAGAATCAACAAGCATTTTCTGAAGCACAAGCACAAAGAAGATCGTAACAGAGACAAGTGCA
This sequence comes from Centrocercus urophasianus, assembly GCF_019232065.1. Taxonomy (NCBI): domain Eukaryota; kingdom Metazoa; phylum Chordata; class Aves; order Galliformes; family Phasianidae; genus Centrocercus; species Centrocercus urophasianus. Next base: position 15,568,509 of record NW_024884755.1, read on the forward strand.
GCTTACTGGTGGGGAAAAGATGCATTCGATTTCTAATTGACTATCACCTGGAGTGCAGAGGCAATATGAGCCACTTCTTCAAGAAGCCTCCAGTCCTGGCTTCCTTGAGCAAAACAGCAGACCAGGATTAAAGCAGGCCCCAGCCATTTGGGGTGTGTGCCCCCTCCTACTCCCCAGAGCCAGTTGGTCATACCTCCCATGCAGAACCCAGGGAACAAACCAGGGGAATCCCACCCATATTTCATCTTCATAGTTGGCTTAGGGGCATGCACTGATCACCCCGAGGGCAAGGACAGGGCAAAGCAGGGCTCACCCCACGTTGGATGACATCTACATGAAAACAAGGGTGAGCAAGCCAAGGAACCGACCTCCTGCAGTTCCCTGGGCTCACTGGGAGCAACAGGGCCTGCTCCATCCCAGCGCTATCACACGGGGCTCAAGGTGGGCATTTTTGAGAAGGGCATCCCAGCGATCTGGCTCAACAGCAGGAGACGGTTTGGAGCCGAGAGCTACAACCACACAACAGCCGGGGACCAGACAGCCAAGTCCTCATTCTCATTTCTCTGACACTAGTTCTGCTCTGCCTTGTCTCACCTCTATCCATCACCACCAGTGGCGCTCCCTGCACAGAACACAAAGCACCAGTAGCACAGATTTAGACGTGAGCTTGCACGTGCGTGAGAGCCAGCACCAGCCCAAGCCCTCAGACAACCCTTCCTCCTCATCCACCCCCTGACCAGGCAGGGCAGGTTGGTTAGGCTCATCGCTCGTCTTACTAAGCCCACACAGAACTGAGGTATGGCCCTCAGTCTCACACGCACAGAGGCTGACTGGATGCACAGGAAGTCGCCAGCAGGAATTCCTCTTCCTGGCCCACGTTGGTACCGAGAACTTCTCAGGCGGCAGCAGGAGGGCTGGAGGAGGCAAGGCAGAGCAGGCGGCACCGTGTCAGACATGAAGTTCTGACGGGGTGCTCCAGTGCTTAGGTTTTGTTGATGAAGGGTCAGAAGTGTTTTTTCTCCTTGTGTCGTCTTAAAACAATATTGTGCGTTTCCTCAGGCTGAACGTCTCTGCTTTTCCTGCTTACGATTCTTGCGGAACCACCTCCATCAGTTTCTGGCACATGGCTGTTGCGTGGACTACGAGAGAAAAAGCAAAGTACGGGTCAAAGAGATTGCATACAGAGGGCCTGGCATATTTATCTTGGTCTCAGTTCACGACTCTTTGTCTCAGAATAAGCAGAGCACGCTCCTAGCCAACCCACTGCCGTTCTGAGCAGGGTTAGTCCAAGAACAGTGCAGAGCCTGAGAGCAAACAAACCACAGGCTGCTCTCCACTCCTGCCTAGAACTCGAGCATGTAAGAGTGGGAGCTTTGCTCCTGCAGATGGATGCTGCACTGCCCTGGAACCACTCGGCACCCGTTTCTACTTGCATGATGACACAGTAACTGCATTTGAATGCCAGAGCTGTAAGCAGTCCAAACAGAGTCAAGCACAATAGCAGGAAGGGGCACAGGCCAAAGCGCTTCCTTCCAATTTGGAAAACCTTAGCAATGCACCTTCTTTAGACCTCGGTATTTTCCCAGCATTCATTATGGTGGCTGCTATCCAAGCACACCTTTCTGCTGCTTCCCTGTTTGGATGCCCACAAAGCAGTCTTGCCAAGGAAAACCAGCAGCAGTTCTATAAAAGCACGCAAGCAGAGTCAAACTCAGATTCGTTGGAGGTGATCAAATTATTCACAATGTATATTCATATACACACATTTAAAGTTCACTAAGTTTCTAACGGGGCGTTTGCAGGATTATCGCTGTGTGTTCCTAGAGATTTTCTGTCTTATCCTTAAAAGCTGCTGGTGAGGGGAAATTAATTAATACAGTAATTTACCACCTGGGCACAGCAATAACAGCTCTTCCAGGAACTGAGCCTAATACTCGGAATAATAAAAAAAAGTGAGGGAAAAAAAGCTAAAAATAAAGAATTACGAGTGCTGAGCACCGTTAAGCATCTTTTTCTTCTTCATAAAAAGCACCCAGCTGAGGCTGGGCATTTCTACATGTCTGCTTTTCTGGGTCAGCCTGCTGCACAAGGGCTGGGAGACAGATGGGAGACCTCAGTGCTTGGGCAACACGGACTGACTTTCTTGATGCAGTTGTTCAGACAGCAGATGCCTGTGCCAAGCACAGCCTTTCCAGCCCTTCAAAATACACCCTGTTGGAAAACCTTACCCAAAGATGCCTTAAAAATAAGCCTCATAAGAGAAAACATCCAGTGGACAAAGGGTTTTCTCCTCCACTTGCTCTGCTGTCACATTTGGATGTCAAAGGGAGCTTTGACTGGAATAGATGCTAGCGCTGGCTGAGCGATGAAGTGGGACTAATTCTGATCTGACAGCAGTCAAATTTAGGCCAACTGTGCTCAGACTGCTGAGCTGTTATTACTTTTCCCTCCCAACACCACTCCAGAGGTATTCTCTGCTGGCAAAGGCTTGACCCTGTGCTCTTACAAGGGGGAGAATGCAGTAACGTGCTCATTGAGTTACGCTCCACCGCAGATAATTGGCCCAAATTTTGCAATTATCACAAGGCAAGGTGCACTTTAGGTGCTTGATAGATAAGGTAATCATCAAGCTAAAACTTGTTGGCGCTAAAAGCATCGATCAGAGCCAAGGCTTTGGGAGTCCTCACTGCACAAACAAGAGCCAGCGCTGCTAGCTGCAGCATGCTCACCAGAGGCACTGCTGCACCCCTGCTCTGCCGTGGCAATACTTACAGATGCCCTGGAGAATCCACTTGGGCTTGTTTTGCCACCAGACCCCAAACAAATAAAAAGGAATCCCGCTGAAGATGATGGCAAAGCCGATCCCGCATTCCTTTGGTGTCATCCAGAAGGAAACAGCAATGAGAAACAAGCAAGCCAGGATGAAGAAAATGGGCAGGCAGATGTTCACCTAAACACAGACCAAAGAATGGGTAAGAACTTATAGCAGGGGAAGAGGGAAAACCATTCTTGAATGATTCCTTATAAAAAACATCTGAACTGACAGCATCAAATGCAGCAGCAGATGCACACAAGCCATAGAAAGAGTTACTGGAAGGCGTCAGTACAGGTCTGGGAGTTTGTTTCTCTCTGGCCCCCTGTTGCCTGGCAGAGACCTGAATGTGCTCTGGGGGATGAGTGAGAAACATGCCCATAAGGAAGGCAGACATGCTTGTGGCTGACATGGTCTTGGCCTCCTCCCAGCCGGGATGCTGCGCTGCCAAGCTGGCCAAGGACAAATAGAACAGAGTTCTCATCTCTGCAGGCGTGGGTTTGACTACTTTATTAAATCATTTTAGTGAATTCCACGATGGTACAGAGCGTTTCACTGAGAGCCACAGCCTGGGGAGCATGCTGGTCACTGAGAGCTCTGTGCTGGGCCACCCCACATCTCTGCCACCCAGAGCATCCTTCATCCCCAGGCTCTCACAGTCACAACAGCTCCTCACCTCCTGAATAGCGAGTGCACCCAGTGGACAAAGGGTTTTCTCCCTTGCTCCCTTGCTCTGTGCACTCTTTTGGCAGATTTTGATGTATCTGGGACACCAGCGTTAACTACACAGCTCATGCTTCCACAGCTTTTCTCCTGGTGGCAATACATTTCCAATTCCACTCCCTTTTCCGTACAGGAAAAGCAGGTGAAGCATCTGACAGGTTTGAAGGAGCTATTTCCCATGTTTTCTCTGAGCACAAATGAAAAAGCCCAGCACTGGGAAGACCTGAAACAGTTCCTGCACTGCTCATACCTTGATGGGCCTTTCCAGCTCAGGCTTCTTGTAACGCAGCCACATCATGCCTATGATGGCCAAGGCCACACACAGCCAGTTGAAGAAGCTGAAGAAGTTGATGACTGAGAAAATGTCATTGGAGAAGGCGTAGAGCAGGGTCATGACACACTGCATCCAGAAAAAAAATAAAGCCGTTAGCAAAGGGAAAGGTAGGCAAAACCTCATGTATGAAAGCAACGAACGCGAGAGTTGTCTGCCAAGAAGAGAATCAGGTTGATCATTTTTTTGACTCATTTAAGCTATTTTCAAATGGTGCTTGGAATGATTACTAAACAGAAGTGGAATCACAGAATCACACAATCACAGAATGGCCAGGGTTGGAAGGGACCTCAAGGATCATGAATCTCCAACTCCCTGCCACATGCAGGGCCACCAACCTCCACGTTTAATGCTAAACCACTGAATATAAGATATGAAGAGAAGAAGGACCTATCCCCTCTCACAGCAGCAAGCAGAAATGGCTGCACTTGGAGTCCTTCTCCAAATGATTCATTGGGATCCCATCCCCGACCCTTTTCTCAATACCAGGCTGACGCTCCCCATCACACCCCAGGGCTCACCGTAAAGACGAGGGATGGTACAGGAGTGAGAAGCCTCGGGTGAATCATGGAGAGAATGGAAGGTAGGTGTCCTTCTCGGGACCCAACGAAGAACAGCCTGAGGGACACAGAGCAGCTATCAGCACCGCAACCTTCAGCTCTGGGCTGGGGTTTGTCTTCTGGATAGGGATGGCCCAGAAAGATGTATTTATGTCCTTCTTTCCAGAGCAAACAGTTAAGTGACTTTCCTAAGATAACCTGGGGGAGATGCATCAGACCTGAGCCTCCTCAGCCTGTGTCCTGCCCCCATCCTTTCTCCTCGCTCTGGAGGAGTTCTCAGCCTTGAAGTTTCGTAAGTTTCTGGTTTTCATTACACCCACTTTCTCAGGCAATGCCAATGAGCTCCATGCCTCTGTTTGTTTATGTTTTAATTAACTTCAACAGGACTTTGCTTGAGGAACAGAAGACTCGGATGACTGCAGGCTCTCTTTTTAAATCAGATATGGTTTTATTTTTGTTTCTATCATTCCCCACATGGCCTCCAGACCCTTCAGATTTTGTGTCCACCCACAGCTGCTCTGGGGAGGACAACTGTTCCAAACCCACAGGCATCGAGCACTGCTTGTAAACAAAGCAAGAAACAAAGCACAAAACTCAGCAAGAAACGTACCGGGAAGAGGTGAAGAGGGATCCATTAACGGATCCAAAGCACGATAAGCCCACAAAGACAGGTATGATCCAGGACATGACACCAAGGTGATAATTCCCAAAGTCCTAAATGGGGTCAACAAGAACAGTACATCACACCCAAATGCCCAAGAGAACTCATGGCTGCCTACAAAGCTGTGACGTTTGCAGAAATCTGAGCAGCTAACTCTTTCCCTGAGAACTGAGAGGCCAGATTGATTGGAACGGTTACCCAAAAGCTCGCAGCCAAATGGAAGTAGGTTCAGCCATTCAGATGTTGCTAATTGCAGGCATGGAGCTGAGTGAGGACACTGAAACACAGCCCCTTACAAACACAGTGACGTGGAGTCGTAGCTTTGAATTACAAACTCACTCACACTGCAGTCCCACGCCATCAAGTCATGTCGACTTTGACAGACATGCAAAGGAACACAATTAGAGTAATGCAATGCAGGCTGCTGTTTCATGTAGTCATAGGATCATAGAATGGCCTGGGTTGAAAAGGACCATAATGATCACCTAGTTTCAACCCTGCTGCCACACGGTGGCTTGCAGGCTGGAGCTCTGTGCTGACCAAAGGATGGAGCTGTCACCTGATGGCCCACGCAGACCATCCTGGGTCAGGAGATTCCCCCTAAAGCACCAAACAATCCTGGTCACACACAGTTTTGCAAAGTCATGCCACACCACTCATTTCTGAAGCAATCAGATTTCTGACCTCCGTGACATTTTAATTAATGGAGGTATTCTTTTTGCTTTCTTAATTGTAACAAGGAAGACACAGAGAGAGAGAACAGTTCAGTCCACTATTGTCTGCATGACCTTTTCCCATAAATATCACGTTCCGGTAACTGATGATAAGTCATGGGGCCAGGAGCAGCAACCTGGGCTATTTCTGAACGAAGAGCAGTGTTAACTGACCCCCCTTCCCCCATCTGTGATTAATCCCCCTGGTATCATGCTATTCTTCCCTGCTCCGTCACTGTTGCTCTTTATTTCCCGTCAAACAACAGCTTATTTATTTATTTTATATGCAGCCACCGTCAACGAGGGACAAAGTAGGAGATGTATACAGAGATTGTAAGTTCAATTTAACCAGCCCTGGAAGCCAGATGAGTCACATCAGAAATGCACCTACCACAGCCACAGCTTCGGACGTCAGCATCTGCTCCGTGGACAGGGTTGTGAAGTAAGCCAAGTTTGTCAGCACATAAACCAAAGTGACTACAGGTAGGGAGATGATGATAGCCAGAGGCAGGTTTCTAGGAAGAAAACATCAATTGTAAGGCAGCTCGAGCTCAGGAGACAGCTGCTGACAGGGAGAGCTGAAGGCTCACACTGCAGCCCTCCTGCACTCACTTTGAGCTGGCAGGAGCCGTTCTGCTCCTCCGTGGCTCTCCAGCATACACAGTATCTCAGTCACACTGCTTTCCTCCAGAAAATGGGAACAGCCTGGTGCTGACAGAGTGAAGGATGATGGCAGAAGGGGGTTTTCTTACAGAGGGAGAACTCTGGCTGTCTGGGCAGGCAGTAATCCACGGTCACCGTCATGGCAATCAAGTAAAACTAAAACCTCCCGGCTCTTGGTAGCTAGTAGCATCAGCACAGTCATCCTCTTTGGACAACGGATGTGCATTTGTGCTGGTGGCTTTTTTGTGGGGGATGAAAAGAGCAGGGGTTGAGTTGGCTGTTTTTAAGCTCTAATTCTATGCAGCTGGTTGAACTCAGAGAAAATGAGTTCAGCCACGGGTTGAGTGGAGCTGCAAGATTGAGGCTGCGTTGGTACAAACGTGCCTTTCCCAGCAGCCTAACCTCATCTGTGAGCAGAAACTGAAAGAGGAAACCCTGCTTGATTTCCCCACATAATTGGTCCAAAGTCACAGGTGGCGAAACTCAAATGCCATGGCTGCATCCAGAAGACAAGAAAATAACTGCAGACTGCAAAAACTTCCTTTAACTGCGTTAGTCAAGAAAAGAGCACACCAATCTTAGCTCCCAGCAGGCACTAATCTCCACTGGGGCCAGCCAGGAGCAGGCTCTGATCCCAAAGCCTATGCTGATGGGAGGGCTGCACCTTCCCTACAGGCAGAATGGATCTATCAGCGATGCTCTGCTTTGGTGCAGCCCATCCTCACCTCTCCAGCTCCCTTGGCACTGCCCTGAATGGCACGAGCAGTGCAGAAAGCAGCCCATTGCTCTCGACAGAACAGGAAGAGCACATGACAAATGCATGCCTGCACATTGTTGTGGGAGTTTACACAATAAAGCAATAAAGCTGTAAGTGCCTCTTCCTTGCCTATAATTCAGAGAGGTGCCATGCCAAGGAAATAGGACTCTCCAACAACGCAGATAATATCAGCAGCACGGGAATCCAGTGTAAGCAACAGCCCTTCTCAGACAGAGATCATAATTCCCCTTCCCTTAATCCAAGGCAGAACAATGCCATTAGCCTGTTTCCCTAGAAAGAGGGACTTAAGCTTCTGGGCTGTTGAACAACCCATAATAACACATAACAGGGACAGGCATGAAGTTTCCCTCCCAGGGAAGTCACCCACCTGTAGGGATTTATCATCTCTTCTGTAACAAAATTCAAGTAATTCCTGCAATGTGAAAAGAACAGCAATGAACTCAGGTTAGTAAATAAAGCCCTTCACCCCTATCTGTCTACAAGGGAGTTTTAGGTGAGATAGAATCCAGATCTTGCTGTAAAACTGGCAGTGGGTGATGCCTAGTTGCAAACCTGCAGAAATGCAAGCCCTGGCTGCTGTAATTTGCACCATGCTGCCAGCTGCCCTGCAAGAGGAAAGGGGAGCTGGCTGCAGGCTCAGGGCTGGTGGCAGGGTCAGCCTCTGAGCAGTGTGATGGCTTTCACTGCAATTTGAGCAGCTCCTTGGGCTGCTCGGTGCTCAAAGGGGCTGACAGTGATGTCCTCCAGGAGTTTGGTGCTGCCACGGATGGACACGGCAGTCTCCCCGCTTTGCCATACCTAAACTCATCTGTTAGCATGCAGTCAGTGTCTGCTAAGGGATTCCACCCTCCTGCTTTCTTCTCAGGAGAGAACTCAAACAATCCATCATCTGCTGCCTTTCTGCTGCAGTAAAGTGGCTGGAAATTGCACGTGAAGAACAACTACTAACATTACTAGGGGAACACAGAGCATCCATCTGCCTCACTGCCCTGGTAACAACAGAGAGTGGGAAGGTCCTGGATGATGCTCCTGCAAACACAGCCTAGGGACAAGTGGAACAAACTGGAGTATTTAACACTAAGAAAAGGAAGAGGGCTGCGTCTTACCATCCTCCATAGGCAAAAAGACCACTGTACAAGGCCAGCACGATGTTCCCCACACCCACTTTTGTGTTTTCAAAGGAGTGCTCAGGAGCCAGGCTCGTCACATCACCTACAGAGGAAAACAAGAGGAAAGGATTGATGCCAGACACTCCATGATCACACTGATGCACTCTGGTGCTGTGTTGGAGAGCACCTGCACCCACTCAGATTGCGCTGACTCCTCCAGTTTTACAGTGCTTGATTTAGTTGGGGTAATGCACCAAATAATCGGGCCCAGATCTGCCCTGTTGAGCAGCAGGCCATTAGCAAGCAGTCAGACTTTCTCACACAACAACGTGCTATCACCAAGGTAATCTCCCAGCTATCTCCCCATGAAGAAAACACTCTGGGGGCCTTCCTGCTGGAAGATGCTAAGCAAACAGACATGGTTGCATTGTTCTCTCAACTGAAGGCTGCTTTCGTTCGATAAAAACCCCAGGATTTCCTCCAGTTCCACCTGATAAAGCAGAGGGTTGTGGCAATGGCTTTGATTGTGGGAAGTTAGCTTTTTTAGGGCTTGAATATCAGAAGTTAGCTCCTTTAGGGCTCGAGGATCCAAAGTTCCTGTTATGGAGCTGGCTTTTGAAACAAGAAGCCATTAATAGAGGACTCGATTGTATACTTGGTCACAACTCCCCCAGTGCAGCCAAGGGTTTATTTATTTTGCTTCACAACACTCTGCAGCTGTTTTGTTCCCTGCCTTTTGAAGTGGAGGCTCCGTGCTTGCCCTGTTGGCGAAGTCACGCTCCCTTTGGTGCCCTCAGTGAGGAAGGAAGGGGAGCAAGCAGGGCTCAGCACCATAAACTGCATCCAGACTGCAGCCACAGAGCCCCCATCAGCCCATGTGATTCCTCTTAGGGCACAGATCTTTGCTAATCGCCCAAGCCACTGCATCACGTGGCAGTCAGCAGCGCCTGCAGCTTATCTCTTCTGCTCTCAGCACGGGGTGCCCAGCCCTGCAGGTGGGGAAAAAACAGGGTACAAACAACACGAGGTGTTTTTTTTTAACTCTTGCAGTATTTTCTTCCCCCCTTACACTGGGAAGTTTCACACTGGAAGTGCCACCAATAGCTCTGTTTGTGAGGGCAGATAAAACAAGGATGCCTTCAGGGACCTTTAAACATACAGCACTACGTTCCCAGCAGAGAGAAAGGGCCAGGCTCTGGTCTGCTGGGGGTGCTTCCCTTTGTGGCGTGTTGCTAGAGACTGCTCCAAACCTATGCCAGTGATGTGAAGCTGTGACACAGAGCTGTCCTACATGTGGGAGCATTGCATCCCTTGCTCCATCCTTTCCATCCCAGCCATTGCCCACTTCTCCCTCCTGCTGAGTCCCACCCAGAGCTCAGCACCCTCTTTTGCTACACATCTGCTGCTGGGAGCAGCATTACAAAAACAAGTACAAAAGCAGGGCAGGGGGCAGAGGAAAAGAAGGAAGCAAAGAGATCAGGCAGTGCTGTGACTTGTCTAGCACCAGCCAACAATAATTACAATTAACCAAGCTGATGGAGGCTACAAAGCAGGGCCCAGCTGCCTGTTCCTGAATGAAACGAGGAACTGAAACAGGAGAGCTATGTGGAAACGCAGACTGATGCAATGCTGCAAAGTTTAACCTTAATTCCTGGCTTATGAGTTCAGTCACATCATCTTAATGTAGTATTAACGCCCTGGCCTGGCTCTGAACAATGGAGCTGAGGTGGGTGTGCATGGCATCACATTCTGCTCCTTCCATCCCACAGCCTCAGCTCTCCTTAGTTTATTTTCAGCACCTCCTGAATAATTACCAGCCTAGTTCTTTCCAGGTCTTTTGTTATGGGAATAAGCTACAGTTTTCGTTAACAGGGATTTTAATTAGTTGCTGGAATCACATGCTGATGGTGTAGGAGAACTCTGTGGGCATTTCAAACAGGGGCATTTCAAACAGCCCTCGGGATGTCTGCTCCCAAAGACCTGCTGACCTTCTGTTCTCACATTTGCTCTTCTGTCACACCTGCAGGTTTCACTCTGTGTCTCCCCAGCCTCCCCAGGCTGTGTGTGGTGCCATCAAGGAAGGGCTGAGCTGGCACAGCTGCCCAGAAGGGAGAAGAGCACAGCTGAACGCAGCATCACAAAGCAGCAGGGAATGGCAGGTTTATTCCTGGGCTTCTGAACAAGCCCACTCTGAAGATGACATCTCAGCTCAGAGCTGTCCTTTCAAAGCTCCATCCTGCCCTGCCAGAGACAGTAACTGACTTGTGCCTCATAGCAGTGTGGTCACAGACACAGCCAGCACCACATCTTGGGGTGAAACAAACCAACCGACCATAGACTGCCAGAAAGGGATGCCAGCTGTCTTTCTAGGTGGGCTAAGCTTTAAAAGACAGCAGGTGAGCTCCGACTGCACCCACCCAGAGCTGACTTTGCTAACAGAGCCACCCCATCACCAATTAGTCAGAGATTCAAGCAGCTGTTAGACTCACTCTTGGAAGAGAAATCCATCAATCTACATTTGCTGCAGAAGATCTGGAGGCTGAAAAAGGTGCCAGGAAGGGCCTCCATGTTCTTAGGTTCACCCACAGGTGACTGCTCTTGGGCCATGGCTGGAGACTGGGGATACTGGGCTGGGTGGTGCAGCTCAGTCCTTCTAACCTCCTTCCTCTATCACAGACACTTTCCCACCCTGCTGTTCAAAACAGAGGGATGAACTTCTGCTCCAGACAGACACTCCATCTTGCCCTTTCCAGCCCAAACGTGCACAACTCAAGCCTCTAGGCAGACCTGGGATCAAATCAACGGGTACAAATTTGCAGCTGAGACTGCCAAGCATGGCAATGGCTGTGCAAGGGCTTTGTGAGCAAACCCATCCCAGGCTGCAGGCAGGGGTGTGCTCTGCTCATCCCCTCAGCTCCTGCATCCATTCCATCCCACCACCAGCTGCTGGGAGCAGGCAGTGCCCTGCCCGTGCCTGGCACCCTGGTGCTCTGAAACCTGGTTTGAACTGGCTGCTCAACCGCACTCTGCTCTACAATTAACCAAATTAAGGTAACAAGCTCTGACAGAAACCCCATTTGCTGATCTTGCCAGCTGCCAAGACTCTGGTAATTGCGCCAGTGAGCAATGGGTCACCTGGGGCCTTCCAGCAGGAGGGCCCTATTTCGGTCCATGCGCTGCATGTTCAGACCCTTCCTCTGAGAACGTTCATTGGCACCCCAGTCGTGTCCGCTCCAGTTTTAATAGTGCAGTAATCTTCTACTGCAGAAAGCAGTTAACCATAATTATTTTTAACTTGCCTAAACGGCGAGGAGAAGGAACACAGACAGCTAGAGAACTCAGCAAGGAAGGGGGGGAGGGTATCACCCTGTCTCCCTTGTGGGGAGAACAGACAAAGAGGCACGTGCTGTATATACAAAAAAAATGTATTCACTTGAGACATTTCCTGAGCCAAGTGCAGCTGATAGGCCAAAAAATAAGGCAGCAAGGAGCACGCTAAGGCCAGGAGCATCCCCACAGCTGCACCCAGCACGTGCCCACTCGTGCTTCCCTTATGGCAGCCACCAACCTTCACACCGCTGCTCTGCCTGTGCAGCTATCAAACTTGCATCCCACTCTGGCCCAGCTCATGGGTGTCTGCATACAGTCTGAAAGGCACCATTGCAGATCTAGCACTAGCAGAGCGTCCAAGGAGAAGGCACAGCTCAGGGGTTACACTCCTGATTCTCATTGCTGGCTGTGGACGAGTTATGACACTCCTTATTTCAATTGCTCCCTTCTATCTTACGAAAAATGCCTCTCCCAGAGCAGTGAAGCTTTGTAAATGCTGTTCACAAAGAGCTGTTCTTTCTCCTTTGGGTCTGCGCTGCCAGATCTGCACCCACACAGCACACTATGAGGTCCATTGAGGCATTCAGGGCATCCAGAACCTGCAAAGGAGTTTGCTGGAGCTGTGTTCATAAGCTAACCCACCACACGTGCTCCTAAACTCTGCGATTGCACCCTGATCTGCATGGGAACTTGCCTAAATCCATTTGCTTCAGACAGAAATCTTCCTAAGCAGTTTTTGGAAGCCCCAGAACTCACACTGCACAGTCTCTCTCCAATGCTCATTTGAGCACTGGGCCAGATGAGACTCTGTTACCTTTTCCACCTCCTCTCCATCCTGCTGATATCATCAAAAATGTCCCCACTCTCCTCCCCCTGTGCAAACACCTCCTGATTTTCCCAACCTCCGTGTCTGCCAGCTTATCATCTGCTGATGAAAAATAAATAAGCAGATCCAAAAGCAGCATCAGGGGCAGCCAGGTGTGGGCACAGAGCATGCTGTGCCTTGTCCAGGAGCCAGGAAGCAGAGGCAGTGCAGAGAGCCTGGACAAATGGGGTCACTTTGATCCTGGGTACAATAGGAAAGGTGTTTCCTAAATGCCCCTTGTCCACCCCTGTCAGAGCAGATGAAAAGCAAGGTGCTAACCCCAAACAAACCACCCAGGGGGTTTCCAGCCACTTCCCATAAGCTTGGCTTTATTTTGTTTATATGCACAAAGGGTTCAGTCCACATCCATAGAAACCTGTGATTGGGAATGAAACAGAAAAATGTGCCACCTGACCAGATAGAGGGCAAAGAGGGGCTAGCTACAGCCAACCAACTTCATAAGCAAGGCAGCCAAGAGCACTTAGGGTGGACAAATTACCTGCCTGTCTCTCAGACCCCTAGCATCAGACATCCAGGCCATTAATTACAAAGTCATTAACTGTGGGAGAGGATCAATGCAAAACACAATGCACACACAGAGCTGCTGAATGCATCAATACAAATCAGGCACGAATGAATGCTTCTGATGCAACCAAAGAGACCCAGACAGAGATGCAGAGAAGCAAACAGCAAATGCCAAAGTGTTAGCTGCTCTCTAGTTAAATACATCTGCATTGCTGGGATAGCTGCACTCAGACAACTGAGAAGCCAACAGAGCCTCTCCTGTCAGCTGCCTCACCATCCATCCAGCTCCCACCAGCTTGGAACAAGACCACTAAGAAGGTCAGAGGGCTGGAGCAGCTCTCCTGTGAGGAAAGGTTGAGTGAACTGGGCTTATTTAGCTTGGAGAAGAAAAGGCTGCAGGGAGACCTCAAGGTGGCCTTCCAGTACTTGAAGGGAGAGAATAAACAGGAGGGGGAAGGAATGTTTGTGAGGGTGGATGGTGATGGGACAAGGGGGAATGGTTTTAAAGTGAGACAGGGAGGTTTAGGTTGGATATTAGGAGGAAGTTCTTCACACAGAGGGTGGTGATGCACTGGCACAGGTTGCCCAAGGAGGCTGTGGATGCCTCATCCCTGCAGGCATTCAAGGCCAGGCTGGATGTGGCTCTGGGCAGCCTGGTTTGGTGGCTGGTGACCTGCACACAGCAGGGGGTTGGAACTGGATGAGCATTGTGCTCCTTTTCAACCCAGGCCATTCTGTGATTCCATGACCAAAGCAGAACAGCATAGCATAGCACCAACCTGCCGTGCCCACCCAGCCTCAGCGTCTGTGTTCACCATTTGGCTGAGGGTGAAATCAAAGATCAGAGAGCGAGAGGCCCATAAAACATAATTGTGTTGTAACAACCCTCCAGCTAACGTTAAGATGCCTGATTAATCCCCGCCATGTGCTTGATGTGATTTAGAGGTGCAGAATGCTGGCAGCCTTCCCAGCCCATTCTCTCGTGCTCTCCTTCAGTGCAGCCTTCCACTCCCCGTGCCCTCCGTTAACAAGAGGGTGAGTAAGGGAAGCACAGTGGCGTTCCTTCAAAGCTTGCTCTTAGGAAAACATTTTTCTGAATAATGAAACGTGAATTTCTGATTGCCAATGTAACAAGAAACAGCACGGGCAGCTGCAGGGCACTCTTCTTGCAATCTTTTGTATAAAAGCCTCAGCCCCAACTTGCACAGGTACAATTAAAAGCTGGAGGAATGTTTACTATCTATAGGCTTTGTCTCATCACCGAAGTGGATCTACAGTGCGAGTTAGTCACCATACAACTGAGTGAACACCCATCTGGCTTGGCTTTGTTCTCCAAGCTCATCTCAAACACCCACAGGCTCCATCTCCAGAAGGTTCCCATGGCACAGGTTGGGTCCTAGAGCACAGGCACCCTGCCTGCATCACTGCATCCAAACTCAGCTATCAGTAAGGCAGGTCATAAGGGATGGGGCAGAAAATGAGAAAGCATCTCTTTGTAAGACACCTCCTCGATATCCATCAGATTGGCTCTTGGTTTTGCACACAAGAGGTGATGAGAACTGGTCAGAAGGAAACCTAGGGCAGCCCTGCCCTCTGTGCTCAGAGCTGCTCTCCTCCTCCGCTGTTTGCCGAGTTCAGCCCCAGCTCCTGGTGTGGATTTGGCTTTAAGGGGCTTTCTTTAGGTACTCAGCTGCTATTACTACTGGCAGAGGAAGAGAAAATCTCAAAGGAATCATAGAATAGAGCTTGGGTTGGGAGGGACCTCAAAGATCATGATGCTCCAACCTCCCTGCTGCATGCAGGGCCGCCAACCTCCATATCTAACAGTAGACCAGCTTGCCCAGGGCCCCAGAAAGACCCGAGGGAAGGAAAGCTTAAGAAATTTAGAGAAAGAACTAGCAAAATAACCTGGCTGGGTCTTAATTTTTGCACTTTCAGAAGCCCTCTCGCATTGAGTTTAAAATTTGCCACCTTTAAATCCCTATCTGCAAAGGGCAATACTGATGTAGGGAGCGCCAGCGCTGGCTGACACAAACAAGATTCCCAGCCTCGTCAAAATTCTGCATGGGAAATGTCTGGAGCTGGACGTGCCCACTTTGTCCTTAGCTCACCCTGTGCTGCTTCAGCAGGCGCAGCTCTGCTTCCAACAAGCACAGCAAAGGGAGCCAGGCAGCATAATGCTGACTGCTGCCATCATAGCAGGCGCTTGAGACAGCGCAGACAAGAGATCTAAGATCAGAAGCAGGCACTGAGATGGGAAAGGGACAAATCCTCAGTATGAGAAAAGGTTGAAAATCCTTTCTGAGACGTGATTCAAGACTTCTGACACTGAGAAGGCTGCTGGATTTCCACACATGTAAGCAGCAGGAGTGCCAATCTCTAAGGATGCACACCCTGATTGCTTTGCTCCTTCCGGCTGAGTCCTACTGCCTGCTCATCCAACAAACACCACAGTCAGAAAGCAATGGAGATGGCTGGACAGAAGACAACCTGAGAGCTGATCAAAAAAAAAAAAGAACAACAACGCCTAGTTCTTAGTAAGAGGAAGGGCAAAAAATGCTGATGTTGCATATGCAGGAAGTTGTTTACACTGCCTAAGAGGGACAGGCTGCAGGGTGATACAGCTGGGGGAGCAAATATAAGGTTTTACACACTAAGTCTGGGACACTGAACTTACAAAGCAGCACAACTTCAATCACACAAAGCCTTTTAAAAGTGTAACTCCTGTGTTGGTGCAGTAAGTGCATCCCAAGGGGATGGATTATACTGAGCCAACTGTCCAGAAGTTGAAAGGCTGCGTTAAGTAGGAAACCAATTTCTCCCCTCCTTTTGAAGTTGGCATGAAAGAAGATACAAAACAGCTGTCTGCAGAAAGATCACAAGGAAAGCCTGTGTTCCGTGTGGTAATATTGCCACACACTTATTTGTCTTGAGATGTTGCTGCTTTTTGGGAAATAATGAGCATGTTCAATGGAAGGATAACAAGAAAAGCCCAAAAGCTGAAGGCGGGAGGTCAGTGCAGAGGAGGACAACGCTTCTGTGAAGCCTCAGAAGTTTCCACATTTGAGCAAGAAAACGTGGGATTGCTCCTCTTCTGTTTATGGATACGTAAACACAAAACAGCAATGGGAAAGTAAGCACTGAAGTAACCAGCAGGGCTCCAACACCACCATGAGTGTCATGGGAACACACGGCCCTTCCATGGCTGAAATCTCAGCACCAGACCCAACAGCACAGAACTCATTTGGGCTCAGTGTGCACTTCACCCAACAGCAGCCACCAGCGTAGGACTGAGCTGGCTGTGCTGGGTGCCCTTTGTGCAAGGAGCATTCGGGCTGGGATAAGAGAGCAATAAAAGCAGGATGCTGGCTACAGGGCTCGGATCACTCACCTACCTGAGAGGTTAAATGGCCTCTTAGAGGCAAGTTATCCATTTCAAAGTGTCAGCACTTCCGAAGACCAGCCCTCTAGTATTTCTGCTGGAGAAGATCCAGCAGCTCTGCATTGTAGTAGCAGCGTGCAGCACAACCTCTCCAAGCAGACACGAGGGCTTCAAGGCACCAGCTTGACTCCCTGCTTCGAAGCAGGTCTGCCTTATTAAACAAGGCCTGAGAGATGTCTATTAATCTATCCTTGTAAATCGCTGGACATCTACTTGGGCTCTGCAGTACAGCTGAAAGCGTTTTCCTAAAGCCTGATCTAAAATTTCCCTCGTCTCACAGATGGCATTCATTTTTTCTCATCGTAATGAAGACAGAAAGCAGTGCAGTGCTTCCCCGTTTTCAACATGCTGCAAGTGATGATAAGAAGAAAAATCTGCCGATGTATCCTTGATACAGAAGCGTTGAGTCACCTGGTGTGATCTCACAGAATCCCATCACAGAATGGCTTAGGTTGGAGGGGACCCTAAAGATCTAAAGATGATCCCATGGGTGCCAGCCTCTCAATGAGGCTGCCCAGGATCCCACCCCACCCAGCCTTGAATGCCTCCAAAGATGGGGCACCCACCACCTTTATGGGCAACCTCTTCCAGTGCCTCACAGCACCCTCTGAATAAAACAGTTCTTCTTAAAACCTGACCTAAATCTCCCCTCTTTTAGTTTAAAGCCACTCCTCCTTGTCCCATCGCTATCAGACAGTGTATAAAGTCAGTCTTCCTCCAGCTTGCAAGCTCTCCAAGTACTGGAAGGCTGCACTGAAGTCTCCTCAGAGCCCTTTCTTCTTTGAGCCAAACAAGCCCACCTCCCTCAGCCTTCCTTCATAGGAGAGGTGCTCCAGCCCTGCTGATCATTGAAGAAAAGCTGAGAAAGCTGCAGAAACTAAAGGGAAGGGTATATTCTCAATGATTTACCAGAGAGCTTGCAACTTCCATTAGGAAGTTAATAAAATCCATGTTAGACTACGGGCAGAAACCCAGGCAGCATGCTGCAAAATAGCTCAAACAAGCAGCAGTGTGTCCCTGCATACAAATACAGGCTCTCTAAGGAATGCCTCATTCCATCCCCAGGCTGCCACTCTGATCCAGTCTCCTTTATCCTGAGTGTTGTGCACACACAGCAGAAAGAAGTCTTTGCCTTCAGATGTTATGGTCTAACTACTGCTTCTCCTTGTGTTTTCTCCCTGCTTTAAGCAGCCACGTGGTGCAGAGGGAAAACAAATGTCACACGAAAGGAGCTGTATGGCAACATGTATACAGCTCAGAGGATCTTGAGACCTTACAAAAAACTTGCAGCTGTAATAGGTTTCATACTACCACCCCAAAGATGCATGCAGAGGGAAATAGCTTCATACATAGCACAGCTTCAGCTGAGAGCAGCCTTTCTGAGACAGCACAGAAGGTGCAAGCCACGTGCTCAGCCCTGCCCCTGATCCTGTCTGGCTGTGCACTGTGCCAGGTCAGCTAAGGGCACGAGAAAGCAGCATTGAGGACAGCTCTGCAGGAGAGAGCTGCACAAAAGGCTCCATTCATAGGTCAGAGGCATCGCTGGCAGCCAGAAAACTGCATAACATAAGGAGAGGAGAAGAACTGGAGATGACAAGTTATCAGGAGGTAAAGAGCCAATGGGACAGGTGGGTATGGGACATACACAAGACCAAAATCTTTTCTTGTTTACAGATAAGAGCATGCAGACTCAACATGTATTTGCATCCACAGAACCGGGGCAGGGAAGGGCTCAGCCTCAACAGGAGGAGCAAAGACTCAGGGGGAGGGCAGGGGATTCTGAGCACGCAAATTAAGATTATTATCTGCAAACAAACAAACAAAATCGTAAAGACTTTCACTTGTAAAACATGAAAGAACCAACAAAGGCTCATTTTTACTTCTAAGAGAGAAAAACGTTCGGCAAAACAAGGGAGATATGAAGAGGAGGGAGGTGTGTTTTGTGATAAGCCTTCAACAATGTTCCTGTTGAGTGCAGGCACTGAGCTGGAAGAAAAGAAAACCTCTGATAAAGCAAGAAATTCTGCAAAGACAGCACTGGCTCCCATAGTTGAAACAGGAATTAAAATACCAACATGCATATCCTCCTCGCACAGAGGGGAGGGATTTCTATACGTCCACTTTGACCAAGCAGGGCTGTGCAGGCCACTGAGAAAACTCCTTTTGCTTTTCACAGAATGGCCCAGGTTGGAAGAGACCCCAAGGATCACAAAGCTCCAACCCCCCCCACCACAGGCAGCGTCACCAACCTCCACATTTAATGCTAGATCAGGCTGCCCATAACTTCATATAACCTCAGGACTTCATATAACCTGGCCTTGAACACCTCCAGGGATGGATGGGGCATCCACAGCCTCAACAGGCAGCCTGTCGCTTTTATAAAAGCAAACTAATTAAAAAAAGCAGCCAGTAAAGCACATCTGTACTCATTAGCTGATCAAAGGGGTTTGAAACCAAACGTTCCTGCAGGTCTGAGGGGGTTTTATAAGGGGGTTTCATACTTGCATGAGGCAAATAAGCAAGAAAGAAAAAAAGAAAGCAAGCAAATGTTCGGCTTCTTTTCTTATCTTCCCATTTTTATCTACTTGGTTTTTTGAAGCTCCAACTCCGCACCACCTTCAAAAGGAAAAGGAGACGTACTCACCCTTTGCAATCTGAACGAAGCCAAGAATGATGATCAAAGCCAGCGCCAGCAGCTTGGCTGCAGCAAAGGCATCCTGAACACGGGTAGCAGCTTTCACGCTGTAGCAGTTCACTGCCGTGAGGAGCACTGCAAGAAACGGATGGGACAGATGCGTCAGTACTCAGCAAAGCACCGAGAACAAATCAGGACAGATCAGCATTTGCTTTTTGCTACAGCCCAAACAAACTCGAGGAGCAGCTTATAAACAGATGCACTCCACCGAGCTCACAGCTGCAGCTCTGTGTGTTGGTTTTGGGGTTCTCAGGGCACTGCCATCTTCCTCAACCATAGGCCGAATTTTGGGTACCAAACGTCACGTTTTGAGCTGCGTTGCCCAGGGCCTGAAATAGCAACTTGTCACACACTGCTCTCCATCCTCCTCCATTCTGTGCTGGGTTTCTACAGCAGTGTGAATGAAGCACGCGCTTTTAGGGACGAGGAATCGTCCTTCTGCATCGGAAAGAACATTTCTGAGGGCATCTAAATAAAAGTGGTGACTGGGGCCAATGGCATCAAAGCAGTCCTCTGCAATCCCTGCCCAGGCAATTGATGTTGTAGTTGTGCGGAAACATCATAGAGATGGCTGGTCAGCTTCCAGAACTGATGTATTGTTCCCAGTTTAACAATAGCACCTAAGAGGCCATCAGGGCCACTTTGTGCTGCCTAAACATGAAAGAAAAGAAGGCAGACCTGACACATTCAGCGAGCTGTGAAACAAACAAAGCCCACAGGTCAGCGGGGCAAATGGGAAGAGAACCCCATGAACCCAAGGAAGCTCTCCTCCTGCACTGGACACACACCCCCCCATAGTGCCAGGAAGGTCGCACAGACTGTCACAGCCACTGCCAGAGCATGTCACAGAGACAGGCAAATGTCACGCAGGGAATGCTGCTGCCCCACGTGCTGGATGTCACCCCTCACTCCCTGCACAGTGTCAGCACAGTGCCCATGGCAGGCCTCCACAGCCAGCAGGACAGACGTCATCTTGCCTTCTTTAGCCACAGGCTTCTCCCCCCCAGGGCTCTGAGACTTTCCCACTCAGATTGCAGCTTGTATTTTTACCCCCCTGGGAGCCAGGCAAGCTTTTCTAAAGCTGGTACAGGACGGAGAGAGTCCAGAAGTGCTGTCCCATTACGGGACGTGCTTAAATACAGCCTGGCCATTGCACTCCTTCATGTGCCTGTCACACATTGCCCTTTCGCTCTGGCCTCTGCCCTTGTGGCAAGGCTCTTCTCACTCCTCACAGCACCTTTTCAGAGAGCCAAAGAGCTGTTTCTCCTGGTCACAGGCTACGCTCATGTTTTAAAGCCCAGAGCATTTGATGGAGGTATTTCAGCCTTCATCAGAGGAGATGCGAGGCAGCCCATCAGCACAGCGCTCTACCTGCAGTACAGGGGACTGCTGGGACAGACTTCTGCCAGCAAGCTAAGCTGCATGTGTGCTACAGACAGAGGGGAGGAAG
Organism: Centrocercus urophasianus; assembly: GCF_019232065.1. NCBI lineage: Eukaryota > Metazoa > Chordata > Aves > Galliformes > Phasianidae > Centrocercus > Centrocercus urophasianus. Next base: position 15,589,166 of record NW_024884755.1, read on the forward strand.
GCTGATGGGGTAGAAGGGAGAAATACAGTGGCTGGATGGCTCTATCACTGCCCAGTGAGAGTGCACCGTGCCCCGAGATCCCCAACACACACAGCATCATAGTGAAAACCACACCACGTCCCTACTCTGAAGCAAGATGACCCCTAAATTACAGCCATGCCCAAACTGATGTGGGCACCAGCCCAACGAGAGGCAGTAGGAGGGAGCAGCAGTGCCTTGGCTCTCTGGCTCGTGGCACAGAGGATTATTTTCTTGCTCATCAGCTCATGTCCTGCTTCCAGAAAGGGCACGAGGAGAATTTGCACACTGAATTGCATGCTGAGAAATGAAACGATGGGAGGAGGAACAAGCACTGACATTTTAAAGGGTCATATTGGCTTGCAGTCAGCCTCCGCCCTTACCCTGAGTGACCACACTGGGAAGAGCTCAGAGAAGCACAGGGAGCCCACAGCAGGGCTGGGAATGGCCATGCTGGAACTGATGAGTGTGCTCAGATGGCTGCAGAGCCCAGTCCCCAGGGACTCCAGTTTCTGGATCTGACAGCAACGATGAGGCTCACAGCTCCAATGAATGTCACAGAGCGACAGGACTTCCTGGTGACTCAGAGCACACATAGGCAAGAAGGGAAGCAAGTTGCATCATTCATTCACAAGGGCCTAACAGCCTGCTACAGCCTAGCACCAAGGTGACAGGCATCAGCAGAAGAGGATTTAGGAGCTGCAAACTGCTCAGCTAAGGGCTGCAGGAAAAGCTGGTAGAGGAACCTTGGGCAGGGAAGGATGCAACCAGCCCCAGAGCAGCACCCTGCCATGTCCCAGAACACTGCAGCTGCTTTCAGGATTGTCGGCTTTTACTTTGCGCCTGGCAAAGCTTTATGGATCTCGAGTCATCTGAACACAAGAGACCATAAAGGTGGAAAAGGAGAGAGTTGGAAATCTTCACAAAGAAAAGCAAAGGAGCCAACACAAACTAAAAGAATGAAGATTTTTAGATACACTCTTTTTTGAAATCACATATTTGGCACTTAGAGGAGCACGGCTGCTTGGAAGGTGGTGCCTTGGAACGGACCCAGTGCAGCAAGGCTGCAGGTGACAGAACAGTGCATTCTGGCTGCACTGCACATGGCAGAAAGCAAACGATGAGGAAAGCAGCACACACACCAGGCACGTTCCCCCAAATATAACCCGTTATCACACAACGCCTTCACCATGTGCTGCTCAGGAGATAGGGCACACTGCAAAGACACCGCGTCCCCAGGTCCAGCAACACCGAGCAGTGGAGGCTGGGGCACATCTGCCTCCAACATCTGCTGAGAGGAACACTGTGCAGATAAACGGGGAGGAAAAAGGACTAAAATAGACAGCAAGGTCAACTTACTGTATGGGAAGGAAAACAGACAACGCCAAGCAGATATAATTCATCTGCTGGAAGCACCCCTGGTGAATCCTAGCAGGGAGGATGAGCAGAGAACTGCGGATCCAGGACTCACTTTGACCGGCGATTAAGCTAAAAATAAACCTCCCCTTGTTTACAGAGGGATATTTAAAGCATGAGCTAACACATCTAAAAGCACATTTTCCCGTTAGTGAAGACAGCCCTTGGAGGTGCAACATGGACATTCTCTTTCCCATTTAGGCATTCTGTTTCTTTGACAATAGAGTGGAGGCTGAACCAGCAGGCTGCCGGCCTGGGATCGTTTTTCACCTTCTGGTTGTGTACAAAGCCTGCTGGTCGGGCTGTAGGGCTGTACATAAAAGGCAAAAGCTTCCACGCAGCTCAAAACCCAAAAGCAACACAAGCTTTTGCATTTAGCCCTTAAGAACATAGCGGTGCCTTTGTAAAAACAAGAGAACACTTCGGCAAGAGACAGAACACGGCTGAGATCTTCTCCCACAGAAGTCGTGGTTCAGAGCCCTTCTAGTCACAGTCTCCCTGCTTTGCTTTCCTCACCATGCAATAATATTTGTCTTTCCCAAACGAGTGCAGTGAAGTTACTACGCTTAAATGCTTTCCAATGTGAGATGGGTTACAAAAGCAAACCGACACAACAGACTGTCCCACCAGAACCACACAGACCCTGGCACACAACAACAGACTGAGCGCTTTCTCAGCAAAAGACAAATCCCAGCAGTTGCTCAATTTCTCAGAAGAGCAGAGCTCAGCTGTCCCAAGTTCCAGGTTTTCTTCCTCTGCTCTGAAGTGCCCCCCGTGGAGCTGAGGGACTGCTGGCATCCCTCCATGCACCTCCAAGTGCTTCACATGAAGCTGTGCTCTCACAGCTTTGAGGTCCACCAGCACAACAGCCCTGGGAAACATTCAACCACACTGCATCTTCCTGAAGGTGCAGCTGTATGGGTGCTGCCAGGAAGCAGCTCTGCAACGGGGCAGCCCTGTGCTCAGCGTGCCCCACGGGGCAGCTCTTAGGAGGGATTCGAGGAATTATTCTATGGATATGCATCCTAGCACCATCTGAAGTGCCACAATCTGCCTGACCCAGCAGCCCCACTCAAAAGGGCTTTGCATAATTGGGATAATGGGAGCCAGAATGCTGCGGAGACCTCAAGTGTAAGAGGGTACTATTTTTTATCTTATTCCTTGGTGGAAGTGGAAGAGATGCTTGCTGCCATTTCACAGGGTATTCTCACAAAGTACTACGCACCTTCATCTCCACTAGGGACCTCTCCTACGACACAGCCCAGCTATTTGGGTGAGCTTCCTTCCCTCCAGGGCACTCCAACCAGGCCAGCAGGTGAAGGTAACACCAGCTGACAGCCAGGGGCTTTCCAAGAGAAATGAGGCTTCCCAAAGGTAACACTGGGTCCAGCTTCAATTATCTGCTCTGCCCTGGTAGTGTCAGCTTACCCCAGGCACGTCACTCACAATGTTCAGCTGGCATTCGCTGGCACAATTGGGTGATTTCCCCTTACACTGGTAGGAACCAAGGATAAACTGACAAACACAACATAGAACCCAGGACAACATCCACTCCCCTTCATTTTTTATGGGGATATTTCTTTGAACTTCCTTTAAACTTCCTTCCTTTAAGCTTTCCTGGTCTCAAGTCCCAAACACAGGATAACAGTGGGAATAAACCCCTACTAAGCAGATACAGAAAGGGATAGAGACAAGCCCGCGATGAACACACTGTAGTAACATCATCAGTGTCCAAAAAACTAAATACAGGAGGGAGGAAATCTCCCCTGTGGGCATGTGCTTCTACCCAAAGCAAACAGTGTATGAATGGAGCACTAACACAGGTAAAGCAGGGCTTGGCAGTTATGATGCAACAGTCTTGGCAGTCACCCTTGTGAAAAGGGCAGGGCTGCAGCTTTCATGGGTAATGGAAAGTGGCCAGGGATAGGAAATGGAAAAAAGACAGCGCTCGGGGCGGCTCCATTTGAACAAATGCAAATGGACAAGCAGCCAACGTAGAGCTCTGTGTCCATGGGGCATCAAAAGATCTGATTCCAGCAGCCTTTGTCACCCTCTGACAGCAAAACAGAGTTTGCTCAGTACTTACCAAAGATCCTTAGCAGGTTTTCAGGTGAAACAGCGCTGAAATGGATGCTGGAGTTCTCGAGGCACTGGCACTGCTGCCCACGCTCTGTGCGTGATGTTCTACATCAGGAGCGCTGCACAATGTCCCCATTGTCCTTTGTTTCACTTCCTATCAGTTTCCCTGGTCTTGCTCTGCAGTGCCTCCTATGGAAGTCCATATACACCTCCACACTGAGGATGAACGTGCAGAAGCAGCCTGCTTTAACACATAAACTCAACTTACTGCAAGTTACCCATGGCTTCTTATTTGTGATTCTGCAAGAGCAGAATGAAAATGCATAGCACGGCAGGGAATTCATTGTGAAAGAGGAAGAATTGATGGGGTATGCTCCATCTCAGCTTCCTCACCAGGAAAACAGAGACTGTACCACACAGAGGATGAATCACAGTCGCTCCTCTTTATGTCTCATGCATTTCCCTTAGTCCTTACAGCCGTACCGTCATGCTCCCATTTACCATCTGCCACAGGGTGATGTTGGTTTTCTCCTTGCACTTACTTACAGCACAGATCCCAGCTCCTTCCTTGCACCATCAACAGCAAAAGCTGCTCCTTTCGCTCCAGAGTGAGTGAGCAGCCTCAGGTATCTATTTCTAGCAGCACAAGCTAGCACAAGTCATACATACAAGGGCATAGACAGAAAACGATAAGGGAAACTTCAACCTGATAGATACTGAATGAAGCCCTGTGCCCTGCATAGCAGCAAACAGAAGAGACAGAAAGAAAACCTCTGCTGATATTTCTTGAAGGACAAGCCCTTGGAGAAACTTAACAGCCACTGTAATCAGTCCATAGTAGGGAAAGGGTTGGACTGGATGGCCTTTAGGGGTCCCTTCCAACCATAAGGATTCTATGATTCTAAGGAGCAGATGGCACCAGAGAAAATGTGTCTATACTAAAACTGTCTTGCAATACTGCATGTATCTTTGCAGGAGTTTCCAGCTTCCTTTACGTTTTTCTTCCCCGAGGAATGAGGTGTGAGCACATTAGCAAGTAACAGGGAGAAGAGAGGGCAAAGGCTGCTGCTCTCACTGGAGATGAGAAGTGGGATCCCTCCCAAAGCTGCTGCCTTGATGCAGTCACAAACCCTATGCATCTCCAAAAAATGGCCTCTCCTGCCAGCTTCAACCAAAACACACAATGGGGCAGGGGGGCTGTAATCAGAACACAGGTTGGATATAGAATGAAGGAAAAAAAGGAAAGAGGTATCTATACAGCAGAGGGAGGAAGAAAAGGGTTAGCAACAAGATGTGCATGATGGTGCCATCTCCAAACAGGGTGGGAAGGAACAGAAGAATCACCATCCTGGATTAAAAAAAAAAAAAAAATGCTTTCACTTCAATTCCTGCTGCACAGAAGAATTAAAAGAGGGACTGCAAAGCTGCTGTCACAGTTCCCAGCTGGTTCTCTGTTCCAGGAAGCCCTGGTGCTGTATCAGGCTTAGAACAGGCACCCACAGAAGTGAGCATTTCACCACGTATCACAGCTCCCAGAAGCAGCTACACCTACAAATTTCCAGAATGCTATAAGACAAAAATTAACAAGCACTTACTTGCTATACTGCCTTCCAAGGGCTGTGCCAACACAGCGCAGCACAGGGCAGGGAGGGCTGCACAATTAATTTCAGGTTCGCAGATACAGATACTCAAGCTGGACATCACCCCCATCATTTCACACAACATATCTTCTATCAGCAAACACCACCTGACCAATATTTTATGCGCACACGGAGTCCAACAGATCCAACCATCATCCCTGCCAAGAGCTGCCAGACCTGCTAAACGTGGATTCTTACCTGGCCCATGGTTACGCTGTGCTCACATAGAAGCACCTTCCCTTGGCCACCTCTGACACCACACTGCGAGGCTGCTGGGATGCCTGAAACACTCTGCCACGTTGTTTTGAATTAGACTGATCACAGGGAGTTTCTCTGCAAAAGCCTTCCCAATTTGTTCATGTTAGGAGAGCAAGACTCGGAAGGATCTCAGTGGTAATGTAAATCATTCAAATACAATAAAATTTAATGGGACATCTGCTGTAAGAGCCAAGAGGGGGATGCCAAGAAATGCAGGAGCTGCTTGCTGTGTTACAAGAGTGCTCCAACCCTCATCCATTTCAGGAGAGCCCTACGAGTGTCAGAAGCTGTTTTCATTAATGCTACTCTCTCTAATTAAATGCAGATTTAAGAAAGCAATCTCTGCCTTGCAGCATTAGCCATACAGCAGGGATTCTGCAAAGACCCCTTCCTTCCAACCTGATCAAACAGGTCTGTATTTACAGACGCAGCTTAGTTACCTAATCCACCTTTCTGGAAGAGGAAAAAAAGAAGCCTTCAAAGCTTCACAACCTGCTCAGCACGGCAGGTTAATTCCATGCTGCAGAGTGAACCTACCTTGAGCAGACAAGTGCAAGATGCACTTTGTGCTTGCTTTGCTTGCCTGAAGAGCTCAAAATCCGCCCACAGCTTCACTCTAAACAACTGGCCAAACAGACTTGAAGTAAGATATCAGCACCAGATAAAAGACATCCTGCCTGCAACACGTGCAGCCACTGAATATGGACTGTAATTTGGAAGGCATTCAAGGCACACACTGATGCACTCCCGTCAACCACTGGATTTGATGCCATTCCCCTCCTGTAACTCACAGCACACTCAGGGCAGTGGCAGGCACTTCCACACAGCACGTGCTATGGGCACGACTCAGCTCTGCACGGACTGCTCCTAATTCTTCTTAGGTCGTTCATAACAGAAGAGATGAATGTGTGATGATGTTCCTGGAATCCCACGCTCGCGGCACTGTCCAAAATAATGCTTTAGAAGCAGCAAAGGAGGTCTAAAGAACTTGGAAAGAAGATTAAAACATCGTAGCCTTGGCAGGAGCAGATACTGCTGCAGCAATATTGGGCTCTTAGCGCCAGATTAGCATATATAATTGACAAGCAATGGAGGGTTTCAGAAGCTAACAGTCAAATCAGCCGTTTGATACCGAAGGGTAAAATTAGATGCAACTGGCTGCTTCCTCAAGCTTTCAGGGAGCAGATGACACTGCCAAGAAATAAGGGAATTATAGAATAACCTGTTATGCAGCACTTGGGTGGGAGGGCAGGCGGGGTGTGAGGATGTATGCAGGAAGAACAGCTTAGGACATGTGAAACACCAGTCAAAAACCAGTTCATGCCTGGAAGTACCATTATCCCATCTCCCTCCTCTATAGGGAATTTAATGCACGACACTTGGAAGTCCTATCAGATGTAGGAAGCCTTTAAATTAACAGCTGGAAATACAAAATATGCATGTTATCTTTGGACTGCATCCCAGGCTGTGCCCTGTAAATTTCAATTTTTTTCTTAAGAATCATCAGCTCCAATCTGTGAAATTTAACAAGCAGCAGCCAATTGTAAACACAAATCTGAGCCTCGAAGATAGCAGAGATGTGCATTCAGATGGATGCTGTTTCACACCATTATCTAGACTATTACCAGAGGAACCACCAAATTAATATGATGGATCCTCATTTAAACACATGCACACCTGATAGTACATGAAGCAGGCTCCTTAGCTGGTCAGAATAGTACATATATTACCTACATACATTATATATATATTTTATATATATAATAGTATCAGGATAGTGATACTATAACACAGATGCCATTAACTATGAGAAGTCAGGACTTAGTAACCGTTCCTCCACCCTCTGTAAAAGGGGTAACATTCATGACTTCTCAGCCCTAGGACCATCAGACATCCCATCTCACACACTAAATGACACGCAGTCGATATGGCCACAAGCTGCTCAAGTAACCTACTGGCTGAAACCCACCATCCACAGATTCTTACAGCCACAGAGCACGAGCTGTTGTGCAACGAATGTAAAATAACCCAAATTAACGATGAACAGCTTGACCCATCTTTCTACAGGAAGACTTTCTTCCAATGGATTCTTGCACTTGTTTGGCAACCTTAATGAGCATTTGTAACATCTTGTGCAGTAACTCCTGCATACCAACTGCAGATTACAACCCTGATTGCAGAAATTATCCATTTGAAGTTAAAATCTGCTTACCACCCACTTTGTTTTCTTCAGTGCTTCACGAGGAACCAAGCTCCCTATTCCAACTGTTTTTTCTTTCTTTCAAGACCGTGATTTATTCACATCATCTTAATGCCCAGGAATTCAATTTGTTTTTCAGGTGTTGGTGGGGATTTGCCACTGTAACTCATTCAACTCTTCAACACCAGTAATAAGTGCAGTCAAAACAATTTACTTTGTAATTCTCCTCTTACAGAAACCATACACTCAATTGCATTTTATGTCCAGACACAAGCTTTGCAAAGAATACAGCTGGTGCTCTTCTGGAGGTTGAGTGTTGGCTGCATAGCAAGTCAACTGTGCAGGGCCCAAATTCCCTTGCTCCTTCCCAACTCACTCTTTCCCCCTTTGAGATATCCCAAACCATTCTATCACTAACACACACTGCAGAGCACATGCCCAAATGGGTCACCTCTCCTATCCCAGAGCTCCTGGAAAAACAAACAGAGTCGCTGGCTGTGGGTGTTTGGAACAACCCCACAACAAAGTGCCTTGAAAGTGCATCGAAGCTTTGTGTAACTCAGCCCTCGGACCAGATTTACTTCGTTTGTTGTTCCCATCTCATGATGTGGTTTTGGCACCAGGCAGTAGGAAAGCTAGCTCCAGAAAACAAAGTTACAGAGATCTGACTTGCTGAAGGTGATGCACGATGAACTAACCTTGCAAAGCAACGGAGACAGAGATTTAACCCAAACAGAATGCTAACCAGGGGTTGTGAGGAGAAAGGTTTAAAGAAGAAATGCATGAAAAGGATGCACATTTATAGGACTAGCAACTCTACCCTTGTTCTTTCAATGTAAAGGTTCAAGAACAAACTCTGCTGCAGGAAAACTAATTGCTAGTGTAAGGATATTGCAGACACTGATAGTACTTATCAGAGAAGCAAAAGCAAGAGGGAGACCTGGCCTCAAGATTCATGATGCAATCCATCCCATGGATGAAGACATCTTGCCGTGGGCAATTTCCCCCCATATCTATTTTCTGATCAGCAAAATAGAAACAGAAACACCTGAGCCCAAGTCTTCCGGCAAAGCTCCTGCAGATGAAAAGTCGGGTATTGGTAAAGACACAAAGATTTTATCAACTCAGCATGGCCTTGCACTGCACAACTTGGACATGAAACGGTAAGAAACTCAATGCAATCAGCTCCCTAACGCTGTTGGCTTCTCAGCAAATAAACCAGGTGAACCCCAAGTGCATGCACACCTTCTTCTGTGTCAGTGAAGAAAATGTTGCATATGATCAAGAAAGACGTAAAAGCAGATTTTATCCCAGCGTGCAAGGAACCAACCAGCAGAGCTGCTTTCTAAGCCTGCTGCATCTTTATGAGATGGGAGGCTATATTTTTGTTAATAGACACACTCCATTTTGTTAATGGCTTGGAAGAAAAGCCCGAACATCTGCCCAGTTGCCTTGATGTGATGAAAAATTGATCCAGTCAGTAAGTTTCAGTCTTGCCCCCAGAAATGCACAGTCTGCTGCCCTGGCTGTTTCTTATTTTATCTGCTAGCAAGGAATGTCAAATATGCATCAAAGACTTGGTCAGTTTGTGTATGAAGACATTTACAGATAACCTATCACCCCACAATGATGGCAACTTGTGAATGCCTGCAATCTCCAGAGGTGAAAGAATCTAACACAGCCTCCCCTCGCGTGGCAGAGCCTTCCCCACAGCCCCAAAGCTACAAAGCATGAACTCCAGGCACCAAATAAATGCTTCATAAAGCCCTCACCAACAGGCAGTATCTTATGGGAACGCACGTCTTCACAATGGCACAGGAGCTATCAATAGAACAGGATGCTGATGGTCTAGGAAAGGCAGAAAACTCTCCTGTATTTATGAAATGGGGAATCTGGATGGGGTGACTTCGCAGTCACAGAGGAAAGAAAAATGAGGCTGCACTGACAGCACCAGAGCTCAAAAAGCAGAGGACTACAGCAGCATCTGCCATAGCAGAGACACTGATGGCCCAAAATGCATCATGGCACGCTGAACTCCTTGGAGAGACAACTGTCATGAGAAATAGCATCTGCTAGCCAAAACACGGCCAAAACAACAACAACAACCAAACACCCCAATACCCAAAAACTACAAACCCAAAGCCTACTTCTCAAGCACGAAAGCAGAGCAGGGAACCGACTTAAAAGCAGTGCTGAAAACAGCCGGGCGGTGCAGCACCACATTCAGCACCGGCTGCTGGTGCTGCCCGTGATGGACATCAGCTGTGACAGACAGAGGGCTGCCCAGCAGAGCCCCATGAACGGCAGTCCCCAGCCCTGCCGTGGGGCCATAGAAACCCCACTGCAGTGCACAAACACGTTGCATTTACAGCACGCTGCTCTGCTGCGGTTCTGACAATCCTAATGGTTCCCCAGCCCTGAATGCCAGATAGGGACTTATTTTTTCGCTTGGATTATCGGGGATGGGGTCTTCTACTCATATTGTCCCCAAAAAATCAATTAAAAAATCAACCCGCACTGCACGGCAAAGGAGAAAAGGGAGCAGCCCCCGGCATGGGCGGGTTGGGGAAGGCAGAAGATGGTAGGCAGGAGCCACGTGGGGCAGCGGGAGCCCGCAGGAACAGGGGAGAATGCGGGGGTCGCGGGGCTACTTACGGACACAGAGGCAGGCTACCAGCTTAGCAGCCTCGTCAGGCACCGGGCAGGTGGGGAAGATGGGCTTCAGCAGGTAGGTGGCGAAGACCAGAGCTACGATGTACTGCGAGGAGGGTCGGATGATGAGCAGCTCTATCCAGAGCTTGAGGAAGGCGGGCAGGGAGCCGTACACCTCCAGCATGTAGGCATAGTCCCCGCCGGACTTGGTGATGGTGGTGCCCAGCTCGGCGTAGCACAGAGCGCCCACGATGGAGAAGGCCCCGCAGACGGCCCACACCACCAACGACAGCCCCGGCGAGCCGGCCTCCCGCAGCACCCCGGTGGGGGTGACGAAGATGCCGGAGCCGATGATGGTCCCCACGATGATGGCCACGCCGTTGATCAGCGTGATGGAGCGCTGCAAGGCCACCCCCTCACCGTCGGCGGGAGCGGCGGTGGGAGAAGGCGTGCGGGCGCAGCCGTTCTCCTGAGCGCCTCCAGCCGCCTCCAGCATCTTCTCCATCGCCTGCTTCTCCTCCTCCTGCGCCATGGAGGAGGCCGAGCCCGCCGGGCTCCTCTTTTTCACCGCGCTGCTGCCGCCTCCGCTGCCCGACATCGTGGCGGGGCGCGGAGCGGAGCGGGCGCAGCCGGGCGCTCGGCTGCCACCATGCAGCCGCCCCTTTTGTTCCGTCGGCGGTGGGCGGCGTGCGGGGAGCGCCTCCCGGTGAGGCGGGGAGATGCCCGCGGAGGGGCCGGGCTCCTGGCGGGGGGAGGACGAGGAGGAAGGAGGAGGAAGGAGAACCGGTTGCGGCCCCGCACGGTGCCGCCTCGGGAAAGCGCCGAGCTCCGCGCTCTCCCCCCTAAGGTGGGCGATGGGGAAAAGCGAGCCGGCGAAGCGGTGTCCCCGTTCAGCCGCCGGCTCTTGGAAGACCGCAGGGCCGCCGGCCAGGCGGGGAGTCGTGTTACCCGGCTCAGGCTGGGTTCTTACACAGCAGAACATGGCGGAGGAGGAGGGGGAACCAATTCTGCAAAGCCTACATCACCCAAATCCCGCAGCCTCATCTGATCTCAGGGTGCTGACCGTTCTTTACAGAGACTGGTGAGGTGCTGGAACAGCTGCCCAGAGAGGCTGTGGATGCCCTGTTCCTGGAGGTGTTCATGGCCAGGGTGGATGGGGCCCTGGGCAGCCTGGTCTAGCATTACATGTGGAGGTTGGTGGCCCTGCATGTGGCAGGGGGTTGGAGATTCATGATCCCTGAGGTCCCTTCCAGCCCTGGCCATTCTGTAACTGTGCTCACTGCGCTTTTCTACATACCATGTTTGACTCAAACACAGGCCACGTTCCAGCTGCCTGCATGTCTGCAGAGGCACTGCTGAAATCTGCCCTCACTTCTTACACTGAAAAGATAAATTCACAACAGTTCCTGCCAACCTAGCAAGCAGGCAGGCAGAACAAGCAGTTTCCATCACACTGCCTCAGCAAAGGCACAGGATCTGCATCCAAGGAGACTTTCTTGGCAACTTCACAACAGAGCCAGAGGAGCCAATCCTGTAACAAATTCCTGTCTTTGCAGGATAGGAGACGAGTTTAGCACCCAGGAGCCCACACTTGGCAGTGAGCATCCTCACTGTGAGTGGGAAGTGGTACCTCGGAGGAGCAGTGTCCCAGCTGCAGGGTAGCAGGCATCACACATGAAGTCACATCCAGGCTCCCAAACCAAGGCTCAGTGCCCTTCCTCCCCAAACCACGCTCCTCCAGGCAGGTCCAACCAGCTCCAGGCATCAGGGTGGGTCAGGGCGTTTCTGGAAGATACCTTCGAGAAGAGCCAGGTCAGCGTTTTGGAGGCAAGCTGTAACATTTGAGTGACATTTTCAGGTCGCTCACACTGGACAGTGACATTGGAACTCCCTTGAGGCAGCGGAGGAACGCAGGGCTCCGTTCAGCAGCTTTGGGAGAGCTTGTCAGAACGTGACACCTAGTGGTTGTGAGCCACAGCAACACGCAGACCTCAAACTGCCTTGCTCAGTTCAGCATCCGTACTAAGAAAGCAACAATTCCCACTAGCTTTCAAAGGCATGCGATCACCTTTCCCTCCCCGCACCCAGCTCGTCCAAAAAGCAACTTGTAAACAGAACGACCACTAAGAATTTGCAGATCTCAAGCTCAGTTTCTACACCGTTGCCATTTGGAAACCCTGGGCTCAAGAAGCAGCTGAGCACCACTGCCCCACCTGAAGTCACCCACAGACGGCTGTATTGCCCACTAACCTGAGTTATCTTGCAGCTGTTTGTCCATTTGGGCTGGGAAAATACCTGCTCCGCAGTTTGCAGCATTCAGGTGTGTTCACAGGGCGCCTTCTGTCCACCAAGCACTTCACAAGTGGGATTATCGTGTGATTATCAGCTCTGACCACCAACTTTTCAGGCCCCCAAGTTGTTCTGCAGCACCTCTGAAGGCAATTTGATTACACAGCCACTTCTCCACACGTTAACATTCAGACACCTCAATTTTGTCCCATCGAAAAGCAAGAGCAAGCAAGACATTAATTACCAATACCAGAAGTAAATTGGCCATTTGTTGGAATTAACGCACATCTCGCAGCTGCCTTGATCAAAGTAAGAGAGCCCACTGGAACCAAATAAACCAAAAAATAAATTTCTTCAGCAAACAGCTCAGCTGTACTACACATATACTATCTATCTACACACACAAACACAGTAAGACCTCCTAAGCTTCTTTGCTGGGCAAAGTGGAATGGGTGGTAGCTTCTGGAATCCTCAAACTGCAACAGTAGAGCTGGAGCTGGTATTATTCTCATCCTTTCTTCCCACTGAAATGGCTTACTGTTCTGGACAGCCCCCAAAGAACGGTCAGTATGGTCTGCAACCACTCATAGGGCTCAAATCCCTTCACCAGAAATGGTCTCCTACTGTCCCACCAAAAGAAGTGGGAATAATCTCAGCTTAGCACAACGTATCTATGTGATACCCAGGCCCTCAGCCTGGCTACTACAGGTCAACTAGATGAATTTGTATTTATTTATTAGCCAATTGTTATTGATAAAAGCAATTTATTTTAATAAATTAAAGCTTTTTTTTTTTTCCTGATTGTTCAATAAGATTCATACCACCTTGAAGTAGAAGCACTGCAAAATCACTACACGTGAAACTCCTCGAGAGCTGCACCACACATCAAATTATTCAGTTTTATCAACACTAATTACAGTGAAAACAGAGAAAGGAACTTAGCTGACAGTTTTTAGGTTGAGTTTAACACTAAATATGAAACAAGGCAGCTCGGAACTTCAAGCCTGGAATCTCCTTGCAGGCAGCATGCTGCATCTATCCCAATGGAGCAGATAACTGGACATCCATCAGCACGGCTGCAACACAGAGTTCATTGTGCTTTCATTCCAATTACAATACAGTGCAGCAGAGCCTTTCACAGACTGAAGCATCAAAGGCTGACATCTGATCATATTCCACTCATAATGAACTGGGTCATTCTGAAGGAGGAATTATTTTCTTGATGGAGAATCTCCTTTCTAACTTGGAGAGCTTAACTGCACAATGAAATACAGACACAGGTTGCTGTGCTTTTTTATTGCATGGTTGCACACTAGTTTAACAGCTAAAAAAAAATACAGTGACTATAAGTTTCTTTAAACCAAAACTGAAAAGAAAGGTCTGTATGCTATGAGTACAAAAGGCACTTCTCATTATGTATGTTGTCCACAAAGGCAATGTTTCAGTAAATTACCATTAGGCACAATATATATTACCATATGCACTTGAGAACTTCTACCCTCACTTCATGAAGCCATCCTCAACACGAATCCCACCACAACATTTCAGTCATAGTGCTGACTGCCACAGGAATGTCTCTCAGAGCAGTGTTAATTAACACTGAATGATGCTCACTGAGAAGCAATCAGGTTCAAGGACAAAAGTCTGTTCTGACCCTTCTCTTCCGCACCCTCCAAAAGAGCCTAAAGATTCCTATGCAAACACCTTCCAAATACAGTTGAACTCAATTGGGCAAAGTTGTTACAGACATGAACTAAATTAGCTGAGAACCCAGCAAAATACAACAAAAAACCCTAAAAAAAACAAACAAAAAAGACCCACTTTCATTTCCAGCCTGTTAATTTTAACCAGAGCTTGCAACTGGAATACTGCCCATTGGAACCAGAGATGCTAAGACACTGACATGGAAATGTAGCAGGTATCCTGGAAGCAGCACAACTGTAACAGCAAATCCCTGTACAGCTTACTTGTTTTAGCACACTCCAGTTCATTTTTTCCTCTTCTGACCCTGTTTACACACACATGTATATCCTTATACATACATACATACATGAAACCCAGCACTGAAATTGAAATAGATTTTACATCAGGATATTTAGATGCTACTCGATGTAGAAGATAAAGCACAAACACCACAGTAACCCCCTAAGAACAAAATGCATATCTTGTACTTGCATATGCCAGGAAAGAGACATTAGTTGGTGAAATAAGCTTGGTGGATCAGAGGTGCACAAAACCTGAGGGCAAGCAGGCAACTAAAACACTCTGAGCAATCGCATAAAGCTTTTCTAAAGACCCATTCACTTATGACAGCAAGAGTTTGGTTGCTTTGAAGAACTGTAACAACCACAAGAAGACATTTCCTAACCAGAGTAACTTATATAACAATTCAGAGATACTACATTAAGCTGCTTGTAAGCAGGTTAATTTCCCATTGCTCTTCTCAGCTGGTAATTCAAACTGACCCAAATTAACCAAGTTGTTCCCTCTGTTATCCTAACACTTTACTCCATCAGTAAAGCAAACAGTTGGCTTCTCCCTGATCTCACACAGCCTATTCCAGTTCTTCTTGCCACATCCACTTCCACATTTATAAGGCAGCAGTTTTAAATACTTTGGTTGATGCAGGCTGCCTCTATCCAGCTTAGTTCCACTGAGTCACCTGCATTGTTAAAAGCAAAGACAGCATTACAATGACTGTATTACAGGGTTTTTCCTAATTGCTAATAACAAAAGCAAGTTCAGCAATGAAGATTGAGTGCACTCAGGTACAAAGTAAAAGGAATCTCTTCCTATTGCCAGACTTGCAGATGCCCCTTTCAAAATTATTTTCAGAACCTGCCATTCTCTGGCAACGCCGTTACTGAAGTGGCTCAGCAGAGTAGAAATACAGTATAACTGAACTGAGCTGTAAGGGCTTGGGAGTGAATGAAACTGAAGATACATACTGCCACTCGGAACATACCATAAAGATGTACATACAACACACAGGGAGCAGAAGCCAATGGAGATTTTCTTAGATCTACTGAGTAGTCACCCTAATATTAAGCAGCCACATGAGAGGAGAAAGGCACAGCTGCTGAAATGTAACAGAAGTGTGAGGTAGAGATATTGAGGAAGCAAAGGCACGGATTTAATTGGTTAAGGAAAAATATTCAAACGCTTTGAAATCATTAAGAGTCATGGTGAAAAGTGTTAAAGTGCTTCTAAAGTGAACACTTGGAGTGGGAAAGTATTGATTCCAAAGATGTGAATACGTCACTGACAAGCTGGTCTCCTGGCATCATGAGTCCTGAATGACACCAGCAACTGCTGACTGCTTAATGGCAGGAGAGGATCAAGAAATGCATCCTCTAAAAATATACATGAAATACAATCAATCCAGATTGGGCAGCCTGGTCTAGTGTTAGATATGGAGGTTGGCAGCCCTGCAAGCAGCAGGGGGGTCAGAGCTTCGTGATCCTCGAGGTCTCTTCTAACCCAAGCCATTCTATGACTCCATGAAGATTGTCTCATGAGCACACACCCAGAACTGCTCATCAGAACAAACGAGATCACAGGTTCCATAGGTGAGTTCGTGCACAAGCACACTACTAAGCACAGCAAAGCATAAGAAGTCATTCAGAAAGGTGCACTAGAGAAAGTTATGGCTAGTAGCATACTTCAGAGGTAGGCACTGTTTGTGGCAATTGGACCATCACTTCAGTATACAGCTCCACAGCTGGTAACTTAAAACAATTTTGTCTGGTCCACAACTGAGTTCCAACCACCACTGGTCTGTGTTACCATAAGGTGCCATATAGAACAACATGGTCCCAGTAACCATGAGGGTGGGTAACTCCCAAGAACAGAAGTTCAGCTTCAGACAAAACATTGGGAAGATTGCACTGGTGCTCTACAAACTGCTGAAAAGAAATAAAAATCAAGCATCTGACTGCTGTGTTTTGTCCACACTCATCTACCATTCCATGAGTATCAAAGCCAGAATTTGTAGAATGGGATTTGTGGACATTTCCTGTAAGGTTTTGCAAAGTCTTCTGGTTTGCAGTACAGATAAGGCAGACTTACATTACATCCATTATAAACATGGGTCACTCAGCCAATGCTTTTTTTTTTTCCTCATCATCCTATGCACCATTTGTTGTTGTTTTAAAAAAGGACAAAGTTAAAACACCTCTACATGTGTGACTGCAGAAGACAGTTCTAGCCTCAAACCTCCAAAAGTTCCACAAAGGACCTTAACAGACTTCACTTCTTCACACCTCCTGCTTGTTAACATGTTGGAATTATTAATTTAAGCAAATCACTGGAGGAGTTATGAAGAGGCACAGAACAACTCAGAAGGCAGAAAGAGAAAAGATCTCCTGCATTACTTTGCCTTTAACTTTCAAAAGAATTCCTCACTGATCCCTGCTTTTAAGTGAGCAATTTGTTAAGAGTCTGTATTAAAAAAAAACAAATTAAAATACACACAGCCTCTCTACTGAAGCTCAACTGACTCTCAGAACCGAAATCAGCTGTCTGTGAAACTGCATGGCATAAACATCCTGCAAAAAAGGAGGAATCATTACAGAGTAAGGTAAACCCAGTTACTACAATCTGCACTGACATTCCATGGGCCATCTACGGCCTGATCTGCTGAGCGTGGTCCGAGTATTGTGCTTCCATGTCTAAGAGATGCCTGCTCTGGAAGGACGAGCGGACAGTTCTGTTCATTAATGGCTGAAGGGGGCGAAAGTTGTCCACCATCCTCTTCTCTTCTTCACCATCTGAAGTAAAGAGCAGCATCCGAAACGCCTCCAGCTGAGAATGAGAAATGGCCAGTTTAGCTCCTGGAATTCCAAACCCCTTCCTGGAGTTTGGTTTTCTTATACAGACATTCCTATACTGATGCTCAAGGAAAAAAAAAAAAGCAATCCCAACCTGCAACCACCTACATGGTTTTTGTCCTCAATGGTTTATAACTGCAGACTGAAGCCATGCAGCACATCAGATGTTTGGTCCTCACAAAGGGCACAACAATGCTAAGCAATTAAGACCTTCTGTGCCATGAGAGAATGAGAGAAGAACCAACAAAATGTATAGAAGTTTGAACTGCAGGAAAAGTATGCATTCATTTTTCCTTGCTTTCTTCCCATTCTGCTCCCTTACAGAACTAAAATATTAAGATTGTGTATATGCCTATTCTTCACCATTAATATGTGCCTCAAGTTTAACTTCCCAGATGGTCTAGCTGCATGCAGAAGTTCTCTTAAGAATCAGTATTTTGTCCAATTCTGATCAGCTCTCCTGACCATTTTTCACTTCTCCCTGTATCTATTTCATACCAAGGAGTAACATCACACTGTACAACAAAATACTGCAATAATAAGCAGCAAAGAGCACGAAATAAGTCAGGGCTGGGATCAGCAGACTGCCAACCACCTGAACCAACCTCTGCTGAAACCTCTGTCCTTAAAAAGGAAATTAAAAATAAAAAACCTCAAGGACAATACAGCCAAGTAGTGAGCAGACACGTCTACAGAGGCAAAGGAGAGAATCCAGGACTCAGAGCCACCATTCCTCCTGCCCCCTCAGAGCCTGCCCAGGGGGAGGAACAGCCCTTGCAGCTTCTGCAAGACTTCCGTGCAAGTGAACACACTATCAGGGATATGCACAAATGGTCAGAGTTCAGAGTGTCACAAAAACTGCCCCTTCTTTCTCCCTCCCTGTCATGCGAAGGAGAGCAGAATGGCAAAGAGAAAAACGATGCAGTGTTTTAGTAAACAACCTTGTAAGTTTTCAGGCTGTGGTTTCCAGCACAAGGCTTTGTTACCAGAAGTCAGGATGAAACTCTGTACGGGGAGGCTGCCTCCACAAGGCACACACCTTGAACTGTTGAGGTCTTCAGCCTCCCAGCACTACCTGTGGTTGAGATCAGGATACCCCAAAACAAAATACCAGGTGTGGAGCAGCTGCTTCTGTGCTTCTTTTCCTCCACAGCAGCAGGCAGACGTGTGGTATTAAATATCAGCAAGAGACTTACCTGATTCTCATCAACCTCTATTGGCTGCTTCTTAATAATCCACGTGACTGATTCAGTAAGTGGGGGAGTGGTCAAAGAGCCTGCATATGTCCAGTAATCAGGGCATGGAGGTAACAGGCAGGAGGGGTCGAAGACATCAAACTCAATAACAGTGTCCTAAAACCCAGAAATAACTCGTTTTAAAGCTTGCAATTTGACAGGGCAAAAAAAAAAAAAAAGACAATGTTTAAAGAGATCTTAACAATGAGATGAAATACTGCAAATGTAAAATTGTGCTGTATTAGTAAGAATCTACATGAAGTAGTAATTGAAAACCTCAAACTTGTCCAAGATCATTAAGGTGGGTTTGAGGCAGAAGCAGTTATTGAGCAGGCACAAGAAGAGCATGGAAAGGAACAACACACTGCAGCAAGTGAGATAGCAGTCATTATGAGAAACTCATTTTCTGCACACGTATTGTATCCCCTTGAAAGAGGGTAAAATCTCCAGAACATCATTTCTTTTTCTCATCATTTGGAAAGCTTGAAGTGTGTACAATCTCCTCCTTGAAATACAGCATTTTATCTGCAGTACAGTCAATAATTTACTCTATGTGCCCATCAGACCCCTTACTGACACATAACATTTATTAGAACTTACCCATGCCCAAAGCATTATTTCTGTTGAACGACTGCTGGCTGTGCTGAATGATAACTGGTGGGATATGTAAAAACACTCACCTTGTGTTTAATTGCTGGCAAGGCATCCACCAATGTCTGCAGCCCTTCGTGATGTGCTCCTAGCTGTAAAAGATGACCAAGAGAGAATATGAAGCCAACATCCCACCTATCTACCTTAACAGCTTTCAGACAAACAAAAAGCCACCTAGAGATATTTTGCACTAAAAGAGCTTTACCAAAATAAATCTAAACCATTAGAGCTTGTTATACCAAAGTACCTTCAAAAAGACTCCAATTACAGCCAAGCCATCACCTTCCATCACAGCTTCTTCAAAAGTTGGGTACACCACAGCATTCCAATGTACTAAATGCAGCTGAAACATGAATCAGTGAGACATCAACACACACAGCAACAACAGCAAGAAGCTTGACTTCTCATCTTCACTGCGTTTGGTTCTTTGCAATTTGCAATGCTGCAGTGAACTACCACAGAAATCAGAGGCCACAAAACCAAAGCACAGTTGGAAGATGTTATTCTGATAAGGAACTTAATCCTGCATGTAATACAAGCTGCCTTAGTGCTGCTTACAGCTTAATACTTGCATCCTCCTGAAGGGTTTTGTGTATAACAGCCAGCCTACCCAGTCTGAGCACCCAGTCACAGCCTTGCTACTAACAAGCATCTCACAAAGCTGACTGACATCATTATGAACACAGTAGTAGGAGAGAAGTTTTCTTAGGGAAAAAAAAGAAATCACCTTTGAAGTACTCCATTTCTGGTGTATAATCATGTTTACTGCTGTTATACCACCCACCCTGAGCAACTTCATCTGTTTCGCCCCCTTGGCCCCCATCCTCCTTATTGACTCCCTTGCTGCCTCAGTACTTAACTAACCAGGGGAATTTTGCCACTTTAGTGATTTCATAAGAGTTAAAAACAGAAAATAAAGCCATCACGATAACCATTACACTTCCACAGAAATAAGAAACATACAAGCTGCTTTATGTTAGTAATTGGAAATAACTTTGCAACATCAGGCAGGACTGCAGGCTCACATGGGAGTTACTGCATACAAGCTGAGTGCTGCCAGATCTCAAGTCACAGATACGTGCAAGAGAACTAAATAGTCTTCCAGTTTCTCTTTATACATTGAGAAAAAAAAAAAACAATATTTGGTATACGTTTAGTTTTTAAGTGTGTAGTAATAACAAACAAGGTGCTTTACAAGCATTAAGGATTGGGAGATTTGGAGGTGTGCTAAGCAGCAGCTGAGATGTACTGCACCCACTGCACCCTCAACAGATCCCACAGCCCACATGAACTCAGTTCACTGCAGCTCAGGAGTGCAGCACTTTTTCAAGGCAAACAGAAGTGAGTTGTGTATTTTACCTTTACAGACACCTGCTCTGACTGTTACAGAGCCTATTTATGATCCCTTTTCCCCTTTCAAAGGAGGACAGACAAGGGATTTGTGCCACTGCCTCCTGACGGAGCTGGAATAGCAATGATTCTTCACTGCCTACCATTGGCTCGTCTGCAGCTTCCTCTGTGGGCATTCAGGGAGAAGAAAATCTCTCTGAAACTTTCAGACAGGGGCCAATGCTTCCTTCAATCCCACATCCTCCTTCAGAAAATACAGTCAATATGAACTTACTCATAAATAAGCTGCTTTTTTAAAGAAACAAACAAACAAATACAGCTCTTTCTAGAGGCTTGACAGTTCACGCAGACAGCCCAAGGTGCAGCCTCTGTTATCTGCACTGTTCAGGCTTTTCCTCATACCTCTGCTGGGTAGAATTTACTGTCAACTGTGTGTTCTGATCCCCATTCGTTGATGGCTCCCCAGTGGAAGTGGAACTGCTTCAATCTGTACTGGTTTTCCAAGGGACCTCCAACAATGACTGAAAAAAACCAAAGCAAGACATCCACATTAACAAGCATGGTTTGGAATTGTCCAGACAAGCAGCACAAATTCACCCAAAGAAAAGTCATTTGGATCAAGTATCTTGCTGAAACATCCTCTTATCCCTCGGTTACCTCTACAAATCACACTGTTAGGACAAAACTGCCCTCACACATCACTGTTTTTCCCCTGCAGTCCGAATAATGTGTGTCAAATCGAAGATAAGCTGAATAGAGTCTTCATGCAACTCCTTTCTGCTTCACAAGTACGCAAAAGCAGACTGCCTGAGTGAAACTCTCTGCTTCTGGGAGCCACAAAGCACTTTTAGCCAGGAGTAAACATTCAGCCTGCTGCCCTGAGATCAGAAAGCCATCCTTGATTTGGTAAATACATCAATGAAAACTTGAGGCCTGGTTTCCTGCATACACTGGTTTTCATTCATTTCATACTAACTGAACCAGGAATATCTTGCAAAGCCTTCCTGCTTGTTATTACATCAAGGCAGCTTAAAGTTAGAGCTCATAATTACTTCCAGGGGGGCTAATAACAAATGCATTGCTATAGAGACCACTTTGCCCATTCTCTGCTTTACTGTACAGCGTGCTTCGATTTCACAGCAAACCACCACATAAACTACAAAACCCAACACTACTTCTGGAAAGAAGTTAATCAGTTTAATGCCAAATAGAAAAGAAACAAGAGGGACTGAAAGCTTATCAGCAGTTTTTTAGTTCTAAGTGCTCTTTCATTACAAGCAGAGAAGAGATAAAACAAGCAATGCATATCGACATTAAACTTAATCCACAGCTGCTGAGCAATTAGGATAAATACCAAACTGGCTATCATTAAGAAAACCATGATGAAGTACAACAAGTTTCAGGGATGGGAAGAAGGCAAGGCCTGCACTGCCAATGCAGCACTTCTGTATTCATTCCTGACTATACAAAGATGCAAACCCACAACTAATTACATTCATGTGAATAATCACTCTTGATTGAATGTTTGCTCACAAGTTAGGAATACACGTGTAGAAAACCAGCAGACAGAAGAAAGTGGCAGGAAAGAAACTTCATCCTGCCCTGCTCAAAAGCAAACACCCCACTGCAGCACTGCCTTCATCTTTTGCCAAAGCTTTTTTTTTTTGCCTCATCTCAAGGAGTTGGGCTTTTTTTGCCTATCTTGGATGCATGCCTACAAGTTCCATTTCAATTTTTTTTGTTGCTGTTTTCTAGATTTACTCAAAACCTTCCTTCTCTGGACTACTATTACTGTTAGACATAAGCTGGCAGAAAGAAAACAAATGAAAAACAACAACAGTATACAGAAAGTCAAGTGAGAGATGCAGACACTTGGAAATCAGATCACATACACAGCAACACCCCATGGATGTTGTTTGTCATTCATTATGTACTTCCATCACCAAATACTACCCTCCAACAGCCATCATCACCTTTAACTGACTTCAATTCAAGGAAGATGATGAAGATGAAAAGGCAGTCATCCACAGAAAGGCAGTGAGAAAGCTCACAAAGATTTACCTCGAGCTTTCAGTCTTGGAAATGAAACAGAAGAGATCGTTGAGAGCTGTGATGCTCTGTGAATACTGAGCCTCAAAAAGGCCAGCACCCCTTTAATTGACTATTTCCATCTCATGCTTGCCTTTATGTAAACAAAAGACAAATTAAAAGTGAAACACAGCCAAAATCAGTAGGCTAAAATCACTGATGAGCTTGTTAGAGAGTTTCCATCATAAGCTCTCTTCTCGTTAATGAAATCGCAGTCTGTACTGTAAAAACAGTTTATTTATCATATAGGAAAGCCCTGAAATGAACAAGGAAAAAACGTTTCCTGGATGAACAGCTCTAAAGAATAAAAACAAACCAACCCACAGGCCCTGAAATGAACAAGGGCAAGAACGTTTCCTAGGTGAACAGCTGTCAACAGTAAAAAACAACCAGACAAAAAACCCACACTGTTTATCAGCCTCCTTCCAAATATCAACCAGAAATGCTTCGTTCCCAAGAATGCTGTGAAATCCTTTAAGAAGTTTCAGCATTTCTCACAGTAAGCAGTCATCTCAAAGATTAATGCCTCGAATCCACCAGGTTCAGATTTGCCCAGGGTCCCTCTTGTGTTCTCCTCCAAAACAAGCTGAATAACTGACATGAATCAGATGGTTCTCAACATCCCTGACCAACCACCACCAGCTCACCTACCCTTATGCAATGTCCTTTCCAAATAACAATATACTTTGGTAAACTGAATTTTCAGAAGGAACGACCAACAGGAAGTCTGTAATTTGGTTAGCAGTCTCATCACTTCAAATCACTTGACTCTATTGAGCATATAAAAAAAATTGGCTGCTCAGGTCAGAGTGCTCATTCCTAACAAACTGCTAGAATTCTTAACTGGATTCTGCATGCAGCCTCCTGCTTATGCTAAAACAAAAGGAACACAAACACCTGCTCCATGCAGTAGCAGCTCAGTATTATTTAACTCTTTAAAAGCATATTGAGATAAGTATGTGTAACATTATAACACGATGGGAAGCACAGCAATAATAGCAAGGTAGCAAAGTCCTAGGCTGCAACAGGTGAGGATAAGCCCAAACACAACAGCCACAAACACAGAAACAAAGGAAAGAAGTTTCTTAGCTTTGGAAGGCCCCAGGTATGCACAGATCTCTAGAGAGATACCCTCACCTCCATTACCAACCCTTAAATGAGGAATGGGAAGGGTTGGATCCTGGCTCCAGCCCTTCCATCACACAGGTTCATTGCATGCACCTGAGCTCCCCTGGGCTGGCCCTGCCTTCCTACCAGGTGCTCAATCACTGCTTCAAGTTGTGACTTAGCATTGCCACCACAGTATGCATGCTTTCCAACTGAAAGCAACTTTGCCACTGATTACTTCAAATGCATCAAATATATCTGTTTACATTGCAAAAGAGAAGCAGTAGGTTATTAAAGTTTAATGATAAAACCTTATTTAAAGGTAATTAGATACATGCACATATGACTGAAGATTGACCCACTTAAGCAAAGTGGTAGTATTATGATACCCTATGAAAAGGCAGGGCATTAAGGCTTTGGCAGCAAAAATAAGTCTCACCCTACAACACAGAATATGCGTACAATGGTCGCGTTAATGGTAGAAGTGGTAACAGTGAGTCCCAGATATAACTTTAGTAACTACAATTCCCACCACTGAAAATCAGCGTTCAGATGAAGCATTCACCACATGCTCCTTTTCAACATTTACACTGTGAATAAACAAGAGCTTTTCACAGCATGCAAAGTAGATCTTTCATAGAAGCACAGAATGGCCTGGGTTGAAAAGTACCACAACGCTCATCCAGTTCCAAACCCCTGCTGTGTGCAGGTCACCAACCAGCAGCCCAGGCTGCCCAGAGCCACATCCAGCCTGGCCTTGAACGCCTGCAGGGCTGGGGCATCCACAGCCTCCTTGGGCAACCTGTGCCAGTGCCTCACCACCCTCTGGCTGAAAGCCTTCCTCCTAATATCCAACCTAAACCTCCCCTGTCTCAGTTTAAAACCATTCCCTTGTTCCTATCACCATCCACTCTCGCAAACATCTTTGCTGTTTATATTCCCAGCTTTGCTTACTCGATTTATCAGCAGAATCATCAAACTCCACCAGGAACGAATACCCGTTGTTCCAGATGTGAAGACACGTTGTTGGGTCATAGCTGATCTTCAGAGGCTTCAGGACGGGGTCGTAGACGCTGTCTCTCCACTGGATGTTGATAGGAGACTGTCGACTGCCCCCGGGAATTGTAAGGGGGCTCTGCCAAAGCGGATGCACTGGAAGGTAAAGGAGAAAGTTTGGCTCTGATGCACAATTACAGAACTAATTACAGAACTAATTACAGACTAACGACTTTCTGGCAACGAACGGCAAATTGAAATATTGACTGCGAACGATCATTTAAGTTAGCAGGTGCATAGGAAAGTAAAATTGTTCATCACAATAATAAACAAAAACAAGACTGCACCCAAAAAATTCCACTTGTGTGAGTCAGCTACGCAGGGAAGAACAGCAGTCTGACTCACGGCTGTGGGGAAGCTCCTCTAGAGGCACTTGCAAAACGCCCATCAAAGAAACTGCCCCTCTTGATCGTTAGAAGATTGTTTTCTAAATGGACTTCAAGGCAGCTCCGCTTTGTAGCTTTGCCAGCACCTCCCCACATCCCCGCAGCTTCCTCCGCACGGCTCTGCTCGATACCAGCAGCCTCAGGCTGAGCCCCCCGGGCAGAAGCTCTCCGTGGAATTCTCTCCCCTCACCACAAAGATCTCCAAACCCACCGCCCCGCATCCCGCAGCGGCACTCACGGGCGTTCCGCAGGCGATACGAGCAGCAGGCGCCCAGGCTGCAGCGCCGCTTTCCCCGCCACGAGGCAGCGGCCGCGGCCCGGCGCAGCAGCAGCGGGAGCATCGCGCAGCTCCGCCGCTCACCGCACGGCCCCGCCCGCCGCCATGGCGCCCCGAGGGGCGGGAGAGCTGAGGGCGACGCTGCGCTCCCAAGCGCCTCCCTGCTTTAAGGGACGTCTCCCTACAGGCATTTCTTGTCCGTTTCACGCAGTCAGGCTGATTCACGCTTGCTGTCACCTCACGTACCCAGCTGGGATCAGCTCCGCTTTACAACGTTGCACCCACAGCGTCTCATCGCAGAATCAAACACACACGATCACGGAACGGCAAGGATCGGAAGGGACCTCAAGGATCACGAATCTCCAATCATCACTTCACAGAATTACAGAATTGTAGGGGTTGGAAGGACCTCTAGAGCTCATGGAGTCCAATCCCCCTGCCAAAGCAGGTTCCCTACATCAGGTCGCACAGGTCAGCATCCAGGCAGGTCCTGAACATCTCCAGAGCAGGAGACTCCACCACCTCCCTGGGCAGCCTGTTCCAGTGCTCCGTCACCTCACCGTAAAGAAGTTCTTGCGCACATTGGTGCAGAACTTCCTGTGCTGCAGTTTCCGGCCATTTCCCCTTGTCCTGTCTCCACTCACCACTGAAAAGAGTCCGGCCTCACCATTCTGCCCCCCACACCTTAGATACTTACGGACCTGGATCAGGTCCCCTCTCAGTCATCTTTTCTCAAGGCTGAACAGACCCAGTTCACTCAGCCTTTCTTCATAGGAGAGATGCTCCAGGCCCTTCACCATCTGAAGCTTGAAGGCTCCTGAGTTGAAATCTGCAGAGCTGTTTGCTTCCAGTGACTGCACAGCCATGGGATGGGTCAGCAGACAGCATGGGATCTCATATGGATGGCAGGATTCATTACACCCAAATCTCCTTTTACTTCCTCTCCCCTCAATACGCCTCCCTTTAAATGCAGTCATTTCTTCTGGTGGTAGGATTCAATTGCAAGTGCAATGAATGCTTGCCTTGAATTCTTGCTTTTTGGAAGGGTAGGTAACAGCAGGACAAGGGGAAATGGTTTCAAGTTGAAGGAGGGAAGGTTTAGGTTGGACAGCAGGGGGAAATTCTTTGCTATGAGAGTGGTGAGGTGCTGGAACAGCTGCCCAGAGAGGCAGTGATGCCCCGTCCATCCCTGGAGGTGTTCAAGGCCAGGTTGGATGGGGCCCTGGGCAGCCTGGGCTGCTGTGAAATGTGGAGGTTGGTGGCCCTGCATGCCCACTTTTCTCTAAGTGAAAAATAAGCCTCCCAATTCAACTCAGTCGTCTTTACACTGAGAAGCATGAAGATGACCAAACTTTGTCAAAGCCTTTTAGGGATTCGATCCTGCAAGGATCTCTAAAAGCCTATTATAGAGCTACTAAACTGAATAGAGTGAGTCAGTTCTTGCGGGCTGAACCACAACCAGAGAGAAGTTCTTACAGCGTAGGTTTGTGGAAACAACTGGCTGCAAAGCTGCAAAGCTGCAGGGAAATGACTTTGCCCCACAACACGTTTGTTTCCCTTCTGAGTCATTCACAGTACGTGCATCCAGCTTACATGCACATGCTATTTCTTACTGAACATGCATCTCGATAAAGCTTGAGCCTTTCATTACACAAAACCCTTTTCCTTCTCAAGGTGCTGTTTTCCTTTGCTTTGGAAACTGCAGAAAAACACAAGAACTAGCTGCAAAAAGAAACATAAGCCCTAAACCTTGTTCCCAGCATTCAGAAGGATGGCCCAAATCACTCCTTTCTGGGCCATTTCATAAACAGAACTTCTCCATGCCCATGTCCCAGTTAGAGGTGCTTTTCTCCAGACAGGCACAGCTCTCATGCTGGAGAGAATGACAGCTATGAGAACTGCAATAGCTTGGCTCCAATGTTTTTTGATATCATGACCTTTCTGGACCGTATAGAGGGTCTCAGTTACACCCTCTGTTGATCCTGAAGTGACTGTGCTTTCTGACTAAGAACTTGTCTAGGAACCTGGCAACTGGCCTAAGGGGTAACAGAAAGAGATACAGAACCAATGTGGGAAGCAAATAAAAACCTTACTTAACAGATCAGTTTTCAAACGGGCCAATTAAGAGCTACTGTGAGAATTAAGTTACCGTGCAGTCTGCACACTGACCTCATCTATGATCGTTGAGGATGGGTCTAGTTTATTTTTTCCTTTGTTATGGGCAGATCCATGGTGCTGTCAGAACAGTCAAATGCTGTAACAGAACAGCGATGACATCTTGCAAGTTACCCATGAAGAAAGACCTATTAGAAGCAATTTGTTTTCTCTAAAACCTTCCAGACACACACAGCAGTGCTTCATTTAGTTTCATAGCACTTGGAGGCACTGCTCTTTTTTCCCAAGTGAGGTGGATAGAATGGCACCACTGCTCCATGCTGCGAGTTGTTCTCTGTCATTCATTGCAGCTATGGATGCTTCAACAGATCCATTTGGACTACTTGTCAGGAAGTTCAATTAGCACGGATGTATCATCAGAAGATTGAAGGTGTGAGTAAAGATCCAAACTCAAATACAGCTTGCTTATACTAATGTGATTTTTGTTATTTATAACAGTTTCCAAGAAAACATCTTGAAAGCAACAGCTGTATGGTAAAACATAATCCAGAATCGATTCAGTCAAATGAAAGGGTTCACTGTCAGTTTGCTCTAATGTAAGCTTGATTTAAAGAGACAAAACTTTTTTCATTGTTTACCAAATGTAGAATAGCTTACAGTTACCTGAAATCCCCTTAATCATGGAATCATAGAATGGCTTGGGCTGGAAGGGACCTCAAGGATCACGAAGCTCCAACCCCCCCTGCATGCAGGGCTGCCAACCTCCCCATTTCACAGCAGCCCAGGCTGCCCAGGGCCCCATCCAACCTGGCCTTGAACACCTCCAGGGATGGACGGGGCATCACAGCCTGTCTGGGCAGCTGTTCCAGCACCTCACCACTCTCATAGTAAAGAACTTCCCCCTGACATCCAACCTAAACCTTCCCTCCTCCAACTTCAAACCATTTCCCCTTGCCCTGCTGTTATCTACCCTTTCAAAGAGTTCAAGTATTAAGTATTCGGGGGGGGGGGGGGGGACGGGGGGGAGGAGCAGAGGGGCTAAAAGTTCCCGTATAAGGGATAAAAAATTAGAAGAAAGAGGACAAAAATTAGTTTGGAAGGTTGTCAAGTTAAAATGAGGAATCACAGAATCATAGAATTGCTCAGGTTGGATAAAACCTTCAAGATCATCATCTCCAACCACAAGGAAGTGTCAGCTTCAGTGGACTTTATTATTGATGCATGTTTTAAACTTCAAAAATTAAAATAAAAGGCCTGTTGAATAAAGCCCTTTGTTTCCAAAGGGCCTTTTGAACAAGCTTCACTCTGCTCTGAAGTAAAACAAGGAGGACAGGGCTGTGGGAGCAGTTAGGAAACCGCACCCATTTGAAAGAAATATGTTCTTTTTTCTTACATTGTGCTTTCCATAGCAACACATTCGGAATTAGAAAAATAAACATACAAACTTTAAAGGACCGTGGCTCTGCTTCAGCCACTTGGATTGAACGTTCGAGAGGAAATCCAAGATAGGTTGATTTCTTTGAGGTTTTCAGTATGAATCAAGATTTTGGACGATAATGGCGCTGGTTGGCTGTGGTCCATCGTGACAAGGTGTTGAAAGTTCTGCTGAATTGATGTCAGAGTTGGACTGTGATGTAGACCAGTTTATTGATAAACAGCCCAATGCTTTTTATCAAACGGATGCAACTGACAGAGCACTCTTAAGCTCAACAGGAAAGCAGCAGCAGATTGTGAAATGCTGAGCTTTTTTCTCTGCTTCCAGAATGTTTGGCAGAGATAGGAGCCTGGATGAGAAGGCAGTGGTTGAGGCTAAGTCCAGATAAGAAGGTAATTTTAGTTGGCAAGGTAAAGTAAATAGGGGCTTTATCTTTGCTGTATAAAAACATTTGCTAAAATTATGCACAGGGTTTAGCAATGCTGTATGGGAAGGACTTAATCTGTCTCGTGGACAGTTTGTGTACAGTTACTGCAATAGTGTGTGCTGTCCTGGAGATGGCACACCTGGATCGTGTGTCATTGCTGTATTCGGACAATGATTTAAAACAGAACTTCTTACCTTCTCAAAGAGTGAGAAAGAAAGAAGTCCTTCAGGTTCTTTTTTTTTTTCTTTTCTTTTTTCTGGCAGTGATTATTAGGATGAAGCAACTCCTTTATTGCATTAGAAGGTGCTTGAAACCCTTTATCTGCATGTATTGTTGGAAGATACACAGAGCTTTCTACAGGTAGCCACTATGGTACTGCGTGTCACTGGATATTCTGACATACATCCTGTGGTCCTCAGAATAGTTTCTAACATTGCTTCCTCAGTGAATTGCAGGAATTCTGTTTGTGCTTTTGGGAGGTCACAATGGGAATCCAGAAAATGGCACTGGGAAGCAGCAGTTTTTGAATGGTTGAATCTGTGTTATCATAGCTAAAGTCTGAGCATCACCACCCAGCTTGGCAAGAGACTGCTTCTGTGAATGGGAATGGTACAAAAAGAAAGGTAGAAGATGAATTTTAGGATAACAGTGAAATGGGAAAGATCAACTTTACACTGAAGACAGTACTAAATAGTCCAGTTTTTGCCAAGCTTCAAAATATGGGCCACTTCTTTAATCAAGTCTTTGTTGCTGATCTGGCTGCTTGTGCTATTTCTGTACATAGCAGAGTTTAACTGAATGTGCATTTTGCTTTCAATGCATGTTATGTATGTGGTCTAGCCACCAGATGGAGAAACACACAGGCTAACTTTTTCAGAGCTAATATCTATTCCCTGGCAGCCAAAACCAACCATTCCAAAGATGGTATTTTTCTGAATCAGTTTGTTTTTGGCATTTCCTGCATGGATGTCAAGGAATAGAGAAAGATTTCAGTAATAAATAACATCTGTCTCAAACCGAAGAGGAACGTGAGCGAAGCCAGATAGGATCTGCAGTTAGTTTAATAGCAGAGTGGCCTCGGGATGAAACAGCCTCGTATGATCTCTTCCAGGAATGTCTGTTAGCATGAAGTGAGCTTTGGTTTCTCAGCGCAGTTTCCAATGGACAAGTGCCCACAGGAAAAAACATGGCATCATCCAGCTCCCTGTTGGGTTCCTATGGATCATGGGATAACCCCCAAACAATTCACACATCTCAGATCTCAGCCTTCCTGTGCTTTGCCTTCTGACTCCACCAAACAATTCCAAGTCAGTAAAAAAAGAAATAATAGATGAGAATCACATCGTGGTTTTCAAGGAGAGATACAACTGTTCTGGAGAAAAACTAATAAGCTAAATACATTTACTGAGGAAAAAAAATACTGGAAACAAAGGGACTTGGTAGATGTAAAAAGTTATTCTTCACTATTGCTCCAATTATATTCACTTGAGCAAACAGGCAATCTCTGACTGGCCTCAACACAAATCCCACTTAGATAAGTTGATCATCATTTTAAACAACTAAATCTTTGGCATTTGCAGTTATGGGTATATTGCACCCAAGGAAGTCATTTATTATAGATCTCCTATACACAGGCTTTGTGGTTAGCTTTTCCAGTAGGCCTCATTTTCAACATCTAACACTGCAGTGCCTATTGAATTCAAAGCCATTTCAAATCCACTGTGCAAATCCAGATTTGATTGTAACTCGTTAAAGCCTTGCATTGTGAAGTCTGTATCTTCATTGTAGCTACAAGTTAAAATCACAAACAACCCACTAACGCTGCTACAGCACAAATAACAACAAATAAATCCAGCACATGGAAAGCAATCAGGCAGTTTGGCAAGGTATTTCTGTATTACTTTCACTCCCATTCACTTCTTTCCTTAACCTTTCAATGACATTCTAAAAAATTCCCCTTTTTTTTTGTAGCCAACAAATAAGAGCATCAGCTACACCTGCAATCTTTGCACCACCACATGCAGGCATCCAGCACTATTTTAACAACATGAGATACTTACATGCCTCATTCCTGTTTTTGGGAGTGCAGGTGGCCAAGCTGCAGCTTCGTGCTGGCGCTGAAGGCGAACTCCAGACTGTTTTCAACTGCTTGAATAAACGTCCCAGGCTGTTTGCCTTTATGCTATTCATCATTATCTCCTTAGCACTCCAAATCTTCTGTTAGTCAAACAGCCCCAGGAACCTTCCAGAATCTAGCAACCTGTCAATGTGAAAAGAGGAAAAAAAAAATGCTCTGGGCATAACAGGTTCAAGGGATCTCCAGACCTATTTGTAAAAAAAAAGATTGAGAGCACCCTTTCTTGCCTGGAGAGAGCACTAACCAAATAGTTAATTTTCAACTTGTCCCTCTTCTGGCTTTTCTCATTGGCTCTAATTTCACTGTAGGCTGGGCTAGTTGATGATTATTTGTGCGCTTTCCAGGCTTTCTCTCATGTGGCTCCAAGAACACTGAGGGGTTACGGAAACCACTCTTTCATATGCAAGAAGAGGTTTCTTATCATTTCTTCATGCATGCATTCTTAGAATAGTGATAGGTAACCACTGCTGTTGTTGACAGTTGTGATTCTGAGGAGTGATGACTGCCCAAGCTGAGGAATTCACAGAACTTTGTAGATAGATGAGGTTTGCTCAGAGCAGATTCCTGCAGAAAAAGATTTCAACTCTGAGCACATAATACAGTGCTGTGGCAACCCCAAGGTGAAGAATTTGTTCTTCTGAACTGTAAGGGGCCTCATAAGACAGATCATTTCACATAGACTAAGAACAGACCTATGGAACATCACACAAACGTCACTTTGGCCAAGCTGAACCACTTCTCCATTGGGGACAACGGGGATCTCTGACCTGTTTCTTAGAGATGAAAGCATGAAGAACTACTCCTTTATTTCTACACGCAATTGCAAATTGATATGGAAGATGTATGTATTACGACCTCCCTTTTTCTTTCTTTGGGATGTCAGTCATTGTATTGCTCTTCCTAGCACAGCTGCAACCCCTCGCAAGCAGCTTCTCAGTTAGAATTGGATTTTCCCATTCAAACCAGGCTACTCATTCTCCAAAGGCTTTTCACATCATTGCAGTTTCTTATCAGCTGTACAGTAATAAAATGGAAAGACATCTGAAGAGGGTGCCTAGGCATGTCAGAGAACAAGAGGCAGCTCTCACCAAGGGCACAGGAGTGGGGAGCCCAGCACCACTGAGATCCTTACCAGTAGGGTGCCATCCTGCAGACACTGAGCAGAGCTGGCACTGACAAGCTCAAAACACAACAAGCAGGAAACCAGGTCCAAGGTCCAAGCAGGGAGCTTGGTCAGGAATAAAAAGAGACAGGGCCAAAGCCAAGCAACAGCGTGGGTCCAAAGTTCTTCTTATTGACAGGACCAAAGGCAAACCTCAAAACAAAGCTCAAAGAGCTCAATCTTGAGCTTACATGGGCTCCTAGGCCATGGGTGGAGCATGGTGGATGCTCCAGGTGAACCTCCTCGAGGTGATCAGGACTTGTTATTGGCCTCAGAGTGCTGACAACACACAGGTCTGGTTTCTACCTAACAAATGGTGGCATTTTATATTAGAAACAAATTCATTTGGTGATATTTTCATTAAACATGTGTATGTCTGTTATTTCTTACTGCAGTATTTAAGTGCAAGGCTTGGGGAATCCTCCTTAGTATCCTAAAGCAGCAGGCTTATCTGTGTCATTTACTCATCCAAAATCAGCTATTTAGGAGGGTCTTTCTTACTGCTTGTCATTTATTACCTCAGCTGCCTGCTTTGAAGTGCCAGCAAGTCATTGCCAGCCAGGGCTTCTGCCAGCAGAAAAACTCCCAAATCAAGCTTCTATTTTTGTTCTTTTGTGGGTAATCACATATCATATGCAGAGTGTGACTGCCCACATTAGAAGTGTGCTTGCTTAGCCTTCCCAGAAACTGGAAAAGTAAAAATCTAGGGATTTCTTGCTGTCGCTGATTTCAGCTCTAAGTGCTCCAAACTGGACAGAGAGGATCGATATCTGTTTTCTTTCTGATGTTTACTAGAGGGTTGCCAATATGTACATCCTGCACACGTTTAGTTCTGTGCAGCCTTATCAACATTTTGATTCCATTGAAAAACTATTCAAATCATTCTGAATCAACATTCCTTCCCCCCCCCCAAAAGATAAGCTTCTGAACATTCTGATTTACAGCTATTTCTGTGAAGTCCCATGCTCAATTCACAGCTATCAGGAGCAAAAACTCAAAAACTTGTTGCTTTTAGGATTGTAAGTATGGAGGCTAAGCCAGTGGGGAGAAATGTGGTGCTTCTGGCTGAAGTGCAGAACCTGAACAGGACAGTGCATCATCAGAGGTGAGTGAGAACATGAACGTTGTGAAAGAAAACACACATAGGATGTTCTGCTAGAGTTTCAGTCTTTCCATTCCTGTTTTTTTGCACTGCCAAAAGGAGAAATATTAAGATATATTTATCTTTTCATCCAGCATGCTGTCTCTGCACCATTTGGAATTCAGACTTCGGGGAAGATAAAGGAAACAAAACCTTCATTTCCCACTCCGCTATTTCACCTATAGTGCTTCATGTTTCTCCTGGCATTATGCTTGCAAAGGTGTTCCTATGCTATGTTAGCTTAATTACAACACCAGCAAGCCAAGCCCAACAATTCAGAGAAGAAATAGTCTGGCAATTTTACCATAGCTAGGAAGGTATAATTAAAGCAATCACATAATTAACATTTTCCTCAGCTAGTTATTGTTTTATTACAGCTGACAGTATAGAACAAATGGAAGTTACTTAGACTGGCATTGCTGCTGAGGTGTCTGTGTGAAACCTCAACAGAGCACCCAAAAATATCATCTAGGTAGCATTCACACAGCAGTGGATCATTACTCTGTTGGCTTTAACACTCATTTCTTTGTGGATTGGCACACGCTTCTTGTGGCTCACGCATTACTTCAGCCTAAGGAAAGCTTTTCTTCCACATCCACAATTGGCCATAACTGCTGTTAATGTGGCTGATCTTTCCAGCCAGCTGTAACAACCTCCGGTTTTTCTCTTTCTTGCATGGTGGGACTCCACATTGGCAGAGTATTCCAGGTGTGCTCTGACAGGTGCTGAGTGGCAGGGAATAGTCACATCATTTGTTTTACCTCTCACAGCTGAAAAAGTGGGGTTACGTGGCAAAGACTTTAACACAAATTCAGGTCCAGGAATAGGAGGTGGACACATCTGGCTTCGAATAATAACATTAACGGTACAGCGATGCTGTGAAACATTGCCTGGGGATCTGAAAGAACTGTATGGAGCTGAGGACTACAGAGTAAACAAACAGGATTCTCAGGCAATCTGCAGTCTAAAGGAAAGGATAAAAATCCTCAACAACAACATTATGAATGATGAGCTTCCCTTTAACATTTTGATAATGCCAGTGGAGTAAAAAAAGACTGGTGATGATAAGGTAGCTGACCAAATAAACACAGGCTGCAGCAAAACTAGCAAGCTAGCAAATACTGGGCAAAGCTGTCAGCTGTGTAGCAGGTAAAAGGGCAGCAGGCACAGCTGGGAAGGTCACTGAAGGGCAAAGTTCTAATAGAGTATTTTAGAATTACATATTTCTAACAAAGGGAATAGATTCCTGTTATTTTTTCCATGATGCATACGTGGAAATGGAGCAGTGTGTAAATAAGGAAGAGAGCACTGAGATCAAGCCTGTCCCTTCTCACCTAATTTCTCCTCTTAGCACAGATGTCCTTAGGAGACCCTGAACTGTGACTAAATGTGCCACACTGTTTTTCTCTCTGCTTTGGGCATTCAAGGTCTTTTCTTCATTCCTCGTTCATGAAAATTGGGAATATCTTCAGCAAGTGAAGTGTGGTGTACTTAGAACAGAAGTGAGATCAGAAAACAGGAAAAGTCAGTGTCTTGCCCAGAGTCACAGAGCTAGCTGAAGTAGGTTCAGCAGTAAAAGCCTCCCAATCCCAACCTGATATTTTGTAAAAAATAAATATCAAATCAAAGAAAGAACTGAAAATAGACATGCTATCTAAAGATCAGTGATGAGAAATGTGTGGTTGGAAGAGGAAGGCTGATTACAAGCTTCAACAGCAGAGGGGTTTCCTATCAATAAGGAGAAACACTACAGCAGGTCTACAAATGCCATTAGTATTAATTGGTTTAAAAAAGTGTAATTTCTACAAATTCCTGTATATTAATTCAAAGCACCTGAAGTACCACCGTGTCACAGGAGAGGGCACGCTGTGCTTAGAAGGACATTTCTGTTCCTCTCCAGTGATGAGAATCAACATAGAGAAAATGAATAAAGCAACTCAGAGACTTAATAAACGGGAGATTTTCAAGTACTTTTTTGTTTAATAGCATAGCATATAACCCAGTTCCAATTTCAAACGCTCTGAGGTTACATCT
Organism: Centrocercus urophasianus; assembly: GCF_019232065.1. Lineage (NCBI taxonomy): Eukaryota > Metazoa > Chordata > Aves > Galliformes > Phasianidae > Centrocercus > Centrocercus urophasianus. The sequence continues at coordinate 15,625,148 of NW_024884755.1, forward strand.
CTGCCCCGATCACATCTGTGCTCTTCTCGCCTCTGTTTCCACGCTCATGCTCAGCACTGAACGTAATTATGAATGCCAGTCACTTGTTTAAACAAATGCTTTGTTTGGCAACCTTTGTTTTCCTACTGCTTATGCAGCTGCAAAATTGTGTGCACAGTGTGTTAATTTTTTACCTCTGACCCTATGGTAAGGTTTTTCTTCTAATGAAAAGAAAAAGAAACCAATGAACGAGATACCAATCTGTTTTTGATCTACACAGAACACGTCTAAAAGCAGCAACTTCCTTGGGAAACAAAAGCAAGTGAATGCTGATAAGAAGGTAAAATAAGCCAGATATTTCCTGGAACCAAATGATTTTTCATAATGAGACGGAGAAAAACTTAGCATACACGTAAAGTGGAAGAGAAAGTCTGAAAAAGAAGGATGAAAAGGTGAGGAATTAAAACAATGAGGAAATATCTAGCTTATTCCATTTGGGAGAATAAGCCAGCAGGGCAGCAAGAGGTATTTTCTTCTATAAAATTAAAAAATAAGAATGATGATTTGCTCCTCAGCTCCATACAGTTCTTTCAGATCCGCAGGCAAAAAATATGATGTTCTTATTCATTTTTATGGGAAGAGGGGGTGCCTGGAATAGGAGCTGATTTGGCAAAGGCACTCGAACAAGTTACAGTGGGTTAAACATGGGATAGAACGGCGCATCTGCTTCTTCCTGGTGCTGGCTTATGAGCAATCTCTTACCTCATGGTAAAGTAAAGCCCTCATTTGCTTAGAGGACACACACTGCATTTCAATACATCATTGCATTCAGGTGAGCACATTTTTGAAAGCTCATAAAGCTGAGGGGATTTTGTGAAGCACGGGAAACACTTGTTTGTCCTTGTTAAGTGGTTCATGCTGTAAATAAAGACTAAACACCAAAATTGGTCCTGATTTAAGCACTGAGAAGGTGCCAAATTGCTGTATTACTTTTATTGTGTTGCTATTTCTGATTAAAGATGTAGACATTAGCTGGATCCTGCCGTAATTTCCTCTGTTACTTTGATGGCTGCAGGTGAATAATATGTTGATGTGTTGTTTTAACTGAAAAGTGATTTACTGGCTTTGCAGAGGGGAGCAGGATCTCACCTCCTCAGCAGAACCTGAGTTAATAATCTCTGGGAGGGAATGCACTGATGAGAAAACAGGAGGGCTGTTAGGATGGATCTAGGTTTTGATAGCAAAGGATTTTACTGGCAGCTCTGCACAGCAGGTACTGCATACTGGTATTTATTTTTACCATTGTTTTTCTAGCAGGGGCAGAATGGTTGCTTGAGTTTGCCAAGTCTGGTACAGGGCAACTCTGTGCAGCAAAGCATGAAATAATCCTATGTGAAAAGTCAGTTTATAAGTAGTTTAACCTCTGAACTTCCTAATCTGCTTGTGAAAGAAAAGAACACACTAAATAAATCCATGGACTCAGCTGAGCATTTGCAAATCTGGAGGCAGAAGCAAGGCTTTTTGTAAGTACCAATTGTTAATTTCCAGGCTTCTAATGACTCTTTAACACTGGAAGCGTTGGTTTAAGAAGTGAGTACTATCACTTCCAAAAAGGTACAGTGCATGTGCCTCATCAGCATAAATTTCCCTGTTTGAAAGGCGAAACAAATGGGTTCTGTTCCGATTCTCCCCATAGCTCCCAGACAGCTGAGCAGGAGGAACTGCTGCTTCCCTGGGGTCTGAAACACTTTGGGAAAAGGGAGCTTTTGTGGCTTGGACCGTTTATGTTCACACAGATACAGAAGTCATGCAGAAGGCACCTCAACATGGAACACCATGAGTTTATGGGGCCTGAGAGCAGCACTTAGACCCAGCAGCTACAGCAGTGACTCCAAACCATCTGGTCATAAGTCTGGTGTATCAGAATGCATTCAATCACATACTGTGACAATGCAGAGTAGATTTAAGCTTCTTGTTTGAAGCGTGAAAGCCAGTGCTGGCTGTGCTGGGGCTGAGAAATGGCATCTGGTGACAACATAATGATCTTTTCTTCTTTAAGAGCCTGCAGTCTTCCTCCATTCTGTGCTCACATCGGGAGCAGGGAGGAGGCAACAGAGGAATCGCTCCGGAGTGCTATTTTAGTTCATTTCCACTTGCTCTCTGTGCAGGGTGACATTTTTCTCCTTAATGCGACAGCTCACATTCAGATCATCCCATTTCAGTGACACATGTGCTCAGGATCTGTTTAATCAGGGATTTAATAGGAGGGAGTAGAGGAAGGCAGAGTGTGACTGCGCTGAGATGCCTTTAATGTGCTCACTCACAGCTACTTCGCTCAGAAAAGCAATACGAAAAAAGGAGACGTGACGTTGCCATTTGGAACAGCCCTGAGATAGCGCCGGAATCCCCTCACGGAGTTCAGAGCACTGACAGGGCCGGGTGGTGCCACAGAGCAGCAGTGACATGAGGCTGAGATGGGACATCACATGGGTGTGTGCGCCTACGCGCGCCGCGGCGGTGCTGTGCGCGGACTGCAACTCCCAGAGTGCACCGCTCCAGCCCGTCGTACTACAGGTCCCGGCCTGCTCAACGGGGGCGGCGCCCAAGCGCGGGCGCGCTGCCCTCTGGGAGTTATAGTCTCTCCCAGCGGCGAGGCCGCGAAGGGCGGTTGCGAGGCCGAGTCTTCTGTGCGCCTGCGCGGGCGCTCGAGGCGGGCGGGGGCCGAGCGGGCGCAGCGCGGTGGCGCGTGCGCGCTGAGGAGACGGAGATCTCTCGCGAGGAAGGACGCCATTATCGCAGCCGCCCGACAAACACCACGAGAATTCGGCACCGCACACGGTAACCGCGGCGCCCCGCGGCCGGACGGCTGGGGCCGAGCTCCCGGGGGGCCTCAGGCCGGGCGTAGAGCCCCGCTTCTCTCAGCGTTCCCGTTCCTCACAGCGCAGGCAGAGCAGCCGGGCCGCGAGGCGGCGGCTCCGGGGAGGGGCGTGAGGCGGGGGGGCCGCGGGCTCGCAGGCGGGGAGCGAGTGAGCGAGCGAGGGGGGGCGGCCGGGGCCTCACCTCCTCCTCCACCGCCTCCTGCGGCCGCGGGGCTCCGGAGCCGGGCCGTGCGCTCTGCCCGCCCTGCGACGCCTCACTCCGGGCCGGGGGGCTCCGCGTGTGCGGCCCCTCCGCTCGGCAGCGGCCTTCCCCGTTTCCCTTTCGTGAGGTCGTGGGATGGATGGGTGTATGGCCGAGCTGTCGCAGCCCCTCCCCCCTCCTCCTTCCCTATCGCGACAAATTGACGCTGAGGGGGCTGCAGCGGAACCCCCTGTGGCCGCGTTACTGTGCACAGTAAAGCTTTTCCACATCTGCACCCGGTCTGCTGCTCAGTTCGGGGGTGGGTGGCACACCCTTCATGTGTTTTCTTCCCTTCGTCCTTATCTGTAATGTAAAACAAACAAACAAACAACAGACAACAACCACAGGAGTGTTTTAAGGAGTCCTGCAATCCTTGGGCTGTGGGAAGTTATGCACTGTGCTGAAGGCCGTGCTTTTATCCTGCTGTGGGTATGGTTTATTTATAGGTTTATTTTTAGAGCTCTCTGGGGACAAAAAAAAAAAAATCCCAGGGAAACAAGTTGGGAGGGGATATAGCAGCAGAGGGATTGCTTATCCTAGAATGGCCTGGGTTGCAAAGCACCACAATGCTCATCCAGTTCCAACCCCCTGCTATGTGCAGGGTCACCAACCAGCAGACCAGGCTGCCCAGAGCCACATCCAGCCTGGATTGCTTCCATTGGAGCAGCTTGTAACATCTTGTAAAGTAGTAGCTTGGAGCATTCGTTGTAAAACAATCCTTTGTTTTTTTTTTTTACTTGTTTTCCTTCCGTGTTAGGTTACCTTGGGTATAGCACCCTATTGACTGATGTCAAGGAGCAAACGTACCATTTGTCTGTAGGGTTTTGGCTGCTCACCCAAGATCTTAATGTACGGCTGAACCACCCCTGCTTGTTTTCATATCACAGCGGTGCCTCCTGAAACAATGGCTTGATGTGGGTGGGGAGAGTTTGTGCACCTGTGAATGGCTGTCTGTGGGAACTGACCAGAATAACAAATACGCCGTGCTGAAACTGGACTCTGTGCATTCAGTGCTCTTTGGCAGTAGTTCAGTTTTCAGTACTACGTGCTAGGGAGGAAGACTTTTTATTTAAGAGAGTGAAAGATGGCGTTGGGATTTTGGAAGCGTTAGCAGTCCATCTGCTCGAGAGGATGAAAATATTTTGCAACTATTTTTCTTTGTTTTTAATTTATCATCTGTTACGCTGTAGCAGAAACTGGCTTTAATGACTTAATTATCCAGCTACGGCTGCGTGAGTATAGAACAGGTTTAAAGCTGTATGGCTCTTTAGAATGAGTATTCGGGCATATCAGAGGTAGCACAGTGCTGACTGTCACTGTTGGTAGCAGACAGGATTCCATCAGCACTTGTTCTGCTGAATGTGTCATTAAGGCTCTTTCCCTGCCCTTTCTGGTTGTAGCACAGCACCACCGACTCTTTTTCTGCTGTTCTTCACAGATGAGGTGAAGGAAGTTGAGCTTTGTGATTCTGTGTACCTCCTGCAAGGGCTGCTTACAGTTTTACCCCCACCTGGCAGAGCAGTGCTCTGTTGTGGGATCATTGCAGTCCCAGGATCACGTTTCAAGCATTTTACTTCATCTCTGGTTTTTATCTTCAGCTTTTCACTGACCTTTAAAGCACTGTTTGTGCAGGAAGAATACATCTTTATGTTTTCAGAATTTGAATGCCTTCGTATCTTTCACTGAAGAATGGCTTGATTTGAGATTTCCTCCTTAGGAAGTAAATTAAAGGCACTTTGATTACAGTCATTTTAAAAGGAAGGGAAGGGGCATTTCATTTTTGTAGAGGAGGCAGTGTGTGCCAAACAACTCAAACAACAGGATGTCTGAGAGTACTGAACGTCACCAATACGCTTTCCTTCCACAGGTCTGATTTGCTTTAGTTTGAAACTTGGTCTTTAGTTATCTATTGAAGTAATTTTGTTTTATTTTTAAACGTATTCATTAAATGTTAAGTGGTGCTGCTTCGAGTAAAAATAAAAATAAAATGCCTTAAAAGTTTGCCTAAAACACTTATTTCCTTGCAGTTGTAGCTCTTGAAAAAGGTGCTGTCAAGTGCTTAGTTTTGTCTCCCACTTGTTGGACTGCATGTTACGTGCAAACGTACACACAGAGGTGAACTGGATAAAATCCTTTGCGTTTGGGACCTTAAATAAAGTAATTTATGATGATATCTGTTGGACAAAATTCTTTCATCTCATTTCCTGTTTGTAAAAGCATGACTGGAAGGGGGAAGCCCTGACTGCTCGAGGGAAGCATACATTGCATTCAGATTAATCCATCTTTTAGGATGAAGACAGAATGCCCATCTTCCGCCCTGTGGTGTGGATTCATAGGAACCGTGAAGAAAAGCTCTCCTTACAAACACAGCTGTGCCTGCTACATGTATCAACTCTACCCTCATACCTAGATATACTCTTGCAAGCTTGAGCTGGAATCACTTTTTTTCTGGAGGAGGGAGGGATGATGTCAAAAAGGGTTCAGACTGTACTGTGAGGTATTTCAGAAGAGCACAGGATCTCTGTTTTTCTTCTGGTGATGCTCTTCAGATTTTATTTTTTTTGGTAAGAATTCACAAACGTTATCTCTGGGTTTTAAAGCAGCACTGAGGTCTTTTTCAGGAGCTTGGATGCTTTTTTTAGGTATTTGCAGGTGGTAAATCTGTGAGACTACTGAGCAAGCAGGTGGCTTGTTTTGCCATAGATCTGATGTTGGCTGCTGTGCTTTTTGATAGTAGGCACCTGTAGCAGCATGGTTGGTTGCTTTTGTTTTTTTTCCTGGATCAGTTTTTTTTCCAGTGTATCGGAGATGAGCACATGGTTGGAAAAATACAAAGTTGTGTTCTTCCCTTTTGCTGTAAACTTCCTGTTTGAGGTAAGCCAAGCACGAAGGAATGAAGCATTTGCACAAGTCTCCTTTGAACCTCAGCCAGATGTCGGGTATTTACAGGCTGAAGTGAGATCTTGGTTGTGTGCATTGCAGAGCACAGATGAGCTGCCTGCTGGCCCTGCAGTGTTGGGGCTGAGCAGCCTTCAAGGCAAAGCCTATAAATGCTGTAGCCAAGTCAGTTTGCAAAGGGAAAGCAAAGCTTTCTACAGCACTTCCAGTCTGAATCCTTGTGGCATTGAAAAGGCTGCACTAAACAGGCAATCTGATATTAAGGAATGAGGCCAGGTTCAAATATGACACTTGTTCCCTCAGCCTGCCTTTCTGTTTATTTCCTGCCTCTCCAGAGGAGCTGGCTGTAACCTGGTGAGTTCTCATGATGGAAGATACATTCTGGCTCAGTATCTGTGCTCCACGGCACAGCCCTGTGCTGCACACCTGGTGCCTTGGCATGAGCACAGCAGCAGCCCAGCACGTGGAAGAGCTTAGCAGATGGAAGTGGCTTCCCAACAGTGCTATCTGTTGACAGAACAGCATGGGACATGACTTCTTTTTGGGTTTCACCAAAGGGATTTCTGTCAAACAGGGCAGTGTAGCCCAACATGGGTTTTTCTCACTAGTTGTGCGTGGCTGGAGTGCAGGTGTGCTGTGCCTCACGCAGGGCTCTTGTTTCATCTGAGCAGCAAGATGTTCTGATTCTTTCTGCTCAAACAACGTGGATGTTGTTAAACTAGAAGCTGGCTGCCAGGTCTTTTCTGGTTTGAGACACAAACCTGCTTACTACTATGGTTTTAGTAGTGTCTTCTATTCAGAACAAAGAATATCCTCCAAGATTTCTTGTGAATAATGCAAATAACTGCACTGAATTAAACAGACCTCGTTATTCCAGTGGTCACTGAAAGATTGATATGCTGAGATACTCTTCAGTCAGCTGTTCTCTTGAGTACAGGGAATTATTTATCATGCAAAGTCACTTGGTGATACTGAAGCAACTGGAGAATGGAATGGGAAAACTGGGTGTTTGGGGACATAAACTGAGAACTGTGCTTAAAAACTCTGCTTTCCTTAAAATCCATTTCCCATTTTTTGACCTTGACTCTGTAAGTGGTCTTGTAAGAGGGAAATGGTTTTAAGTAATGCAAGTTGACAGGTATTTGTGAAAATCCTTTGCACAGTAGAGTAGAATGAAGGTATGAAGCAGGAAGGAAGCTTTGGTGGTGGTTCCTGACTATTGCAGAGGTTGCTGGAGTTGCCTTAGGAACACATACAAACCCTCTGCATGGATATAGATCATACTGTAGGTGGTCGCTCCTGGGAAGCTCTCCTTTGTTCAGTTGGAGCAACTGTTGTCATTCAGAGCTTTTCTTCACCCCCTCCTCTCTTGGCAGCATCTGACAGCTTTTTTACAGCTGTTATTTTTGGTTGCCACCATGTTGTTATGCTGTTTATTTCCCACTTTCCAAAGGGGATTCAAATATTAAATTGCCATGTGTTGAAATATTTCTTCATCAGCTCCTTGCCGTTTCTAAGTAACAACACTGTAAGGTTCTGGCTGGAGGCATGGCAATGATTTTTTCATACTTAAATGACACTAAAAGAAGTCCTGAATTTTGAGGACCAGAGATCCAGATGGGTCCCATCTCATGTTTGTTTCTATTTCCTCATTAAAAGTCCACCTATGCCTTTCTGTGGCTTTTTGCTCATCAGGTAGTAATTATTTTAGTTTCTTTATTGGATTGCTTTGTATATATGTGTATTCTAAAGCTGGGTTTCCATGTTTTTTATGCTGTTAGTTTTACCATTTGACTGATACTGTAAGTATGTATAGACCTGTGGGGCTATCACTGCAGTTGCTGTTTGCTGCAACTTTGGAGCATACTCCTTCTAGTCCTGGGCATTGGGAACCTCCAGAATGGAGTTTCGTTGCCAGTTCCTGGCACTGGAGAGAAGTTCATGGCCAAAGCTCTGCTGATAAGCCTTTCTTCATCTGCACAGCTGTGTTGGGAGAAATGTCCCTTGTGAGGGGAGAATGCACGTCACAGAGTTGCAATCATAGAATCACATCCCTCTGCTGCAGGGGAGACCTGTCTGAAAAGGCTGTGCCTGTATGCCTGCAAACCTTGGGCTGACTTTTCAGGGGCAGTTTCTGTTGCAGAAAGGTCCGAGGCTGTGGCCATCTTGATGTGCTGGGTCACATGAAATGCACTTCTGGCAGCGCTGTGCTTCTTGTGAAGAACTCAGATCTGCTCCAAATAATTCTGATCTCTTTAGGGGGTAGTTTGGAATTCCCAGAGTCAGTGTGAAGTAATGCAGAAGGATGCCTGTGGGGCAATGCTGCTGTTTCAGGTGGTGGTACAGTCACTGCATTTAAAGGCCATGTGGGGAACCCACCTCAGTGCCCCTCCAGCTGTGGGTAAGGGTTCCTTGAGAGCCTTCTGTATACGTAATGGGAAACAAGTTCAAGAAGTCTGTTCTTCAACTGCTTGTGTTTCTTGTGAAGGTGCTACCAATATTCTCCATCTAGTGGATGAAAACAACAAAACACCATGGCTGCATCAGGTTCTGCGTGCTGCATCTGCTAGCTGAGCAGTTCTTGCTTGGTTCTTGCTGGTTTTCAGCTGTACAAGTTGTACCATGTTTGTGCAAGGTGAATGGGGAGCTCGTGGTTGATGTGCATGGCCACGCTCAGTGCTGTGGTTCCTTGTGCTGGGGTTGGGGCACACAGCTCTATTCCTGCCCGAGGTTGTTGTATGCTGTGTTAGGGCTGTGGCCAAAGGTGGGAGATTGCAGTTACCAAAAGACACCCAAGCAGTACAGTGTCCTTCTGATCCCTGGCTGAACCAAAGATGTCCATATATTACACCAACTTGTAAAATAGTTAAGCTGCAACACGTGTAATTTTAGCATGAAATTCATGTGGAACACGATGCTTCTGCATCCCTTTTAATTTGAGTTGAGAACAATAAAAACTAAACAGAACCTGGAAAAGATTAGAGTCCGTTTTTTCTTTTTAGTTTTAAATAGTGATAAGAAGGTGCAAAATATGATTATTTTTTTTTCAATTTTTAGTTTTGAAAGTAACTTTTGACTTGGTATATTGAGGGACTGCAACTTTAGAGCATCAAACCCGATGTTCTATTGCACCACTGCTATTCTAGCTTCTTTGCATGCTTCAGTATAAGAACATAAGCAATAATGTGGCTTGTTGGTGTAGGAAGGCTCCGTTCCAACTGAAATGACCTTAACTTAGGGAAAAGGCAGGCTTTGGTGTCATGAAATTGTTGCAAGCCTCAGAGCAAGACTAAAAGAGCATTGGTGTGTTCTGAACCTCCCAGTTCCATGATAACTTCATGTATCCAACTAGGTGTTTCCCATCTCTCTGCACAGGACTGCTCTTGGGGGTTGTTTCCTTTAGGATGCAGCACGCTGGTGGCTGTGCCAGATTATAACTTGGGTTTGTTGGTTGTTCTTCATGAGGATCTCATGTGAAAAGCTGTGTTTTTTGCCCGGAGGGCCTCTTTCATGCTTCTGCATAACTTGCACGAGGGCAGATCTGCATGCTCTAGTCCCTCTGCCCCATAAGCTCATCTCACTTGTGAACCAATCTGTGCACACAGAGGATTACTGCCCTTACTGCATGTGCAAAATGCATTGTGCCATTCAGCTGCCTCTGTTGCATGTCGTAGCTCTTGGCAAGATAAGGATCCTTGTCCCTTTGTGATGGGTGTTAGGCTACTGAAGATGGACTGGTTAGCTAGCAGGGGTTGTGCTTAGAGGAACACAACCAAAACGGTGTCCTTGATTGAAAGGATGAGTGAAACGAAGAGGAACAAGGCTTGGAAATGGAATGGCATTCCTCAGCCTTGTTTTGCACAGCTGGTAGTCAGTGTTGGCCATGGTGCAGGATAAAGGATGACAGTATTGTTTGATCAGCGTTGTGGGCATGGTGGTGATGGGACTGGATGGTTGTAGTGGGCTTTTCCAACCTGAATGATTCTGTGCCTCTAACAGTGCTAAGAAGTGCCAGCGAGGGGGAGATCTGTAATGATCTGCTCAAATAAGAGAAGTCCAAAAGCATGCTGTGAGCAGAATAAAGCTTTGGAGAACGTCAGGGTTTTTTTGAGAAATGCAGTGTTTGCCCTCGCTAATTAGCAGGAGAGAAGATTGATGTTCAGCACATGTTCTCCCATGTTAACAAGTCACTGGGTGTGTTTGGTTATATGCTTTGGAATGATGCCCTGTGATTCTGTAAAGCCATCAGATATTTCAGTAAATGGGTTTGTTTACAAGCGACTGCTCAGAGGAATTACTCTGCATTAATGTTATAAAATGGATTAATTAAACGAAACCCATGCGCAGGTAAGGTAATTTAGAATTCAACTGACCCGAATTGGATTTAGCTGCTTACAAATAATAATTTACTTAATTAAACAAAGGCTACTTTAAATCTACAGTATCAGGTGTATCAATGGGGGATGAGAGTGCTCACAGGGATGCAATGTCCCCATGCCCTCCCCCAGGTAGCACTGGGCTGGCCCTATAGGACCCAACCTGCATGCTGCTGGGGGGAAGCAAAGCAGGCACGTTTCCTTCCCTATCGAGGCTTATCCCAAGCTTTTTGCCTTTCTGTTTTTCTCTTATCACTTCATATTTGCTCCAGGTAATGTTTCATCGTCAGGTTCTTAATGTGTGCACTTCATTTAGAGTCAGTGGGGGCAAAGCCTGCAGCCAGAAGGGGTAAGTGGGGAGGGCTGGGGACATCTGGCCAATGTTAGAGGAAATATTTGGCTTCCAGAAATGGTGGTGAATACTTCACCAAGTAAAATACGTGGAAAATGGATTGAGGAAATTGTTCTGAGTTTGTAAGCTGAGGCTTTTCAAAGGTGGCAATTTAATAGTATCCCATTCATCGTTCATTCGTCCTTGATTCTGAAGTCAAGCGTTGGTCATAAGGTTCTTTAGCCTGCTGTGGGAGTTATCAACTGTAAGTTGAAATGTGGAATTGGGAAGAGTTATTCCCAGTTGTGGAAGCTGCTATGGCTGCAGTATGCAGTGCAGCTCGCTCAGGCACTGCTTCCATCAGCGCCCTGCTCCACTCTGCAGCTCGCTGAGTGCGCCGACAGCGCAGCTATGTTCTGTTCCACCCGCAGAGAATCCAAGAATGGGTTCTGGCCTGATGCTGGCCAACTGCCCAGCAGCAGTGTGGGATTCCTTGAAACTGTAATACAATGTGTTTAAATGGAAATAAATATTGATGTTACGAAGAAACATTGCTGTGTGTGTGTAATGGCTGTTTTCCCCATCAGGACTTTCTAGCCGTGCTGTTGTTTAAGGACTAGCAGAATCTTTCAGGGCTAATTTTCTGATCTGAGGTTGAGTGCTTTGGGCTGTGACCCACGAGAGAAGCAGAACAGAGGTCAGAAGTGTGAAATTACCCTGTGTTTGTGTTTAATTCATCTCAGTCATTTCACGATGAGTTTTGGAGAGCGAAGTACGTCTTAGAATGGCTTGCAAAGAATAGAAATGCTTTGGAATGATTTACGAGTTAGTGATGTGTTTGTGGTTAGAATGCAACACAAAGCATCAGCGAAATCCAGTGTTGTGTAAATGGCTGAAGTTCTCAAAGTTGGGTTTTGTTGCAGTCGGTCCATTTTTAGCACTTCAACTCGAGGGCCGGGTTCTCAGTAGTGCAGCGTGTGACATTATGGCCAGTAACTGGAGCACAGCTGCTTTATGATGTTAGGACTGGCTGAGGGCCAGGGTTTCTCAGAAATGGCAAATCTCATTTGCCAAATGGCACCCACACTCTTTAGGACATTGCCAGCTTTCTCGGGCGCGCAGCCACGGCCGCGCAATCCCAGCCCGTTTTTCACCACCATCAGAATTGTAAATGACTCAACGTTGGCAACGCTGATATTTTGAGTAAACAGTTCTGAGATGTGGGGAGTCCCAGTGTGGGGATGGGTGCTGACATTGCGCCGGGCCCCCAATCCTTCCCAAGCTCCGATGCTCTGCCAGCGCCCCGTGCTCCACCTGCGGGCTTTAATGGCTTTCTTGTGTTCCAATGGAAGAGGGAAATCTTTATGCAGAGCTGGAGCTGGTTCAGAGTCAATGTGAAGGGATGAATTACCGTTTCCACTGGTAAACTTCAAATTATTTTACTTGTGTTTTCTGCTTCAGGTTGGGAAAGGGGGGGGAAAAAAAATAATGTTGACCGATCTCTTTGTGTTTTATGCCTGTCCTTTTATGGCTGTGGGAAGGAACAGATACGACCAATTCCAGTGATTATAATTCAGTTTTAGAGGCTAAAAAGTTTCTCTTAAAACCCTAATAAATAACGTTGATGGAGGGCTCGAAGGGAACAGGGCTGAGAAATCAGGAAATATTCTGAAAATAGCTTCATTGGAATCAGACAGTAGAAAAAACAGATTCAACAGCCAAAAAAAAAAATGGAACTTTTGTTTCAATCATAGAATCACAGAATCACAGCATGGCCTGGGTTGCAAAGGAGCACAGTGCTGATCCAGTTCCAACCCCCTGCTGTGTGCAGGTCACCAACCAGCAGCCCAGGCTGCCCAGAGCCACATCCAGCCTGGCCTTGAATGCCTGCAGGGCTGGGGCATCCACAGCCTCCTTGGGCAAACAAGTTGATTTGCAATTAGCAGCAAGAGAGCTCCCAGTCCTCATTGAATTTTGAGGCCTGTTAGAGTCTGTACGGGGTAGGAGCTTGTGTGTGTATGGATCTGTGCAGATTTGTGTGCTATTGCAGCATCAAGGGTTGGGTCTGAGTGCTTCCAAGAGCCAAGTGATAGTTTGCAAATTAAAACCTCAGAATTTACAGATAGATTTGTGTACTCTTACAAGCCTTTAAAGTAGAAGATGTCAATACATTGGAAAGAAGACATTTTCTCTTGTGTTTTAGACCCATGGGCCACCAAATCACTGATGCTAACCCATCTCTTTATCCGTTGGGAATATGTAGAAAGACTCAGCAAGAAAGGCTTGCAGAGTGGTCCTGCTCCTACTGTAGAAAGGTTGCTTATGGAGGTGATGCCCAGAGTGCAGCTGCTGTCTCTTTGATGAGGTTTCCAATTAGCATGGCAGTTTGTGCCATTGTATGAGCAGTTTTCTTTCATGGCCATGAGAAAAAGTGAGTGCTGAATTGTGATATATCAGGGATTAATGCTCCTCTTGCTGCTGTTTTTCAGGATTGCATGTCTCGTAAAACTGCTTGTTTGGGGGCCTGCAGTGGTGTTTGACTGCAAAGTGCAGCCTGGTTCTGAATGATGTCAGAACAGGATCTGGCAGATGTTGTTCAGATTGCCGTTGAAGACTTGACTCCAGACAACCCAGGTACAGTATTACCCCCTGACAAGGTGGAAATCACTCCTGAGCTTTTTCTTTTATTAATCTGAAGTGCTTATTAAGACTAGCAGCTGAATTTGAACAGCTTTCTTTATGCATCTTTAATACCCTTTGGATCAGATTATTACTCGCGCATAGGTGAGTAAGTGTTGGTAGAAATGGATTTCAGTGTTGGATAGAAATGTTTTCTAGAACAGTAGCCACAGTTACAGAAAATAGAATCTCTTATCAAAAACACTTCTTCTGATGCAGAAGGAAAAAGTTTGTTTAGAAATGTTTCCCAAGAGTTGGAGGAGCAGCTGAGAGCCTCCTGCCCCAACCTGGCTGGGAACCTGCTGGGCAGGATTATCACCCACAGCACACGATCTGCATAGCCAACTATTTATTTGGGAAAGCCTGCAGCATTTTGTTAATGTATTTTGGGGAAAAACTATCTATTGCTACCCTGCATAGAGTGGGGGAAATCCTGTGTTTGTTAGAACTTCATTAGCACTGCTTACGGTTTTGTAGAGTGTTGGGGTTTCAGAAGCCAGTGGATCTGTCGAAGCAGAACAGCTGATGTGGCAACTCTGCTTCCTCATGGTGAGTTCCTAATTAAAAAAGAAACAATATCCAAGGTAACACCCAAGCTTTACACCCTCAGTAGGGCTGAAATTGTCTTAGATCTGGATAATAATTTTGTGAGAAGTAGTAAGCTGTTGTCATAATTTAATGCAAATAAGTTTGAAAAAAATTACAGTATGTTAACCAGACTCCTTTTATATTCTTTGATTTGTCCACTTAATGCATTTGTAACTCTTGTCTCTTGTGGAATGTGCCATGGCATATTTTTCTTTGCAGTTGTGTTGGCGAATCATGAAGTGACAGATGATGATGTAGAGCCTACTCTGAAACGTCAGCGCATAGAAATTAACTGCCAGGATCCCTCTATTAAGGTTACCATCAAATCTTTTTCTATTCTTATTCTACAACCAATTAAGTAAGCTTTCCTGGGGGAAATGAACCCATTATATGTATGTTTCTGTGTAAGGCTGGAATTGTATCCTTCTTGCAGTGTACATTCATTTCTCTGCAGAAGTTTTAAGATCCAGAGAACTGGTAAATCTCTGGGTGTGAAATCAAAAGCTAAAAGGTTATGTGCAAAATAAAATATAAGCAGAGTTAATTCCAGTGACCCAGACATCATTTTGATGAAGTGAGTGAAGTTGACTCAGAGGATAAACTTGATATAGTGTATTACAATGCCCAGATATGGTTATATACACATATAGGTAATATGTATCTAAGATGAATATTTTCATCATCGTTACAACGTGCAGCGTGTTTAAAATTATTTCTTCAGCTATCAGTATTCTCCTGGGAGTTGAACTGTATTTGGTTCAGGCTCAGTTAGCCCAGCCTTCTCTGTGCTCGCAGAGCTTGCCATGCTGACCTGGTGCCTGTCCTCCTCTTGGGCATCCCTGCCCATGGCAAGGGGTTGGAGCTGGGTGATCTTTGATGTCCCTCCAACCCCCGCTGTTCTATGCTGCCCTTACCGGTGTAATTTAGTCGTGTTTTTGTCTTGGTGCTTAAGTGAATGAGTTGTATTTTGCTGTCGTGTTTGTTCAATGCTATGTGATTCGGTACAGAAACTCATAGAAAGGTGGAGCTGTGTGTTTAGAGCAGCCGATGGGCTGTGTGAATTGTAGCTATGGGCCACAAGATGGCGTGGTTGCTGTTTGCAGACAAGCACGTGTTACCCTTCAGTAGCCTGTATTTCCCCAAGGGAAACCAAGTGGAGTATGCTTTCTTTTAAATCAAATTGCTTAGGAAAACAGATTTTACTTATTTGCTTTTCCTGACTTGCTGTTCAGGAGAAAACCAAAGTGAGCGGCGTTTGTCATCTCTGAAGTGATTTGTGTTGAAATAATTTCCACTGTAATCATGTGAATTTATCTGTTTGGACAGGAAAAGAAATCTTAACTTTATCCAGAAGGATGCTTTCAGATGTTTATAATCCTTTTGTTTTTAAATACTTTGAATGAAAGGCACTGGCACGTTATTTTAAACGATTGTGTGGTGTATGAAATCATACTAACAAAGTGCTTAGGTGCAAATGTATTTGGCTTGAATGCTTTTGGCATCTAAAAAAGGATCTGGATGAGTCTGAGAATGCTGAAATGCTCCTGGATGTCATCAGTTTTGTCCGTGGCTGAGTTTAGTCACTAGGCACACTGCTAGTTACTTTAGAGTCGTTTTCCAGTCGCACTTATCTGAGCTTCCCTGTGTGTGTGTTGCTTGAAGATAAATGTGTAAGTTTTTAAAAGCAGTTTCTCTTGCTTTCTCCCCTTTCTAGTCATTCCTGTGTTCCATTAATCAGACAATATGCCTGCGACTGGATAGCATTGAGGCAAAGTTGCTGGCTCTAGAGGCTACCTGTAAATCACTGGAAGAGAAGTTGGATCTTGTCATGAACAAACAGCACAGCCCCATCCAGGTCCCCATGGTGGCAGGTTCTCCTCTTGGCGCTACACAGACCTGCAATAAAGTACGATGGTAAGAAAATAATAGAAATAATGTTGTAAAAATAACCTAAATCCATTTCTCTGGCATCCAGCTCGATGGTTTTCCATACTGCTGTCAGGATCTCAGCATGCAGCTTTTGAGTGTGGAATGAATTTCTCAAAGGCAACTTTTGTACCGATGTCGTGATGTTACCTCTAGTTAGAGTAAGACTAATCCCATCATGCTGAGCCACGGACACTTTGCAACAGTTTCCACGTTTCAGTTTGGCTTGAACAAGACAGATTCATCCATCCAAAAGTCACATCGGCAGTTTTAGATGGTTTTGAAGATTTGCTTTTATTTATTTATCTGGTTGCTTTGAGTTAATGAGTTCATCGTTCTGATTACTTCACATTTTCATCTGCCAGAAATACAGTGGGGTTTGTTTCATGTGCTTGTTTTCTGAAGACACTCAGTAGAACAGTGTCTGTATTTGTTTTGGAGGTAGAAATCTGAGATGGAGAATCTGTTGAATAATCAAATCCACCTTGATGAAGGGGCAGGTTTGACCTGGAGCACCTTTATGAGTTGCCTAATGTGGTTCCAAATATCTTAAACATTGATGTGCCTATCATGTAACCATGGATATTTTTCCAGCCAGAGAAATATGATGATCGAGAGACTTTTTGTGTAACAACTTTTCCATCACTGATAATTTTATTCCTAGGAAAAACTTGATACTTCTCTAAGTAATTACTGTTTATTTTCTATTGTAACTGTGTAACATCCATCAACAACGTTCTCATAATGCCACTGTCGTCAAAGTACACAAATGTAAATTGTCTTTTGTCAGTCAGATTTTCCACTTTCTGATCTTTTTCATCACCCATTCTGAACTTCATACTTGAAAAACACTTTAAGTTATGCTCAGTGCAGTGTTCTGAGTGCACTGCTTTAGAGCTGCACAGAAAACATTAATTCCTTTCTTTTTGTTGTGAGGGGCATCCATCTGAGATAAGCAGACAAACGCAAACCACCAACATTAGCCTTTTTCTATTATGCCACTACTTGCTCACTGCTGTATTTTATTAACTTTTATTATTGATATTTTAATAATTGAGATACATTCCTTAACCTAAACTAGCAAGTTTAGAATCATGGTTTATTATGATATCCTGCAGTTCATGCCTTTATGAGACGGGGGGGGGGGGGGGAGTATAAGCTTGTCACCATAAGAAATGAATGTTTCCTGCCAGGGTGACCACTCTGACCAAAGCGTAGTTGCCCATGGCTTGGCAACCAGCTGCTGGTAGAGCTGACTAAATACAAGCACAGGTTCTTCATCTGTATTTGGAAATAAGGCGGTCAGAGTTTCAAAACTAAAAGAATGGAGGGCAAGGAGTGCTGGATCACACAGAGCCGTGTTGGGCTTTGAGAAGAAGAGCCAAGAGCAGCAGCAGCGTAACGCCGTGAGCTGGTCGTGGCATCGTCCTGGTGCTGGGAGCCGTGTCCAGCTCTGTGCAGCATTAGCACGGTCCTGCTTTCCCCTCCACGAAGTGATTACGTCTCCTCCTCTGTCTGCAGCGTTTCCTGCCAATGTGGCCATTAGAAATACCTAATTACTTTTCTTTATGAGGTACCACGCTGTTCGAAAATCCCGGTAGCTGCTGAAAGCTTCTTGGCTAGCAGAGCTGGTGCGGTGCCTGACGGCCGTCAGAGTGGCAGCCCCACATGATAAGTCTGAAACGCAGCGTGTGCCCAGCCCTGAGATTTATAAGTTGATGAACGTATGGTGTGACAGCACAGCTGAAATCTTCTACCCGTGTTTTAAAGGAAATCTTTCATCTTGAAAGGTTTCAGTCCAGAAACGGCGTTATTTTGGTTAGCATCTTTCCATTAATCATTCCTCTGAGTGAGTAAGCCCAAGTATAAATGGTTCAGGTTGATTGCTTTAGATAAGACAGGAATTTGTTTTGGTTTCACAGAACTCTCTCCCTCATTTGTTTTTCTGGATGCTTTCTGCCAATGTTACGTTGTGCAATTCTGCTGTGTTCTCAAGGATGTAATTTTTTTATTGCTGTTAAATCGAGGATAATGGTTTTTGAAATGTATTGATTTTGGACGGGATTTGCATTTAAAATTGGTATTTTCTTCATAGTTGTAAAAACATTTCTGATGAAATATGGGAATTCATTTATAAGTAGGGTTTCTCTTCTCTTCGGATCTTTCCTTTGAACCTTTGTCACGGTGAAGTTAAAATAGAGTTGGGGATGTACTGATCACCAAAGGTGGAGATAGAATTTCATGTATTTCTGCCTTTAATGGGAGAGTTCGATGCAACTGCAGAGTTCTGTGCAGTCAGTGTTGGGGTAAGGGCCTGGCATGGTGTCCTTGAGCAAGACCTGCTCAGGGGATGGATGCTGACCAACTCAAGCTGCCTGTGGCTGTCCTGGCTGCCATTCCCTTCTGGTGGTTTGGTCAGCTGGTTCAAGGACACTGTTCTTGTCTTTTTTTTGGTCTTGAGGTATAGAAAGATTTTTCTGTGCAAAAGAGAAGGCTTGATGCAGTTGTGTACCAGATAGAGTGTAAGAATTTCTGTATTTTTGTAGGTGTAGATCATTAATGTGTTTGTGACCACTCAGATTAATGAAGGTATTGGTGTAAAAACCAAATACCTGGAGTTTTTTGTATGTATTTCTATGAATTACAACTCCCTGAGCCAACCTAATTTCATGTTATCAGGAGTCAAATGGCTTTTTCATTTTTGTTGCCTCTTTATCATAAGGATTGTTATTGATTTTAATGAAGTATCCAACAATACTAATCCAGGCTTTCAAAAAGAATTGTAATTCTTCAGTTCTTATCATTATATAGTGGCTGCTGAGGCTCTGGGGAATGTAGTTAACCTCTTTTCCACATAGAATCATAGCATGGCCTGGGTTGAAAAGGAGCACAGTGCTCATGTGGTTCCAACCCCTGCTGTGTGCAGGTCACCAACCAGCAGCCCAGGCTGCCCAGAGCCACATCCAGCCTGGCCTTGAATGCCTGCAGGGCTGGGGCATCCACAGCCTCCTTGGGCAACCTGTGCCAGTGCCTCACCACCCTCTGGCTGGACAGACATCATTCGTTAGGCTGCTCTCTGAGTTTAATTTCTGGCTGTTTTTTCTTTCTTTTTATGATTCATTGATAAAGTAGATCAGCATTGTAAACCTTTGGGATAGTGAATATCTGGAACCAGAGGTGAGAGCTTGACGGTTCCTTCCGGGAAGTCTGAAGGTGTTTCATTTGCAGGTGGAATTTTTTCAGGTTGCCACAGTTTGAAACAAAGCAGATGTTGAGGGGTACAGTATCGTGAAAGACATATGGCATAAGGTTTATTTTTCAAGTTACAGGTACATTATTCTGCCTGCCGTGAGCCTGATCTCACACACTGAACTTACGCCTGGAAAAATATTTCTCTGGTTCCACATTCGGCCCTGAAGGCAACTCAACAGCCCTTTGTGTTGGAAAATATGTAAAAGTAAGCCAGGTTCAAGGAGAAAAAAAAACAAAAAGAAGTCTTAAAAGACATTGCATTGTTTGGGGTGGTGACCAGAACGTATTTGGAGAATCTTTGGGAAATATTTGGAGTTCATCAGCTTTTCAGAAACTCTTGTCACTTTTTATAAGCAAACGCTGTGTGTTTATCCATGGGGACGTCTGATGGTGGGGCCTCTTTCCAACGGAGCTCTCAGTGCAGCCCTTGAAGTCTGGGAGTGGCTGAGAAAAGCACAGATGAGCGTCCGTCATGGTTTGGGACCGGACCCTGCGCTATCAATCAGCTAACCAACATTCCCCCTTATTTTCTGTTGTCGATCAGCGGCGTTGTGTGCAAACAAACTTGTTTTAAATTAGCAGTTGGAGTGTCATACCTGCAGCTTCAGCCAGTAGGAGTTCTGTTTGTAATTAATGGGATTGTGTCATGAAGAACTGAGGGGGGCCGTGCTGCCCTCGTGTTGAACAGCTCTTTGTGCACCCGTCCAACCCGCAGGCGTTGTGCATGGGAAGGAAGATGGCAAATCTGTACCGTTTCAGGTACATCCTCCATCAGGGGGCACAGTCAATAATAATAGTAATTAAATAATAAGCAAAATAATTCTGGCATTTTGAAAAAAACACAAAATCAACAACAAAAAACCAAACCGTTTGAGACAAAGCTGAAGTTTCACTCGAGGAGCCAGGGCTTTGTAATTGCATCGTTTGCCCCGAGATGCTGTTACCTTCATGCCTTTTTTTTTTGGCTTCTGCTTTCAATTCTACCTCTCCTTTTCCTTCAATCCCTCCCAGCAAAGACATAACAGAGGGGTGGGTTTCTTACACTGCTGTTTTTGAGTATGCAGGCATACACAGTCGTTAGTTTTCAAGTGTGAGGTGTGAGCTCTGTGGTTTTCTTTAAGGAAGGAAATTAGCCACCTGCTCCTTACAACCCTGGCAAGCGTTCAGCTGTGTGGTAGCCTGGAGGAATTGTTGTGGCTTGAAATGCATAAATTAACAGATTACATCCCCAAATAACTTGCTGAGGTGTAGTAGGTGTGTTTGTGTGTGAAAATTAGTTTCTCTTACGATTGCAGTTCAATGTCGGGAACTGAATTTAAGCAAACACTGCAGTTCTGCAATGAGACAGCAGCCCCCCAGTCCTGAGCTGCATAGGGTTGGCTTTTGGCTGCACTGTGAACAAAATATTTAACGTCCGATTCCCTGAAAAACACACCGTAACCCTTTCCAGAATCTCCCGGTCCGTCAGAAGAACTCATCAGCCTCAACTTCTTTCGTGTGAATCCGCTCCTCAGCGGTAATCGTTCCGACTGACATCCTTCAAATGCACTGACACGCACGTTTCGGTTGCTGGTACACGCTGTAACTTCAGCAAACCTCTGTGAATCATTATATTTGGGACTGACACATCCTTATATTAAAAATAGTTGAGGAATTCTCCTGACTCTGATTTCTATTGCAGTTCGCTGTATCCGGCAAGATCTACAGCAGCCGTGCTGCAAGCAGTCATAACTCTTGTTCTGGACGCTTGTGCTGGAGATTTAGATATTAAGAAATGAATCTTGTCCTGTAGGCTCTGCCTGTCTGGAGTTTTTGTTACAGACCTTCCACAAGTGCTCCAAATTCCATGTATCATTGATTTGTGTCCGTTTTGTATTTAATCCCTCCGCCACTGGGAGTTAAAATTCACGTGGGACTGAGGAGAAGCAGTGCCTTGGATTGCTGAGGTTTGTGCAGCAGTGTTCTCGTCGGAGTTTCACATTCCATTATTGTTGCATTAAGATATCGAGGAGCCAAACATGTAGGAATTTGTTGGTGGGATTTGATAAATTCAGGACCAATATATAACTTTCAGATAGCATTTAGGTTGAGAGCGTGAGGTCAGTTGTAGGATTAAAACAACAATTTGATACTAACGTTTCATCTGTTTGTTGGAGTCGTGTGTATGGATGGAACTTAACCTATAGAACCTTTTGAGCTGACCAAGATTTGAACTGCGTTGATTTGTCCTCCCAGCCCATATGTTTTTAACTTATTGATTTCGGATGAAATATCCTTTGTAACAGCACAGTGATTTGGATGATAGCTTAGCAAGCATGGCCGATAACTTTTGCCTGAGAAATAGGTGCAAAATTAATGGATTAAAAAAAAAAATTAGCAGTTAAAACATGCTTAAAAAAATCTAAAGATGTAATTTTGAATTCTTAAAAGAAATAAAGTGGTAGCAAAGATTTTCAGCAATATGCACTTACAGTCAAATCTGAAGTACTAAACTTTCTTCCTGTCTCAGTCTTGCAGAGGCATCACAGGTCTTAGTTTTTGCCTATTCACTGTGCTGTGGTGCCCTAAGCTTCCTTTTGCTAATCTTTGCCTGTGATCAACCCAGAGCCTTTTAAATTGAGTGCTGTGAAACATGACATAATTTGTACTTGTTTCGAACCACGTGTGAATGGATACTTGTTCCCTCTTAGCCAACATACAGCAACTTTGTTCTGCATCTCACTTGAGTGAATCTGAAATTTACAGCACAAGAACATGAATGCAGTTGGATGAAGCCTGCAATATGTCACTGTTCTCAGCTGCAGGCTAGGGAATGAGTGCTGAGCACACACAGAGCTTGTGCCTTGTGCTGGGATGTTTTAGGGATGGACGTCCTTGAGTTGTAAGGGTATCTGCTAATGAAAAAGGGAGGCATAGGTGGGGATCAGAAGAGCTTTGAGTTCCGTGGCTGGATTAGGGGGAACATTTACTAGTGCAATTAGTGTATTAAAAAAGCCATTTAAAGCCAATTATAGAAGCATTAAAATGTAGGTTGACCTATGCGTTTGCCAAATCCCATAAGGTAATATTGCATAAGTTATGGGGAAAGCAGAACTTTCACCTCAATCTGTGGTTCGATGAGCACAGCCAGCTTTTGCATTTAAGGAAAGAAGGGTGGAGAGCACACCAATAGAGATTTGGTTCAGAGCAAACATGTTTGGATGGGTCGTGCCAAAGAAACGTTTGAAAAGAATTCCTGCTTTTAATACCAGGGAGCAACCATTGTAAAATGAGTGAAAATGATTTTTGAGATTTTATTACAGTGCAGTTCTGGAATTTCAGTGTATCTGAAGCAGTACAACGGCTCCTGGAAGCACACGTTGCATGCTGTGTGTTTTAAGTCATCTATCCAGCCTAATGAACAGAAGGGGGCAGAAAAGTCTTACGTATTGCTTTGTGCTCCAGGTTTGAGAATGTGGTTTTCATGTCGGTGTCTGGAGATGCTTAGAGTTGAAAAATTCAGCATTAGGAGCACTCTCCATTGAAAGCACTGCTGTAATTTGGAGTGTTTTGTTCCAAGGATACACTGAAAAGGAGGAGAG
This sequence comes from Centrocercus urophasianus, assembly GCF_019232065.1. NCBI lineage: Eukaryota > Metazoa > Chordata > Aves > Galliformes > Phasianidae > Centrocercus > Centrocercus urophasianus. The sequence continues at coordinate 15,647,878 of NW_024884755.1, forward strand.
CACCTCATCAAGCACTGATTGCTGGCGGTAAATTTTCTTCTTATGGAAAGGGCAGATGTTTAATGACCATGTTGTGACTGAAAGTAACTTCCATACCTGTTCACACCGGATTAAGGCACCAGTAGTACTGGTTTTAAAGGCTGCAAAGCCCACTGGTCTTAGTTATGTCTGGAAAAACAGTATGTTAGCAGAGAGAGAAACTATGGTGGTTTTTGGAGAGCGCTGGTTTTGCTTTGCACGAGGTGGGAAGGAGCTGGAGCTGGAGGCAGAGGGATGAGAAGCCGTACATGCAGCGAGGGATCAGCAAGGCTGGTGAGACAGCACTGAGCCAGGCTTCCATCTGCCTCCCTTGGCAGCAGCTGTTATTTAACTGATACGTTTCCAAACGTCAGGAGCACACTTTGGAATCCAAATGTTTTTCCAAACGGAATTTTTTCCCCTTCTGTGGAACTGTACATTTTTGCATATCTTCAGCTCGATCTCTTTGTTCCATATTAAAGGGTGGGGTATGAGAGAGGAAATCTGCTCCCAGTTTCTTTCAAAACGATATTATTTGTAAAAAATACGGATATATGAAAGCTTCAGTACCAGCTCTCAGAGTGGCAACATTGTCAGGCTAATGGGTGAAGCAAGAAAAAACAGAAATAGACATTGAAAATCACTTCTGCACCACTGCTGTGTGCTTTGGTTCTGTCTACAGAAACCTGGTGCTGCTTCGTGATGCTGGAGGCTGAGATTGTCCATTGAGTTGTGATGATTCTGATGCAGGCATTAGAAATCACAGGGAAGTTTGGAAAATGATTTTCATTGCAGGCAACTGTGTTGGAATGGGGCACGTTTTCCCCTCTCTGAAGTTTCCTTCCTGGCCCTTTTGCTCACATCTCCCCACTGACGCTCCTGTGCTCAGCTGTGGTTGTGCTGCAGGTGGTTTCTATAACATGAATGGATGAGGCTTTTTTTTTTTCCTCTGGGCTTTTTTGCCTTTAGAAATAGAGCCATTTCTTATTTGGGTTATAAGATACGCATTTTATATTAGTTCTCATTCCATTTCCACGTTTGAAATTGAGGGGGAAAAATAAACAACAGTGCTTTTTGTTCTCTACTTGGAGAGGTGTCATCCCAGACTGGGAGTGTGTTTGCTAAGGAAAAACCAATATTTTACTGCTCTGTTTAGCCACAACAATCTTCTCGTGAGTCTGCTTTGCTGTTCTGCATGCCTGTTACCAACCACCATAGATTACTGATGTACCTTTGTGTTATCTCTTTGCTGTTATGTTTTTGGGTACATTTATCTGTAGAAAGGCTGGTGCCAGCCTGCTGACTGTAAGCCGTGACCTGTTTTTCTGCTCTTTATTCAGAAGCAGAAGAGTAATGCTATTTCTGGTTATAGTGCTCTTCTCTGCTGATTGCAAGCTGACCCAGCTGTACTGTTTTATTGCTTCTTTTCTGTGTCTGCTTAGTCTAAAGCTCCTTCAAAGACTGTTTCCCTGTGCGTTCAGTTTCTACAGAGTTTCAGCTGTGCTCGCAACAAGAGAATTTGCTTTTTAAAGTGAGAGTTACTTTTACACACACAGCTGTTGTGAAATCCATGCAGTGCTGAGCTGGGAAGCAGTGGTTCTGCGGATCCCTTGTAGCAGCGTGTGGCTTCTGGTTGGATGGAGAACCCCTGCAAAAGGATGTTAGCGTTTGTGAATGATCACAGTTGGTCATACGGACGTGTTTGGCAGGATAATCCACAACAGGTTGTTCTAAAAGGTTGTTAAGTTGGTTGATAAAATTGGTCTGAAAGCTGTAATTCATCTCTTCCTGATTGTCAGCCAACTGAAAGGCAGATTCTGTAGGTAAGGCTGAGCACCACAAACTCTGCATAAATATTTTCTGTGACTTGGAGCAAGTCTGGAGTTTACAGAGAGTTTCCAGCTCAAGTTAATTGTGTTTTAATAAATGCTGCTTTTACTTCATCTTTGTTATAAATGAATTACAGCTTTCTCAGTGGTCAGATTCATGAATCTCTCTCTCCCACGATGGTTGGTGTACTTTGGCTTGTCTTCGTATGAAACCTAATCATTAATGCTGTCTTTATAATGTCTGCTTGTAGGGGATATTCCAGATGCATAGAATTCAAAGATAATTTTGGGTAACTGAACTGTTCCTGAAAATGATGGATAGCATTGCTGCTTTTCTGGCAGTTGCCTATGGCTAGACGACTGCAGAGTTTAGGGACATTAAAACTTTAACTGTTCAAGTGCCTGGCTTGCATGCTCTGCCCTATAGCAGGTGTTTTACTGCTCTGCTTGGTGAACAGTGTTCACTTGCCATTCATTTAGCTGGTGGCAAGTTTGCTCTCTTCTGAAACATTAGGAGCTGCATGCATTTGTTTATGTGCAAAGGAGGCTCAGAAATGGCCTGAAGAGAGGACTGTCTTCTTTCTTTAAGTGCTTCAGGACTGCTGTAAAGATTCCATAACTATTTGTAGTAGTATGTCCAGAGGCACTGCAGAAGGTTAGTTCTGTTAGTTCCTTCTGTTTTGCTCTGCTAAATGAAAGCTTAATCTGGGAGAAAGAGAGCGGGCAGTGTCACGGAGGCCGAGTTCCTTTATGGCATTGATGATGTTCTGTGTGATTGACAGGTTATTGGCAAGAAAAAAGGTGACAGAGTGAAGAGTAATGATCCGATCTAACTTTCTCATTTTCCAGACTGAAAATTACCATTGGCAGCGTTTTTCTTTTGCAAAAGATAAAGGTCTTGTGCATTTAAAAGTAATAATAATAAAAAGCCAGAGGCTGAATGTACACACTTGAAAATCATTATCTGGCGTGTTTATTCTTTTAAAAATGTTTTCTGCTGTAATTTAGCAAATTGTTTAGTGACATTAAGAAACATCATCCCCAAATATAAATCTATCTACAAGCATCGTGATGTTAGGATATTATTATTATTTTTTTTAACTAAATTGTGGCCAAGAACAGACAGCATTGCAGAAGCAGTCTCTCCAAGTTCTAATGCTTATGGGGAAAGGAATACGTGAACATAAATGGAAACTACTGAAGCCCATGCAACAATGCTGGGTTTCCAAAGCACTCCCTCTGACCCCTTTTAATACTTAGTACTTTAAGTACTTGTAATACTTTCTTTCCATCATTTTCATGAGTATGGTACTGGCAGCACTCGTAGAAAGAATTGCTTCATTTGGGATGTGGTAGCTGCCCTCCCTCTTCTTTATGATTTTCGTTTAGTGCATAAAATAATTGTAATGATAAAAGTAATCCTTACAGTAGACTCATCTACAGGGTAAGGTTTGCAGTCTGAAAAAAGAAAACAAAAAAGGAAACGGAATAATTCGCTGTGTGGGCCCAGTAGGCTGTAATAGGATTTAACAGTTTCCTCTGTTGGATTCTTTAAGGCTGCCCCTTCTGTTTTGACTACATAAACTCCTTGTTTAAAGTTGTATAGGTTCAGCAAATTTCTTGTTGCTGCCTCCCTAAAATAAACAAAACTGAGAACAGACAATAGAACATCTCACAGGGAATTTACTGGGGAGCGCATTCCCATATCTGCAGGGAATCCTGTGCCTGTCTGTTTTGCCTGTGTACAAACTGAGACTGAAATCCTGTTGGCAAGCACCAGGCCTCCCTTTTTGTATTGGTCCCAACTGTTATTTTGTTCTCCTTCCAGATAATTAGCTGCTCAGGTTTCACAGCATCAGCTCTCAGAACTTTCTGCCTTGTGATGCTTCGTTGTCAGATCTGGTCAGCAGCATCGGAGCGCTCTGATGTGCAGAGCATGGACTAGAATGATAGCTTCTGGGTTAACCTTCATGATGGTTTGAACAGAAAGGCAACCTCTTCCTCCTCCTCCTTAGGTCATCTGCTTTTGGAAGCATCGGTCTTCAGGAATTAAGCATTACGCATTAAAAAAAAATAATAATAATCTTTCTCTTTTAGGATCAAAGTAGAACGGAATGGCTTGTACCAGAGCCTGTGTGTGTGTTAAATACAGAGCACTGAAAGAGATCTTTTATCCGCCGCCTCGTGATTCCTGGAAATGGACAAGAAGCTTCATTCAGTTATTTTGAAACCAGATGTAGAGTTCCCACTCAGGTTAATCGCTGAGAAAGATCCATCAGTGATTGCTGTGTGCTGTGCTGTGCTGAGCGGCCCCAAACAGATGCTGTTCTCTACCATAGTGCTTTGTGTGACTCAGTTTCCCCTCCAACCTGATTCTCTGAATCCTTACCGCTTGGTAACAGCTCATTTCCAAGTGCAGAGCAACTGATGGACAAGTTGGCTGTTGCTGTGACTGGTTACTAAGATTTTCCTTGTGTCTGTGGTGTCTGGTTTTGCCTTTGTGCTGTATAGCCAGGAAAAGAAGTGTCAGTAAAATGGTATGTTTAGTTAGTGGCTCCTCCCAAACAACCGTATAGTGGATTTTTCCTCTCAATAACTTAACCTCTCTTAGTGAATAGGACAATGCTCAGAGAGGACCTGGTGTTTGTTGTAGGCGTAAATTTGGAGGGAAGAAAGGATTGTGGATTTAATCTGTGAACTTGAACATATATTGATGCATTGAGGGAGGGGTAAATGTGTGCTGATGGTTTATAGTAAAGTGTTTCCTCATTCACGATGGCTTTAAATAAGGTGTGTGCCATTTGGCTTCATCTCCAGAGTGTCTTTGTTAAAAATGAATGTTCTCTTAAGAAAAACAAACAAAAACAAACCAAACCAAACTTCCTTATTTTTAGTGCTAAGACTATTTTTTTTAAAATTAGAGCTCAATTTGAGCCAAAGCTTAGGGAGTTGATAAATGGAACTTTATTGAATTTATCTCGACAGATGCCATTAATTATTCAGCGTTCGTTAAAAACGAGCTTTGGTGAGTGAAATTTTAAGAAGGTACTCGCAAATGTTTGGGGGAAAGCTGGTGTTAATAACATCCGATAGGAGGCGTGAAATTTGTGGCCATTTAAGCTGGCCTGTAAAAACTTCATCCGTTTGGACAACTTGGGGGATGAAACAAGAATGCGTGGCTGCTGGGCTGGGGCAGCTGCCAATGCTGCTGCCTGTTTGATCAAGTAGTTGGTGGGTGTTTGGCCTTAAAACTGGGGGAAATACAAGTTGCCTTTTTACTTAAGTAGGAGAATGTGGTGTCTGGTAACGTGCATAGTTTCTTTTAATGAGAGATCATGTTGAAAAAGTGACTGTGAAAACGTCGTCAGCCTTTATGCTCCAGATTGCAACTAAAATAAACCAAAAATCCCAACCCGTTTATTGCTTAATAGAACTTGAACTTCGCGTGGACATGGGAAGCCATAGCACACTCTGTACTCGTCCATGATTAGACAAACATCTTCCAGAGCTTCACGAGCTTTGCAGTCCAACAGATCATTGGCAGTCCTCAAGGAATCCCATTTGTTACTAGCAACGATTCCAATTGCTGGAATGGGGGAGGGGGGCATTAGGCCCTGGGATTTTTGTTTCCAAAAAAACCCCATATCAGCCACTTCAGCGGAGCCAAAGTTGAGATCCATTTATTGTTTGCTCTTAGGACAGTTTCTTATCTTTCCATTGGATCTTAACGATGGATATTGTAGGACTTAAAGTCTTAGGAGCACACATGAATATTCATGCGAGCGGGCGCTGTTACAGCTGAAATAAACAGAGTTGCTGTCATCACATTTGTTTAATTTGTTTGTCTTTCATATTTCTTTTCAACAATTAGCCAAGGAATACAGTTAGGAAAAATAAATGGCCATCAGTTATGTTTGAGATGTCGGACAAGTAAAAACAATAGCAGACTGTTTACTGTGTGGAGCAAAGAGAAAGAAGAAAGCCTTCGCTGTGGCTAAAACACAAACATCTCTTTGGAGTTCTCTCTTCCCTTCAGTTCACCATGACCAAAATCAGCTCTGACATCAAAACGATGCCTTGCTCAGCAGATAGAGCAAGGAGTAACAGTGTGGGAACAATGATGGTAATCTCAGAAACAAAATCAAATAGTAAATTGCATGTCAAAGACATTTGCTTACTACATTTACTTCTGTATTGTATTGCAGACTTAGTGTTGTTTTTTAATGAGAGTTTCTCATTGCTGGTTTCTCCTTGCTACTAACTGCTTTTCTGTTGTTTTAGATTTAATATAAGAAACAGCTTAGTCTTGTTGTTATTTAATGTTCTATTCTGATGCCCTCAGTGCTGCCCTCACCTCCGTGCCCCTGAGAGCCCTTGTTGCCCAACAATATGTGCTTTTAAACTAAATTCCATATCTGATTCTGCTGTCAATATTTTCACGTTCTTTTTCTGGGGATTGTCCTGCTAGCAGAGATGCTTTATCACGTGAGTTGGCTGTAGGAGCTCTGAAAATGTTCACTTCCAGGCTTCTCAAAACAAGAATTTGGTGACTCTCTGGAGCTGTGGTTTGCAGACTTCCTCCTGTGTGTCTTGAGTTGATGGATTCTTTATCACTTTTCCAGGGGTTGTGGACTTTTATATAACTCCATTGAAGCTGTCTGTCCTCTGAAACACTATGAGTGCTTGAAGTGGTACAGATGTCCAGTGGACATGGATTCAAGTGGACTTGGAATCAATGGATTACCAGCTTTAGCATTCAATACGTAAACGTGATGCAGGGGGAAAAACAGGGACTGCCTCTAAGCCTTGTTCTTTAAGTAGGCTACTTGAACAATGAGATTGTGTTCATGTCTTATTTCAAAGGTTCTCTCCTTTACATTCCCTTTTCCTCTCTGACTTTTGTCTTGCAGTGTTGTTCCCCAGACCACAGTAATACTGAACAACGACCGGCAGAATTCAATTGTAGCCAAGATGGTTGGGCAGGAAGAGCCACTGAGCAGAGCAGCGGATTCTCTGGAAAATATCCTTAGCAAGTTAGTAGCAGTTCTGGGAATCCTCCCCCTTCTCTTCCTCCTTTGACAGATCAGCAGCGGTCTGCAGCAATTCCCAGTAAAAGTGAGGAATGTTTTAGGTGGGGGGGGGGGAAAGGTAAAATAACTGCAAGTGCTAAATGAATGCATCAGTCCTGCCTGGAGAAAGCCTGCATTTGAAGGTACAGAGCACTGCTTTGCTGCTGGTGTGCAGAGGACATCTTAGAGGATCTGGGATGAGCTCAGTGTTGGTTGAGAGATGACAACTGAAAGAGTTCCCATAGCTGCATATTTTTTTTTACATGGATACATAATTGCTTGGGAACGTGCCAATATCCTGTATTTAATCAACTGAATAAAGAATACACAGCAGCCCAGCAAGGCTGTTAAACTTTGTGCTATCAAGAGCATAGTTAAAATTAAGTGGAGTTGGAGATTGTGGATAGGATAGTTCTTAATACATTTGTATAAACTGTTGTACTGAAACTTTGTCTTTATTCTGCTGTTTCTCCTGATCAAGGATTGTGTTTCTCCAAAGTTACATCCTTCTCTTTTCTGCAGTGCTGTTCCTGGACGTAGGCAGAACACCATAGTGGTGAAGGTTCCAGGGCACGACGACAGTCACAACGAAGATGGAGAGAGTGGCTCTGAGGCCAGTGACTCCGTTTCCAACAGTGGACAATTAGGAAGCCAAAGTATTGGGAACAATGTCACTCTTATTACGCTGAACTCTGAAGGTATGCTGGTCTGAGACTACATGAGAAAAGTAAATGGGAGGGTGGAATAAACCCAAATTCAGCTGGAAGCTTCTGCACAGCAAGCATCAGATAGGAATGAATAATAAGCTGAGTGAATATATTTTATATATTAGATATAAATCTATATATCTACTTAGATATATTTTATATATATATATATATATACATATATTTAGATAAAATCTATACTAGCTTTACAGACAGAGCAGCTAATTAGAATTGCCTGTAAAATTTAAAATATATGCCCCCCCCTGTAGCAGTTACTCAAGGATTTTCTGTCACTGGGTTGTTTCAGGAAAACAAATGCCATCTCTGGGAAATAGAATCTACTGATCCATCTCAAGTGTTCGTGCCAACCCATCCTTTAGTTCTCACAAATGAAAAGTATTTATTTTAGCAACTCTTAACAGTTTTGTAAGTAAGTTCATATGAAAGACACTATTAGCAGAATAATGGACAGTGTCAGCAGCTTCTGAAACAGATTTTTTTAGATATGTCACCTTCAATGAAGTCCAAGAATTTTAAATTAGCCTTATAAAGATGCTCTATTTTATGTGATTGGAAATATTACAACAGGGAATGTTAGGTGGCAGTTTTGGTCACAAACAAGATGGGATAAGGGGCACTGAGTTTTAGATGGAAATAACTTGTGATCAATTCTGCTCTTTGTTGAACTTGAAAAGTTGATCTACTGAAAGTCTCATGCACCAAAGATGGTTTCTAAAAATATTGTTTGGAAGCATTTGAACCTGAGATTCTTTAATTTGTCTGGATGCCCATACAGTGTTTCATAAAGATTCTTGGAGATCTGTCCTGTGTGTGCGTTGTGTTGATGAGCTGCTCCTGAGGAACACTTCATAGTGGTCAATGGAGAATAAAAGGGCTCTTAGCTGTCTCAGGAATCACTCTCAAAAAACGTTCAGATTGCAGATAGTGCTGAAATGAGTTTTAAATCTACGTAAAGTAATTGTGCTAGTTGTATAAGTTCCTTGTTGAACTCTTTCCTGATTAACTTCATCTTCATTCCTTTTTGGCTTCTGCGTGAGGAAATTTATTCTGTGCTTTCTGGAATCAGATGAATTTAGCATAAGGTCTCTGCTTCCTCGGATTAGGGAGTATCTGGAAGTCTTTGTGCTCAAGTTTTGATCAATGTCTGATGACAAGGAAATCCTAAAATGTCCAGTTTTACAAGCTTTGTTCTAGTTAACTATTTCTTCCAGAGTGGTGAAACCAGTGGGAGGAAGGTCTGAGTCTTATTAGTCAACTGAAGGCAGCAAGCAGGAGGCATCACTGATAATAGCTTTGGCTCTGACTAACTTAATGATGCAAGGAATAGAGATAGATCCTGAGCCTGTGGAATGTAAAGCCAGAACTCCCTGGCTATAGGAGCTGGCTGAATGCAAGGTGTGCTCACGGAGGTCTTCGGAAACAGCCTGTAGCTGTTTTCCATGTTGGAGTGCCAGTAAGAAGGCCAGTAAAACACATCATATGCTGCTTTGGTGGAAACCAGGGGAAAGGATGAAAAAGGAGGTTGTCAACTTTCATTTCTTTATTCCGTTTTAATATGGCTGATAGCAGGAGGAATGGCACAAATAGAAGTGATAAAATTGCTGTGGTGCAGATGCTGCTCAGGGTGATTCAAATTACCCTGTATTGTTTCAATGGAAATTGAAGTAAGTATTTTTAAAGATTTTTTTTTTTTTTCTTCTTTTTTTAACCCCAAAAACTTTGTGGAATTTCTATGAAAGCAGGCATACTTTGGGCATTCATGAGCACTGTCTGGTATGCACAACATCATCAGAAAAGGCTGCATTTGTAACAGTATACAATGTATGTATCACTCAGTATTTATAACAGAAACTCTTCTCTGAGCTTTCATTGCAGAGCTTTAAAGCTGCATGAGGTAGAAAAGCTTATGCTACCAGAGAGGGGAAAATACTTTGCACGCTCACACTTAGCATGTGTTGGCCCAGATTTTAAGTCAGGAAAGACTGAGACATGTTCAGATAATCTTAAATGTCCCAAGTGAAAATGGGGTGTTGCTGCAATGGCAGGGCTTGTGTATGAAGCATGCCTTCTGTGGGGTCTGTTCATATTTCATACAGTTCTGCAATCCCTGTGTCAGGAGAGAAGTTTCTAGCATTAGGAGGGAGGTTGTTGTCTTATGCCCTTTTTGCCTTGGTGGTTTTGGCACGGATTTGTCCAGACAAATGTGATGTTGGCCTTTTACACAGCTGTATATGTAAATTGTGAGGAAATGGCTAATCCATTAACGTCCTCAGATCTGATTTTCTTCAGACCTTTAGAACAGTCATCCATTAAAAATCTCCTGGAGATTGATGAATGCTTGGAGAGATCAGATTAGTAATCCCCATGCTTACCTCTCTTGCCCTCGTGGAGATGAGAGGCCTGCTCACACAGCAGGAATGCTAAGCAGCATAGCCTGCAGTATGTCACAGATTAAATTATTAAAAAAGGAAGCAATGAAGAGTAACAGCTCAGCTCTGCAGACTTGTTTTCTTCAGCAGCAAAAGGCAAAAGTTACAGTGCCCATCAGCTCGCTTTCGTTGTCTGGAGCAGAATTCTGAATGGCTTGGAGTTGCGCAGAGGAATCTGGGTTGGTTCTGAGGTACGAGAGGACGTGAAAAGCAAACTTTTAGCCCTTTTTCAGCATGCCTGCCATTCGTTGCCCTCTGTCTAGAAAGCAAAACACATCTGTGTTCATGGTATGCTGCCAGCTGACACTGAGCATGGCCCTGACTTGTGGGGGTTTTCAGAATGCAACTCATGGATGCATTGTTTGTTCTCTGCTGGCTGTTTCCAAAAGACATTTAATCCCATATGATAGTTTAGAAAACATTCATTTTTATTATGTATTTTCCTGAGGCACTCTGTGCTTTTTCTTTAATCTGGAAGAAAGCTGTGTTTAAGTATTTTGGGGAATTTTCTTGTTTGCTGTCCTAATTTTTTTGTTCTCTGTGCAGATTAAGGATCTTCTTTCATTGAATGGAATAAGGAAGGAACGTTTATCACTAGAATATGTTTAAAGTGGCTGTCATTAGTTGATGGATGTGCTTTTTGCTTTTTTATGAGTCTGGTTAGTTTTGACATGGATGGGTAGGTTTTGAATACAGCATATTCCCAGTTTGAACAAAGTTGTGCTTTTTGCATCTTGAGCTTTCTAATGAGGCTTAAAGCCAATGAGCAGCTGATGAACGAAGAACGTTTTTAAATCTTTGCCATCAGTAGATCTTCAGGAACTGCTCCAGAAACACTTTGTCAGTATTAAGGGACGTGGTTTAGTAGGGAACTGCTGGGGGTGGGTGGGTGGTTGGACTTGGATGTACTTGGAGGTCTTTTCCAAGCTTGGTGATCCTATGGTTTGTAGTTGTGAACGTTTAGCTGTGTTTGCTGATAGCTTCTCATCCATTTAACCGTGATCAGGTGTGCTGAGCTGTGTGACTTCAGGCACAGGCACCCTCCAACTTTGTACAATTCACTCAGGAAAAGTAAGCAGAGGAAGTGACCTCCTTAATTCCATCGGTGCAGTTTTGGAGGTGGAAAGGCTCCTCCAGCATCACTCATCATGAAAACTTGGGTCCTAACAGCATGACATTCTTTTTGGATTTTGTCTTCCCCTGCAGAAACTGAGAAGAACACTAGATCCACACTAGTTTTAAATTACAGAAGTTTTAAACCTACAATATGAGGTACCTATATTATTTTCTGGTTTTAATGAGTTCTCTGGTGCTGGTATGTGGCACTAATCCTGCCAAGGGTTGGTTTTCAGTTGATTGAGCCGTAACCTGGCAGCCCTGCACACTTTCATTCTCACCACAAATCTTTAAACAATATTCTGACGTTCTCAAATGTGTTTGTCTAAACTTTCTCACTGCAGGGAGTTCATGTTAGATGAGGAAAAGCAAGTCTGAGTAACCAGGAGCGATTGAGCTTTGTTAAGAATGGTGAATAGACTTTCAAATGATCAACACCTAAAAAGGAGGCTTTCATGTCCTTAACAGATAACATCTGAGATGAAAATAACACTTGTCCAGGTTCCTTCCCATCCTATTCAACTCTTTGGCCTTCTATTGAAAGAGCCATTACAGATACAGCCTTCCCAACCTGTCACTGCAACCCCAACACTGTGCATCCCATGCCGCTGTACAGCACCCTGTGAGGACCTTTTGCCATCTCTGCTCCTCAGAGTAACTCTAATTTCCTCAATAGTCAGTGATGGGTTTCCTTACATTCCTTACATTACAAAGTTCTGGGTTCTGTATGTATTCTGCACTTCTACAGTACTTCCCTCAGTGCTCAGTGCTGATTAGAGATCATTGCATGGTTGGGTTTATAGGAAGCCATGGCCATTCCTCACCTGCTCTTCAGAGTTTCCCTTTACAGCATGGATACAAACAGAACTTGCTGGGTTTTTCTTGCTGCTTGTGCACAGAAGAAGTACAAACAGCTCAGATGCTGAATGCTTCTGGTAATAAGCTCTCTGAAGGCATTCTGATTATTCTCTACTTACACACATCCCTAGGAGTACTTTGATCAGCACCACACATTGCTTTCAAGGTAAAAGAGATTTCAGGATATAAGGAAGAGAATATTGTAAGAGTGTTTTTCTTTTATACATTAGGTATGTGGTAGTATTTAAAGCTTCTGTTCTGTGACCTGCAGTACAGACAAGAAAAGCATCTGTTCCAGAAACACTAATTCACATTGTTATCCTTTTAAATCTGTTTCTTGGACAATAGAGTTATTGTCCTATTTTTAATATGGAAGGTTGGAAAGCTGGACCTCTCATCTTTGTGTTGTAAGAATACCCCATTCAGCATTGCTGTGCTGCCTTAAAAGCAGATGTTGTTTGAAATGTCTAAGCTAAAGCCAAGGCTTTGAAATTGCTAAGAAAGAAGCACACTGGCTGAGTATGTGAAATGCTTGAAGAGAGCCCCTTGAAGACTATTTTTAAGTGATATAAATAAAACAGCAAGATCCATTGATTTAGCTTTTGGTTCAGTGAACTTTACACTTGATAACTGTGACATGCAATGTTTGGCACCGTGTGTGATGGTTTTGTATCCTATCTGCTTTCGCAGTGTTGTTTTTACTGCATTTTAAGACTATGACAGAATTAGAAGTGTAAACATGCATATTTTTGGAGAAGATAAGGGCAAGCTGGTCTATGTAGTGTGTTAATTAAAGGAAAAATAGTTTTTTTTCCTAAGGAAAATTGCTTAGTCACTATCTGTCTCTTCAGCTTTGCATCTGAGGCAGTTATTTTCCAATAGTAGTATTTAACAGAGCTCACCATTTTTGAAGTGTGATACTAAACAGCTGTTTTAAGTGGCCAGGACTTCTTTACAGGACTTTTAGTTCACTGTTAAGATGGAATCCTTCATTTTATATCATCGCTTACAACTCTTCTGCTTTTCCTGCTGAGCTCCTCATGTCCACATGCAGACAGCAAGAGTGAACCTTCACACAGCAAACATTTTCCATCCTTAAAATAGCAGTGTGCACAGCTGATGTGAGCACACTGATCAGACCTTACGAACTTGCTGATGGGTTAAAGCCAAGGAAAGCTATAGGAATGGGACTGCATTGAGTTTGGATTATTGGGAGCTCTCTGCTAATCACACCCCCATGAACCCTTGCAGAGCCAAAGCCCTCCAGCTGTTTGACAGGAGTTTACTTAAGAAGATGCAGAATCTCCTACACGTTAGCCAGAATATTACTTAATGTCTCCAGGAGTGGGGGTTTCTTTTTGTTTTGAGCTTAAGTAATCTCTCTGCCTTTCTATGGCAGCTACCAGGTGTTTTTTTTTCCTGCTGCAAGTACCAGCTTCCACCCTGCCTTTCAAATGCAACCGCACTGAGTAATGGAATGGGTTAATTCCAGTATTTATGTGGGCAGGTGCTCCATCTTGTTTGCCTTTGTTTTAAAGGAATGGTCGACAGCACAGGGTGAGAGAGCAAAGCCCAGCTTTGTTTCTGGTCTTACTGCTGGTGCTTACATGTTGAATAGGGGAACATGTCCCAGTGGAAAGATGTGAATGGCAGTGCAGGGTCTGCCATCTCCTTGGGTGGACGCACATGTGCGTGGTGAGACCAGGCATGAGATCTGCAATGACTCTTGTCTGATGGCTGTGCTCTTGGCACTGGGGTTTGGATGCTGACCACAAAGCTCCCTGTGCTGTTTCTGCAGCAATACATGGCAGTGCAGCAGCCCCAGCCTCCTCTGCCTGCTCACATGTGCTTGCTGAAACCATTGTGTTCTCTGGTCACAGAGAAACGGTCAACTGTGTTCTGAGATAAAAGGAATGGACTTAATACAGTCAAAAAGATTTGAAAACAGCATTGAAAAGCACACTAGTTCTGGATTCAGCAGGATGGAGATAAAGGCAAATTTTCTGATCTTGAAAAAAACAGTGAAGAGAAACCAGAAACTTAGATTGTCTGTCATTGAAATGAGTTTCTGAGTGCAGAGAGCAAATCAGATAAAAACATCAGGACTTTTAACACTGGAAATAGGAATGATCGAGAGCCACTTTGCTGGTGATACAGTATTTGGCGTACAGAAGTGCAAGGAAGCACCTTTCTGCAGCACATATCTCATGGTGGAGCTCCTCTGCAGAGTGCATTCTGCATGCCAGAGTTTAAGTGGAACGGCAGAGCCATTAGGAAAATTAATCAAAGAAAAATCCTTTGGGGTGAAATCAGAAAGGTTTGTGTTTACCCTGCCATACAGATGAGTGCGTGCATTTATACGCGCTGGTTTTTAAGCAAAGCTTGTTATCTGACTGTATTTTTCCTCCCCAGCCCTTTGAGTGTTTGTTGTCTTTTGGCAGTCTTGAAAGAGTAGAAGCTGTGCTGCTGTGGTTGTGCAGTGCCTGGTGGAGGCCTGGCTCAGTATCCGAGTGTTGCAACGTATGTACTAAATAACCCGGCCCATCTAGATCCCATCTAGATATAAATATAATGCCTGATAATTCACATCAGGAGCCATTACAGTGAACATAAAAGGAGGCTTGAGTGTTGAAAGCTTTGAATGAAAGTAGCTTTAATCAATAGTATTTATGTGCTAAATAATTGCTCAGAGAAAAGAACGTCCATCAAACTCTGTCTTTTTGTCCCTCTCCCTATTCAGTCTCTTTTCTCCACTCATTCAGAGCCGGTTCCCTCCTAACTGGCACTCTGCTTCCTCTTCTCACCGTTATTTTGGATGTCAGTCTTTTTGTAGTTGTTGTGTCCGAGGTGCCAGATGTGCTGACAGTTCAGCATGGCTAATATTTTCATAGAATCACAGAATCCATAGGGTTGGAAGAGACCCCCACAGGTCACCTAGTCCAACTGCCCTACTCCAAACAGGGACATCCACAGCTCCATCAGGTTGCCCACAGCCTTTTCCAGCCTTGCCTTATAAGTCAGATATTTTCATACGTGATAAGGAGAATTTTAGCTTGTGTGCCATCAGGTAGATCAGCAAGATGGTCACATGTAACTTCACCCATGTAAGTTTCACTGATACTAAATGATTACACAGCAAAGCCTGTGGACCTCAGCTTTTAAGGCTTTGGGTGATGGTTATGTATATGTGTTTATATATGTGACCTGGAGTGCATGGGAAAAGGAGAGGTGAGGAAAAGGCTGGACGCATCCATAGAGCTGTCAGAATTTTTGTTAGGTTACTGTGCTCTTCTGCATCATCAGACTCTCATTACCATCAGTATTTTGGTACTGTTCAGGTTTCATTTGGACAGGAAGAATTTCATTTAGAAGGCTGCAGGAAATGAATTAATATGGCATATTCAAACCAGTTTAGTTTGGACTGAATGGAAGTGTTGGCGTCAACATTGAGTGGATGTATGTAAAGACCACTGGTAATTTCATGCACATCATTTTTCTTTAATGATTCCTTGTATTTCTGCAGACAAAAGGAAGCTTTCAGTTTCAGCTTTCATCCTTAAAGCAGGATGGAAATACAAGAAAGAATTTCACATGGGGCTTGCATTCATAGGTCAGAATAACAAGGCAGTGTCTTTTTTGCAGGCTGCTAGCAATAAAAGGACAGTTGCATGTGGTGAAAACAGTATGTTCTGGACTTGGTGCCAGTAGAGAAAAAGAGACAAACCCACACAAGTGTTGATTTTGCAGATTGATAAGAATCTTTGGTTGGTGTAGGCTGCTAGCAAGAGTACAGATGAAAGTTTCCCAATGTATTAATTACTTACACCTAATGGTAATAGTGTGAACTGGTGAAGTAGTGAGGTTGGGAAGGCGTGTAGCACCTTCCTTTTGCTTCCTAGGTTTTCTTCTGAAAAACATCCACATCTCTCCGATGACATCTTTGCTTTGCCAGCTCTGTCCAAATTTTTATCAAACACTCCATTTGTCTTCAGGAACAGAATGTTATTTTCCCTGATAATGTTAACCAGACTTGTGGTAAGGCCAGACACAGTGGCATTCAAAACAAGTCGTAATTAATCTGAACCACCTTATTTTTCAGATGGCACCTGGTGCTGTGGACAGAAAACCACCCGTGTGCTTTATTACATAGTTTAGGTACAAGCAAAAATGTACATATGAAGTACTTTACATACGTATGAATAGAAAGAGGCATCTAACAATCTATTCAGAGCAGAGCATTAAATTCTGATTTCATCAGAAATAAATTGGAGGGGCTGGCTGCTCCGTATGTCAGTGATAAGTATTTTTCCTTAGACGTTATTACATTTGATAATCTGTTCTTTGTGATGATACATCACCGTTGCACAATCTAACATTTGCTCCATACTGTCATAATTCATTGCAACGAAATTACATCTGACAGCAGTGGTATGACCCAACCTGAAGGTCGTATTGAAAAACTGCTCTGTGTGTTGGAGCTGCTTTTATGGTAGGTTTTATTGCGTATCTTCTTGGCTTACAGCCTGGTGAAATGCGGGCTGACGGCGTGTACCAGTTGTTAGAGGGAAAGCTGCTGATTGCTTGGGGTTCAATACGAAGAGTGCTCGTCTGTTGGACTTCTGTCACTTAGCTGACTAAAGGGATTATGGAAAACAGGACTTTATGACTTCGTTTATGCCATAAAGCTCCATTTCGAAGGCATTTTGTGTGGGATAAATCATATACTTGATTGCCTTTTTCTCATGTTTGCCATCCTGGTGATGTGTGAAGCAGTGGGAAGATGCTGTAATGCTCTAGAGCCGGAGAAGCGAAGTGTTCCTAAGTGAGGAAGCTTTGTGTTTTACTCTACTAAGAGCAAACACAGAAATCAAACGGCCTCTGTCAGTGAACACTGGTTGTTTTTCCCAATTCCTACTGATGTTGTCAACGTTTGTACTGGGAATCCTGCTTTCATTTGGGATGAGCATCTCGCCCTCTGTCATGTGTTGCATCCCATCCTCCATTAGTGGTTGGTCATCCCTCTGAGCTCTGTTCCAGCTCCTTGTTAGTCTCATATCCACTAACTTTTGGCATTGCCAAGGATTTGTTTACACTGAGGGCTTGGTATCTCTTAAGGTGAATAGTTTTTGCTCCCCTCACAGTGAGACACTGTGGCAAATTCAAAATTCTCCTGCAGATGTACATACAGAGTAGTGTGTGCACACAGAGAAGTTAGGTGTAGCTCTGGCAGTGATTAAAATTAAAAGATATTGCCCTGCTAATGACCTCATCCTTGACTAGAAGGGAAGATGCACTGGGGAGATGACTAATGATTCATTTATTATCTTTGTGCTGGGACTATTCCTTGGTAAGCTGTGTTTTTAGGAAATAATATAGAATGCTGGCCAGTAAATTTGAGGGGAAAACAAAATTCTGATTGGGATCTCTGGCTACGTTTTGAGTGATTGTTATTACTTAAAATACTGTTTTTGTAAGTGATCAGATAAGGTACTGACCACTATTGAGTACAACTCCTTAAATTTATAATCTTGCTTAGGCTTGTTTTAATCTGATGCTTGTGGGGAGAAATGTGGTTCAAAGCTGCTGGCTTGTTGGGATTAGCTATACTTTGAGAATGCTACGGGGTTGCAGTAATTCATTTTTAGGGAATGACTAACTTGATAAAAAATGAGAGCACTGAATACGGTGAATGCAGCGTGCTTTCAGCTGTTGGCTTCTAACACGAGACACTTCTGAAAGGTGTGTGAGAGTGAATTAGACATTTGGACTAATTGCACAGGGTTCCTTCTGTAGAACAGGATGTTAATGGTCTCTGCTTTGCTCGCTGTTGATGCAGCTTTGAGAATTAACTTTTTATCCACAGCAAGTACTGTGAGCCTATCGGTCATTCTAGATCTGAAAGAAGCTTATGGAGACTACAGAGAAAACAGGAAGAACTTAAATGTCGGCTGCTACCTGAACCTGACTCTTTCATTCCTGGTCACGATAACAATTTCCACAATCTCTGTTTCTAGAGGATTACCCCAACGGGACGTGGCTTGGAGATGAAAATAACCCTGAGATGCGGGTCCGTTGCCCCATCACCCCTGCTGACATGCTGCACATCAGCACCAACTGCCGCACGGCCGAGAAGATGGCGCTGACGTTGCTCGATTATCTCTTCCATCGGGAAATTCAGGCCATCTCCAACCTTTCAGGCCAGGGGAAGCATGGCAAGAAGCAGCTCGATCCTCTCATGATATACGGAATCCGCTGTGAGTACAGTACTGAAAGTTCCAGGTTTATTCTGCATTGATAGGACAGCAACTGTGGGCCTCTTCCAGTTGCGCTACGTGAGAATGGAGCGTGTTGCCAGACAAATGGTTTTTCAGCTGTTGTTTATGAAGGAATCCTAATGGACTGCTTTAAGTTAGCTTGTTGTGGGCCAGAAATGCCTCAGTATCAAAATCTGAATTCAGATTTAATTGCAGCTAGCAGCTGCAAGCACACCAAGTGTAGCAAATAGTCTTTGGCTAAATTGAAAGAGATCATAAAAGGAAACGAGTTATTTATTTAGTTATTCATAGAACCATAGAACCTCTTCAATTGGAAGGGACCCTGACAGGTCATCTAGTCCAACTCCCTGCAGTGAACAGGGGCATTTAAATACTGCTCATGCGTTCAAAATAATAGCCTTTCATCTCAGGTTTTTACTTTTCATTTGTGTGTATTATTTCAGAAGTCACTCTGATGTTGAGATGGAAAAAAATTGCCATCTCTTTTGAAGAGAGATTAAGTGTCACAAAGTCTGTGGCTTCACAGCAAGAATGTTGATGTACTGCTGGCTGCTGCAGTGTGTGTGAATCTTTTTGGTAATTAAAGCTATCTGTTTGTTACTGCATATATTACTTATATTGCAGATGGAGCTTTTGGCAGTGTGAAAGGTATTAAAAATGTTTTGCATACAGAATATAGTAAGCATAGCCCCTAGTTAGGAGTGAAAAAGAATCTGAATATATGCATCTCACTCTGATACAGTGGCTTCTAGTAGGGGATTACTTGGTGAATACATTAATGAGGACAGCCAAGTCTCTTCCTCGTGCTGTGGTGTAAATATTTTACTGCAAAGGAAGTAGGTGAAGGCCTGAAAGCCTTGCAGACATGCATCTGATACAGTGCTTCAGCTCTTGTGTGATGCCTTTCTACGTATGTTGTGTAAAGGGAGGAAAGCTTTAAACATGAGTGTAGAATTGAGTGTGTCTGAAAATGACCAGCTTGACTCACTGAACCAGATCTCACTCTTTATAGCCAGATCTTATGTAGGTCATCCATGGATTAGTAGGGAAGGAATAATTTGTTACACTACAATGTTTTGTATGCCATTGCCAATTTGAAATGCCAATTAAGGCTTAAGAATGTAGCCAGACAGAGCTTATTTCCATTGCTGTTTGAAGAATTTGATGTTTTGTTTTTATGCTTTTGTTAAGGCAATGGGTTTAATAGTTACACAGAAAAGTGTTTGATGATGATACTGCTCTGCTTTCTGTTTTCTAAACTGAGCCAAGAAATAAACTCCTATTGACCTGTTTTTATTTCTAGTAGTTTACTGGCTATCTCAGGGAATGTAATAGGCAATAACCATTCAGTTTGCTGCATTAGGCCAATTGTCTTTTTGTGTACCTGAAGCAGATGTCAGGCTTGTACTGCAATCACATTAAATGTGTATTTGTAGAGGAGATTATGATCCAAAGGAATTTGGATCTCCTAAATTTTATCTATTGATCTCATCAGTGCAAATGACTGCGTTACATTGTTCTTAAACCTAGACAGGTTTGAAAAGGTGGATGTTGGGAAGGAATGTGTGAGCTAATGCTAGGGGCACGTCATTTCTGTGAGGCATTGTGATCCTTAAGAAATGGGATGGTTGAGGTGATCTCTGCATGTGGGAAAGGTTTGCAGTGGCAGGAGTACAACCAACAGCAGGCCATAAGCAGCAGCATTCTGAGTGATGGACATAGGAGCTGCTGGGTTTGTGTCTTTTGTGCCATAAGCACAGTTCTGAAAGTTCCTTCTGCACATTGACTGGTGCACTGCTTTCTTTTGGGAGCCAATATGTAACCAACTGGAGGCTGTGTGCCTTTGGAAACAACTGTGCCCTGCATGAACCTGCCCACAGTTTGTTGTTTTGGGTGCCTGGATGTTAATGGCTGTTGAGATTTGCATCTATAGTGACAACTGGAGAGAATTCATGTAAACTTTATGAAGCAATAAATTTACTAGGAACAACGCTGGCCCACAAACAATGATTTCGTGTTATTTTATCACTACCAATAATTCATTTAAAATGCGATTCGGTTTCGGGAGGCAGATTATGAATTTGCTGTGATGTGAGAGAGCATATGGATAAATGCCTCATAACATTTAAGGATGAGGTTCTGGCTGCGTTGTACAACTCCTGTTGAGTTCAGCTGTGCCAGGATTTCATCCATTTCATCCTTCCATTTGTCAGAGGGGCGGTGAGAAGAGCCCCGGCACGCCGTGCCTGCTTGGCAGTGCTACTGCAGAGCCCATCTGGTTCTTATTGGTGATGTTATTGATGACAGGCTGAGGGAGCTGGGCTTGTTCAGCCTGGAGAAGAGAAGGCTGTGGGGTGACCTCATGGCAGCCTTTCAGGACCTAAAGGGAGCCTACAAACGGGAGGGGAGTCAACTCTTTGAAAGGGGAGATAACAGCAGGACAAGGGGAAATGGTTTCAAGTTGAGGGAAGAAAGAATTAGGTTGGGTATTGGGGAAGTTCTAGCTGCCCAGAGAGGCTGTGATGCCCTGTCCATCCCTGGAGGTGTTCAAGGCCAGCTTGGATGGGGCCCTGGGCAGCCTGGGCTGCTATGAAATGGGAAGGTTGTCGGCCCTGCCTGTGGCAGAGAGTGAGTAGGAGCTTCACGATCCTTGGGGTCCCTTCCAACCCAAACCATTCTATGATTCCATGATTCTGTGATGTGTTGCTCCATAAATCCTACCAAAAACTGAGGGCAGTGCTGGCATGGGAACCAAATTATGTTGTTGTCCTGACTGTGTGGTTTGCTTGTGCTCTGAGCAGTACTACTTTGATGCGTTGTTTTAAACTTAAATGAAAATCTAATCCTAATCCTAGCTAGCAGTGCTCAAGCCAGTGCATAAAGGATTATATCTTCTCTTTTGTTTCAGGTTTCTTTAAGTTTTGCCAGTGGAAAGCTATTTCTTCCTTTCTCTTTTTCTAGAAGAGAAAGAAGACATCCAGATCTATATTTAATAGAAAGTATTTTGACTAATGTGCAGAAGCTATAGAGAATGAATGGATGCATGTCTATGAAAAATTCTTGGTGTGCTGCATAAGGTTCACCACAGGGAGATGAAAGTTTATCTTTGGAAGTATACATTTTCATTTGTGGTATAAAATGTGCTTGTGGGGTGGCAGCAGTAGTGAGGAAAGTTTTTAGGCAAGGAACCAAAATGACTTAAAGGCACTCTGTGTCATTAAGTAGCTCATTACTTCAGCCCTACTGAAAACAGACATTTTCTCATGAAATACAAGGACACCAGCAGTTCTGATTTTCAGTATGTAACACAAAATTCAGGTTTAGCCCTTTCAAGATCACCACCACTGTCAGTAATGATTGTTGTATAAAATAGGAATACTGGAATAGGAAGGAAATAGCATGAATTATTCCCCATTTGCTGTTAGTGCCTCGGCTCTGTGACTCTTGCATCTGCCCACTTGTTTCTGCAGGCTCTCACCTATCATTTTTTAACACATTAGTCAATTTTGGCCAAATTAAACAAGAAGAGACAAGGTCAGTATCTACAAATGAAATGCAAAGCAAGGGGTTGGGTGGAAGCAAGAGATGTAGATTCGCTAACTGTGTGAAGGAAGAGCTGTGCCCTTACGTTCTGTGGTGTTGATGGACACCGAAAGTCCTCCTACTAGGATCCCTGTGGTTATGTCTGGCTGTCAGTTCAGTACTGCTGAATTTCCCTGTCTGCTTCCAGGACTGCTTTGTAGAGTGAATTGCATTAACCTTCAGTTCATAGGTTAACACTTATTTCATCTTTATATTTTACTGGCTGAAAGATATTAATACTCTTCGATAGAAAAGAGCTCTTCAGAGAGCTGTTCAGATAGAATTAAGCGCTGTGTTGCTTTACAAAATTAATCAAGGCGATGCTGCTTCAGATGGAGGAGCAGACCACCCACATCTGTTTAATAGGAAACACATTTGACTCCTGCTTGTGTAGAGTGTGCTGCACAGAGCAGTGTGTGTGTGTGTGTGTGTGTGTGTTTGTGTCCATGTACTCCTGCACATCGTGCAGGTTGGGCCAGTTTCAGGCTTGGAGCCTGTCCTAGGGAATCTGCTGGTCACAGTCATTCACTCATGTTTTCACTTCTCGTTTGCCTTTAATGAAGATTTTAATAAAGAAGCACAGCATGCTTATGTTCCATCTTCCATCAGCATTGTCATGCTTTTACGTGTTGGAGGAAAGGTAAGAAGTTGCATCTCGCAGACAAGCTGTTAGCTCTGATATTTCTCGGCAGTGGGTCTGTCTTAGGAGATGCATCAGACTTTTGTCATTGCACAGAATGTTTCATATAAACATTGCTGTTACTCAGAGTGTGTTCTACAAATGCAGAACGCCTTTGCTATTTTTTCCACTTCAAAAAAGCTTTTTATACTTTTTAAATACTTTTTAGTCTTCGTTCTGCTTCCTAATCTCTTTAAGCTTGTTTTGCACTGTGTCTTCCTTTCGTTACCTGGGCTTCACATGTGTCTCATCTTGGAATATTGCCCTAGAATATATGGCATTTGTACAGTGGTACAACACAGTATTGCACATAACTGCAGCATGGATTGCTCCAAGTCCTGGTTCTGAGCAACTGGAGCCACGCAGCTCGGTGGTGGATTCCATCAGGATTGCTGATGCTTTCTGTTTAACCCATGCTTCTGTTTCTTTGTTACATAGGACGTTAACTAATTTTCCAAGCTGTAGCATTCAGAGAAGAAGTTGTGTGGTTTGTGTCCACACGGATGAGCTAATCTTGTGGTCCCTGGAAATACTTTTTGCCAACATTTTCTTCTCCTAGTAATAAATACTATGGAGCAGTTTGGAAATATGAACTCACTTCAGCCCGTTCCTTTGAGGACAGGGGTGTTATTAGATGTTGCAGTGCATTTCTTGACTGCCAGATCATGGTTTAGAGGTAGGACAAACTCCATTTTACAGTTCAAAGGGTTGAATGAAAGTAAACAAGGATTAGCCCAAATCTGCAGCATCATCCCTGCGGCAGATGGGGAAGCTGAAGCAGATTCTCCCGAGCTGAGTGCTATTCCAAACCTCTGCTCTGAATCTCACTAAGTGGACCATGTCCATTTGACAAGTTCAGAAGGGCTGCTTTTGCTTCTTTCTGTGATGGTGGTAACTGCTACAGGGAGAACTCAGGGAGAGAGCAGGAGGAGTCTGCAGGGCTGCTGAGCTGTCTCATACCTCAAGCAGAGAGTGAGAAGCAGAGTCTGAGAGCTCAGCACATCTCCGAATGAAAAGAAGGCAAAGAAAACATTTCTGTTATGCTCTTACAATATCCAAAAAGCATTATTTTTTTGGGACAGCACCCTCAGGAAAGGCCTTGATGCAGCAGTGCTGCTTGTTGCAAACACGTTGTCTTCCTGAGAGCTGCAGAAGCCTGGCTTCAGTTCCAAATAGCTGCTGCTTTGTGAATCAATTAAACGCTGCCACATGGAGGGAAGTGATAACCTCTTTTGAGGCTAGGCAAGAAGATAATATGAGAACCCATCGAGTTTATCTCGGCACCGCAGTTCTCATAAATGGCATCAATGCTGGCCCTTGCTTACTGACTTTATGTAAGCGCTGTAATTTACTGCTGGCTTTTGTTTTCTTCTTTCCTGGGTGCTTATGTGTATTTCAATTACTATCCGAGCCAGTTGCTGTTTAATAAACTGAAATAAAGGTGGCAGTTTTGGGGGAAGAAGAAATAAATTGTTTGCAGGGTGTTTTCTCTCTGCGTCTCGCACTTCTCGTGTGGTTCCTGCATTGTAAAAGTGATGAATTTAGTTTTCCATTTCCAACTGCCTAGCCTGTCAGTTGTAGCTGTGACTGCATGTAGCTTGATTGTGCACGATGTGCTGTCAAGCATGTGTGAGTTCATGAGCTCTAGAGAAAGAAGAAAGCTAAAACATGAGGTCACTTGGACCGTCTCTTTACGGCTTAAACGTGATTGTTCCATCCTGTTAATGCTTCTGCGCTCTGGCCAGACTTAATGTACGTGCTGAAGTGCCCTGCTCTGCTAAAACAGATCAGTCTATGAATGTAAGAAGAGTTTCCTTAGCGATTTCAAATGTTGCTTCAGGAGGGTATAATGTAAAAAGCGTCAAAATTGTGTCGTTGGTTAGAAAGATACGTGAGAATTCCTGCTACAAACATGGTCATTTATTTGCATTGTAGCTATAGAATGAAAACCAAGGGGTTGTTAGGTGGATTTCAGATGCCACTGCAGATTCCTGTAGGAAGAATCCCCATGCAGTGACATCAGTGAGAAGGGCTGGGCCCTTTTTGGTTAGCACTGACAGCAAAGACCAGGGATCTTCTCCATCAGCGCTGCGGGTCCATCCAGGCTGTGCAGTTTGAAGTGAAAGGGAAGACTTTTGCATCACAAGGTGCTGATCACTGTTTTCTTTGGGCTGATTTCTCCATTTGTGGACCCTTCTGCAGGGTTACAGCTGTATGCAGGGTAGGTGCCCCTCTGGGTTCGGAGCCAGGAGCATTCCTTTCTATTGCTGCCTGTTCTGGAGGCCGACGGCTCCCCAGCATTGCTTGGGCTCAATGTGTACATAAATAAATAATTTGGTGGAGTTACCTTTGATAATTCAATATCCAGCATCTTTTTTCAGATAAGTTCCACTGACAAACTTTCAGCAGCCTTTAGAGGAGAAGTAATATTACTATCAAGGACTGTCGAATGAGAAAACTGAACTTTTGCAGTGTGGTTTTAAAAGAGACGAGCAGTGAGAGCTGTAACGTATCTGATCCCTGAGATGGTGAGAGCAAGAGCAGGTGGGTCAGCACAGATGTAACACACACCGCCCTGGATGGCTCACGGCCGCATTTGCTGGGGTCTGAGAGTCCACAACATCTCATAAACAGAATTGCAGAAAGTTGTGGGGTTTTTCCTCCCTCGCTTTTCTCTCCTTCGTTTCCTAAGGGTTAAAAAGCGCTGTGGGGAGATGCCTCAAGCAGACTGCAAGTAAAATGTAAATAAATTCCCGCAGCGTTCAGGTTTCTGTCGTGCCAGCCCTTTCCAAAGCCACAAACTCCTTCGGAAGGGGAGAAATTCTCGTTGTTGATTCCTAAGCGAGTTTTTCTTGGCGGCACGTGGGGCAGTGACTGCCATCCAGATGGGATCCTGAGGCACCGCGGCGAGGGGTTATGTAACGGGGTGGCTCAGGAGGGGGGGCTGAAAGCAAAACCCTCTGCTTTTCTTTTTTTCCATCGGTTTTACTGCGGGTTCTGTCGGGTTGAATTGTGCTGCCGTGTAAAAAAACAAACGGCTGTTTAATCAATTTCTCTTTCAAGCTGCGGAGATCAGAAATGACCTGATGTGTGATTGTTGGCCGCGGCTCCTTCACATCAGAGCCGTTTATTTCGATCACGCGTTATTGCTTCACATTGGGTGATTCCATTTGTTTTCAGTGTCAGGCTTTGATTTCAACCTGTAAATCGATCCCTTGGCAATAAACGCGTCGTGTACCCAGGTACGTTCTGCTCCAAAGCAGAATGAAAGTTGATGTGCCGTGCGGGAGCAGCTCTCCCAAAGGGGGACTAAAAGGAATAGGAGGATCTTTGCTTGCTCAGTCTGATCAGAAATGAACCCTGACATTTGGAATGTGCCAAAATGGAAGGTGAACGTGTTGGAAGCTTCAAAAGCACGTGTGCATTTTTATTGTGCAGGAAGGTGAGCGCGTGAGACTTTAGATTTGGAAGGGGAATTGGTAGGGACGGGGTTGGCGTCCTTGAGGTCCTAATCTTTGTGAAGATGTTTCAGATGAAAACGTTTGTAGTCTGTATGGAACGCTGCCATTGCGATTTTCAGCCACAGATATATGAAATGTGCAATTTCACTTTTGTCCTGCGACCCAAATGTTGCATGAATATATACATTCTGGGAGGAAATGAACATAGATCACAGATCTTCTGTTGTGGGGTATTTTTTTATTTTATTTTATTTTATTTTTTAAATTCCCCAAAGTATTTTGTTTCATTTGCTGCGCCTTCAGATTGGTGAGATGATGTTTTTCAGCCCTGGGAATCTGTTTTCTTTCAAAGCTGGGGGAAAATAGAAGTGGTTGTATTTTGTGTTGTCACTGTAGGGTAGCTTTCATGTAACTGGGGAGGGGTAGCAGGGAGATAGCAGAGTATATTCAGAGTGTAAACCCTCTGATTTGGTCTGGAATTATTTTCTTGTTGGGTTAGTTCATTTGGAGTTAAACTTAATTAAGGAGTTAGACACTTAATATTCTTGATAATTACACTCTGGTTATTAAACAGGAGGGGATATGTCTGTTTGTGACGGTGGATGGTGATGGGTCAAGGGGGAATGGTTTTAAAGTGAGACAGGAGGTTTAGGTTGGATATGAGGAGGAAGTTTTTCAGTCAGAGGGTGGTGAGGCACTGGCACAGGTTGCCCAAGGAGGCTGTGGATGCCCCAGCCCTGCAGGCATTCAAGGCCAGGCTGGATGTGGCTCTGGGCAGCCTGGGCTGCTGGTTGGTGACCCTGCACACAGCAGGGGGTTGGAGCTGGGTGAGCATTGTGCTCCTTTGCAACCCAGGCCATTCTATGATTAGATGGTTACATATTGCCAGCTGTTAATATTGTTCACCATCAGAGCACTGTGATCAAACACACGGCATGAAAATCCCTTCAAGTGTGCAAGGAGGAACAACTCCCTTGCACTCAGCGATTGCCCCCCTCCCACGTGGCAGCAGATCCTGGTTGTGCACGCCACAAACCCTGAGCAGCAGTGATGGAAATGCAGCAGTAGTGCATGAGGGATGTGCTGCCCTCCTCACCAGGCTGGTGCATTCACTGCTCCACTAGATGTCATCATTTGCGTGCTGATGGCTGTCTTGAGTAAATCAAACAGGTTCTGCTGTTGGTACAGCAATTAGAAGCAGGCAAGGAGGGTTAGCAGGCAGGTGGCAAGGTGTGTGTGTGTGTTTGTGTGACTGCAGGAGGTCTTGCATTGGTGAACAGCCTGCATCGGATGCACACCTGGAAGGAGTGTATTTTTGGTGTCCCCAGTGTTAGTCCTCATTCCCTACACTTTGAGGTTACAGATGCTAAAATATGTGTGTGTGTGTGTGTGTGTGTGTGTGTATATAGATATATATCTGTATATACTGTTCTTAAAACTTGCAGACCAAGGTTGATCCTTCAGATTTGGGGGTTTTTTAATTTCATGTTCCCACTGGCTCTGTGTTACACTGGCAAAAGCCAACAAGTAAATATTTAGAATAAATATTAATGAGATATTCCGACCAATTAACTCTTATTAAGCCACAGTGATGTGTTAGCTATTTGGGTAGGTGGGAGCCAGCAGCTGGCATTCGAGTTATATTAATTATTCTTTTGAAGAACACGATAGTAGTTGTTGGTGTAAAACATCAGCATTAGCATCCCTCCGTGCCTCCTATTCTCGTGTATGCTTTAGGTCTCAGAATGCTTTATAGTTCCTACAGCTTTACATTCCTTAAAATAAAAGGCAATAAGAACTGTAATAAGAGGAATCTCATGCCTTTTGGGCTGAGCTAACCAAACCGGAAAGAAACGAAACCCCCCCAAACAGGAAAAAATAACAAATAAAATGCAAATCTGTCCTTACCCACAGCAAAACGATGCCGTCTGGCAAGCAGTTGCAGAAGGGCTCATACAGGATCTGTGCCCAGGGGTGCTCAGGACAAATGCAGATGCTCCCTGTGGCCGTGGACCCAATTTGAAGCGTGCTGGGATCCCACCAGCGGTGATCTGCAGCTGCACCTCGGTGCTCTCACTTCACTCATGGCTTAAACACGAGCCTCTACAGACAGATGCTTTTTATGCTGTTAGATGTTGTTTCCTGATTATTTTTTTTCCTCCTTAAATGTGGCAGACTGACGTTACAGGTGGAAACTTTCTTCCCTGTTCCTCCATGTTCGAGCCACGTACAATTGTAGTCTGTACGTTATCTTAACGCTGTAATTAGCATTTCATAATTAGCTGCTGACTAGTTGAACAATTCCTCTGCCTTTCTCTAACGTTGGCATATTACAGCACACCCCCTTGATCCCAAAAAAGGATTCCTACCAGCCAGAGACTTCATTTGAACTCGGCTTTGTTTTAGCAGCTGAGATAACATCGTTTTGAAGCGGTAGTTTCCTTGACATAGCTAAAAACATGTTGCTTCCATTTGTGTTAGAGAGATTCTCATCCTAAAGCACAACCCATCTCGTTCCCCAGCTCTGGTAGAGTTCGGGGCCATTGGGACGCGTGTAATTAATTATTAGAGCCGCATTACTGTGCTGTGGGGAGCAGAGAGGGGCACTGTGTGGCTGAGGTCAGCTCAGCCTGCACAGCTCGCTGTCTGCCAGCCCGCTTCTGTCCCAACTGCCTTGTCAAGCAATAGGAATACATATTTAGTTCCTCAATGGGCTGACACGTGTATTTATGTAACCCCGGAGCACGGTGGCATCTGGAAGCTAGCGCAGTTCTGCTGAGCAGTGCACACCTGGAAGGAGTGTATTTTTGGTGTCCCCGATGTTAGTCCTCATTCCCTACACTGTATAATCACACGCTTCTATTTCAAAGCAATGACTCACTCTGGTTTTTCACATCTGGAATGTTTACCTCGAACATTCCTCTCTTTACGTTGATGTCCTTAATGATGTTTAGGAATTCCCTTATTCTCTTGTCACGTCAGACTTAATTTCCCGGCTGTGGGTGAATGCTGTATGGCTATTTGCTGTAATACAGCTCTGAAATCAGCAGCTTTGCACTTTGTCGGAAGGTCATCGAGGATGATGTCCTCAATGAGATCTGTAGGTAGGGTTCCTGTTGTCCACGCAGAAAGGAATTTGATTAATGTGTAATTTCAGCTCTTATGTATTATTATAACTTAACCGAAGAGTGCAGTCAAATAATCTATTTGTCATGGGACCTTATTTGCACAAATCCTCTTAAACCGTGTCTTCTGCACTGAGGGAAGCAGGACGTTTGTTCTCTTAGAGAGCTGACAGTGGAACTTGCTTTTAAGAGTTGAGATTTCAACAACACTGAAGTCTGATTTTAATATTTGAGTTTTAAGGTTCTTGCGTGACTGTTTGCAGGCAAAATCAGCAGCCCTTGTTTTCTTAAGAAAGATTCTGTGGGTCGATTCAATCACTTGAATCTGAAATTAGACCGAATTTGAACCCTCTTTAAAAGGGCAGGCTTGAAAAATCGTGTTGAAATTGAAAGTGGAAAGAACAGTTCACCAGGTCTGCCTGCTTGGATCGCACGTGGATGGGAGCAGCTCTGTGTGCTCCGGGGTAATGCTTTCCCTGCAGCCTTTCAAAATGCAACAATAGGAGAGGACAAATCTGTGCCATCCCAGGATAAAGGGCAGCAAAAGGAGTCCTGCCAGCTCCGTGGATGCAATTGATTTGCCTTTCAATTCTGCAAGCAAATCTGGTGTTTGTGGAGAACGGGAAGCAGCGCAACGTTCAGGATCTAAATGTGAGCTGTTGACATGAAGTTTGTTTTTTCGGAGGCGGATTTTGTCAGTGGAATATTTCGTGTCTGGTTTTGATATTACAAACGTCTTCTCTTCCTCCTCAATTTGTTCTTAATTAAATTTTGTTACAATTTAGTGTTTTCTGCGGGTTGCTTTGTCTGCTGCCTGACTTCTGACCTTTAAGAAAGAGAGGATTACTTTCTCAGGAGCATTGTTTTCATTCTTTTTTTCCTTCATTATTTCTGCTTTTCCCCCCTGTGAAAGATTCTCAAACCCCCGAACATTTTGTACATTCACTGCCCAAAAGTGTGGGAATGTGTGGTCATTTCAGACATCGCTGCTGACAACTTTTCTGTTTGTACCACATCTTTACCATCTTTCCCATTGTTGTTTTTTTTTCCTTAGATGAGCAACAAAAAGATTTATTCTGTGGCGCACAAAAAGCGTCCTGGGACTTTGTGGCATGGTGTCTTTTAGTTCTGTATGAACCTCTGTAAATGTGTCCTCATAAGTGCAGCAGTAGCTGTAGTGATGCACCTGCTGCTTTTCATGCTGACTTGCTGAATTTTGCCAGTGTGTGCATGCTGTCCTCCTTTTGCTGGATGAAGTTTTATAAAGCTTGATTTGGGAGGTGAGGTTCTCCAAGAAAGCAAGCTCTGCACTCTTAGCATTTCAAAACAAGCACATCCTTTTGTTCTGAACGTTACCAGCAGCCATCCCTTGTCCTGGAGAAAAGACCTTCAAAGCCCCTCTCAGGCGATCTCAGTCCTTGCCTTCGCTGCTCTGAGTGCATCTCTCTTCCAAAATGCCGTTGTCTTTTTGCCAAAGTGCTGAATTACATTGCTGGATGTGGCTAAATGTTTCGATCAGGGCTGTGATGTGGCTCAGGGAAGCCGTGCTGCTTGCAAATTACGGCACTTCGTGCTGCTTTTGACTAGCAAGCGTTCTGAGAGGTCACATCTCCTCTCACCAAAGCACTGCTGTCCTTCCCAATAAGGGCTTCCCCAAGTTAAAGGTCTCACGTGCAGCATCTCACTTTATTCCTGCCTTTCATACTTCTTTTCTGGCATTTGACATATGCAGTGCGAGCTGCTGGGCTGAGAGCTCTGCTGCATGTGATCCCTTATGGAAGAGAGCAGCGAGGCAGCACGCTTACTTTCTCTGGTATTGCTTGCACATGTTCTCGAGTCGTATCTCTCTGCTAGGGGTAAATCAGATTTATATGTCCATGTGCACTTCAGAAACACCCCGCTGTCACTTGCATTTAGTCCTTGTTCAGCCATCAGCAGGCAGCTCTGGGGCAGTTGCTAAAGACCTGTTATTAGGGTAACACTTAGAGCTGGAGTACCAAGGAGATGGATTTGTACATCTGTAATTCATGTAACCTTGATGTCAGCTATATTGGTGCTTAAGGGCTGATTTGCTATGCCCAATTTGCAGGTGCAGTCACTGTGGCTGAGCACACAGTTGTGTGCATGCAATGGCTGTGTCACCTGCACCAGTTTTATGCCTTTGGGTGGCTAGGTTGGAATTCTGTGGGTAAGGGAAGAGAAATACACCCAGCTGTGACAGTCTCTCCAGTCCCAAATCTGCTTTTCTCACTATACCCTCAGCTTGTCTTCTGTCTTCCTTGCTTTCCTTTGTTGTCGTGTTCTCTCCATGAAGGCAGTGGTCCCTCTATGCAATTTTTTGTGACTATTTCTTGTCACTTTAATTAACTTTTGCAGTCAGTAAGCCAAATGTTTCTTGTCTTCTGTCCACAGAGCAGCTTCTGGAATGCTTTATGTCTCACCTCTGCCCATCATCTTTCTTAAGCTCTCCTAATGCAAACAGCTCACTGAGGCTCTTGTCATAAATGATTTTGCTTTTGATTTCTGTTGAAACAAAGAGGCGTCCTGGAATGTGCCATACTGACACCATAAGAGTTAAAATGTCTGGCTGGACTGCTGTACTGTGAATTTTCTCAGACCTGCAGTCATTTCTCTAACAGCAGCGCACGAGATGATAGTCATTAAAATGTCTTGATGAACAAAATACAGACATTTGTTCAAAATAATCACAGCACACGGCCGTGTTATGCAGGACAACACAACTACTCTGTGTGCACTGACAGCTGAGGTCATACCAAGAGTTAAAACACAACTATTTTTATTGGACATTGCTGCAAAGATTTATAAACCCATTTCTCCGTATAGCGCATATTGGTAATAGATTGCACTCCAAAGTGTGGTCTCACTATTTACAGTACAGTATGTGCTTTCCTTTTGCTGACACCCATGGAAAGGAAACTGTTGCACAGCAGCAGATGATAATTTCGATTGGTTTTCCTCCTTCCCTACTCCCACCCTTGTTTTGGAGACACAGAGAGGGGCTGTAAAGCAATTTTGAATAACATGGCCCTGTCACTCGCTGGTCATCAGTCCTCAGCCTTTTAGAGCGCTTTGGAACCAAATTCTTGATGCCAGTGCTTTCCTCCTGTGTGTTCGAGTGGCTTTTTGAACAAATCTGTACTAAAGTAATCAGAAAACAAAAGGAAAATGATGATGTCTGAAGGGATACGACGTTCCCCTTGAGCACGTTAGATCAGCACCCTTGAATTGCAGATTCTGAGGGCTCTGTTATAATGCAAAGGAAAGCACAGAGCTCTTAGTCTGCGCAAGCCTGGCATTTTGCTGCTGTCACCTTCATTTCTCTTGCAGGAATAGACATGCACTGTTCAAAGGGCTGTACAGCAGCTTGAGTGTAACCACTTATGTACCTCAGGATCCTCTTGGCTGTAAATTTGTAAACACAGTAGGTTGAAAAGATGGTTTTATTGTGCTGGGCATGGCAAGCAATTAATACAAAAAGAATACAAGAATTTTAAGAGCTCCTTCAAGCACAGCCACGTTGACCGAAACCAAATACTGCTGCTTTGGGTTGGCTTTTAACTATTGCAGATCTAAATCTGAGAAGTTTAGAAGTACTGAAATTTCAATGATTGGTGAATGCTCGGATGGTTCTGGTTTACATCACAGTTTGGAAATGTTGGCTTCACTTCTTCGCTTTTTGAAGTGCTTTTTTCTGCAGTTCTGGGTTATAAATTTCCCTTAGCATCCAGTCGGACACCCCCAGTTCAGAGTGCTTTAGCAAGATGTAAACCGCTGTAAGGTTACAGCAAAACGGTGTGAGAAGTGCCTTGAAAAAGCTACCATGTACGACAGGTTTCCTTCTCAATTTTTAATCTATTTGTCCAGATGTTGAAATGAGTATTTTTTGGAGCCTGACGAGTATTTTTGCACTGCTTCTTGTACAATTAGGCTTCCACTTCGATGGCAGAGTTTGCAGATGCTAACGAATGTGGTTTGTGTTGGCAGTGGGACTCCATCTGTATCAGCTTTGTTTCAAAATACTCAAAAGGTCCAACTCACAAGTCGTCAACATGGTGTTTTTATAAGAGTTTGGCAACTTAGCACCAGATGCTGGGAAGTGCAGAATGTGGCTCTTTAAATGACTCCATAATGGTAGTAACGCTTTCAGATTTGAATTCTGTGCTGTGTTTTTATTGGATTCTATTGAATCCCGCGCTGAGTTTTAAGAGGTTGTTTTACATGCAGCTTTATGCGACCCCATGCTTATCATGCACACGTTGTGAGCACTATCAGCAATAAATAAAGCTTTCTCCAGTTTGGGCTTAGGAGAGCTGGATCCTTCTGTTGCCATATTGCTTGTCTTCGATGCAGTTTCCATGGGTGGAAGCATACATTTGGAAACTTCATGCTTCTAAATACACAACTGTGCACACTTAATTTTGTGAATATTGTTGAAGCTGCTGCTGAAATCATCCCACTGTACAGCTTTGGTGTGTTTCTAACTCTCACTGTTTTTCTTTAGGCTGTTCTGAGTCGTTCAGCTCCTTGTTTGCCCGGTGTGTGCGTGGCAGCATCCATCAGCGCTGTGTGTTCCTGAAAACAGGGATTTGAGCTGGGTGCCATCCCTTTGTGTTTCTCTGTAATTACAGGTCATCTCTTTTATAAATTTGGGATCTCAGAATCTGACTGGTATCGAATCAAGCAGAGCATAGACTCCAAGTGCCGAACAGCCTGGAGGCGGAAGCAGCGGGGGCAGAGTCTGGCTGTGAAAAGCTTCTCCAGGAGAACGCCTTCGTCGTCATCTTACAGTGGTTCAGGTAAAGAACCACTTTTTTTTTTTAATCTTTGTATCTGCAATTGTCTTTCAATATACCTTGCACAGGTGTGGTGGCAATGCTAAGTCACAGCTTGAAGCAGTGATTGAGCACCTGGTGAGAAAGCAGGGCCAGCCTAGGGGAGCTCAGGTGTGTGCAGTGAACCTGAGTGATGGAAGGGATGGAGCCAGGATCCACCCCTTCCCAGCCCTCATTTAAGGGTTGGCAGTGGAGGTGAGGGTATTTTGCTGGTAGCTCCTGTGTACCTGAGGCCTTTTGAAGGTAAGCAGCTTCTTTTGTTCCTGTGTCTATGGCTGTTGCATTTGAGCAAGCCCTCACTTGCTGTAGCCTAGGGCTCTGCTTCTTTGCCTTTGCTGCTGCATGTTCCATCGCATTGCAGATTTTTTTTCTTAAGGTATAGCTGTGACTGGTGCACACTGTACCTGCAAATTTGTTTTTTTTTAATAAGAAATATAAATTGAGACAATCTTCCTCTCTTTTTTTTTAGTGGATTTTGTATTATTATTTTTTAAGTACTGTTTATCTTTGGCAAGGAGAGCTTTCCGTTACTCATTACACTACCAGCATATTTCTGCAGTGCTCCTCGAGGAGTGACTGCAGTGTTCGTTTAGTAATTGGAGGCAGCCAATCATAGTTAAATCATTGTAGATTCAGTGCAATCCAGCCACCTTCTGGTGTATGTAGAGCCTTTGGTGGCCTCCTGGGGCTCATACTGTAGTCAGTCTCAGGTAGCAAGAACATCTATTGCTTCTACAAACTGTGGCTGTAAAACCACTGATTGGAACGTACTGCTGACCCAAGAAAGGAAACGAGAGGTGTGTTTGTACACCGGAAGGAGAGGGAGAAGGGAAACTGTCTCTAAAGAAGTTGTAAAATATGGACTTGTCGGGAAAGAAAGCGTAGCACCTCCCATTCCATGAGAGAGTTGCCTTTGGTGATTTGTGTGTTCTCTGAACTTTACTGGTATGGTTGGGAACGTCCATCCTGTGTGCTAACTGGAACAGTTCACGGTGTGCAGCATCACACGGGTAACTTGCTGTGATGGACTGTAAGTAAAGGCATTTCATCTGCAACTGACGTTCATGAGTGGAGTCAAATGAATAAACCTTCCTCCGTGTGTTCACACCATTTAGTGGGACGTGCTAAATTTTGCTTATAAAGTATTTTCCTCTGTAGAGATTAAATATGTTGCAGCCGATTCTGTGTTTCCACATAGGTGTGTAGGCATGAATAATAATAACAAATGAAAAATACCGAGCTAAGAAGTGTTCTCATAGGACGTTTCTGGCTCATGCTTTTAATATAAAGCAGTGTTATGGGACATTTGTACATCGTATATTAAAACCAGTGCTTTGGAAGTGAGCCCAAAGAAAAGGAAGCAAGTTTATTTGCCTGCATAAAATTTTTGGTTGCATGTTAACACTAACCACTGTATCTCATGCAAAGAAAGCCAAAATCTGCTTTCAATGGAAAATTTTATGTGCTGGAACTGGGAATCAAATCCAAAATTTTCAAATTAAAACAACTAATCAACCTAATGATAACCATAAGCTGTATATATATGTTGATGGGATTTTTATTTTCAGTCTCCTTAGAGTAAAAATGCAGTAGTGAGGGGTTGTTACAGGCCTCTGCTCATTAGGCCATACACTTTGTCTGTCATTGAGATTTATTGTTAAAAAATATTATCTTTAATCTCCTGGTTGGGAGCTTTGGAGAGACGTATAAGCACAGTTTCAGGGAGTTCTTAACTTCAGAAAGCCATAAAGTAATATGTTGTGGGTTGTTTCTTTCATTAAGCTGAAACCTCCAGGTGTTTTCTTTTAGCCCTATCCCAGTTCCACAAACACCACTCAGCGTTGTCTTGTTCCTTGGGCACAAATGCACCTGGGGTAACTCCTGGGATTTGAGCTGGTCCTCCCATCTCCTGTGTTTCCCCAGTGCTCTGTGCATCCTGGGGCTCCACTGTGCAGCACGTCTCAGCTCTTCTGGGTAGCAAAGAGGCGGCTGCACGTCTGAAGTATGCTCCTAAAAATGATGAAGACCCAAAATACGGGCTGAAGTATGGTGAAGGTCAGTCGAGGCATCTTGACACGTCATTTGCAGGACTGTATATAAGCCGTGCAGCCAAAAGTAGAGAGCTGGCAATAGCATTAACATCTGCCTTTGGTAATGGTACGTGAAAATGTTCCATGGATTCTGAGTTTTTTGTTAATTTCTTTAAAATATTGCTCTTGCTAAGAATGTCACTGGCATCGTTTTCTGGGAGGCTGTAAAGATGTTGGACGAATTCACTGCTACATTCACACCCACTGTGAAAGCTGTGTTAGAAAAACAGCCCTTTTCTCAGGGCCAGGTGGTCCTCAGGGAAACTAATTGCATTCTTAAGGCAGGTGGGAGTGGGATTTCACCTGAAGGAAGAAGAGGTAGGAGGGAAAGTAGGATGGTGGGATGGATAAGGGGCTGAGTCAGAAGAAGGGAAGAATCGAAGATAGAAAGGAAGAGGATTCACATGCTGTTCAGAAAGGTAACTGTCATTGCTGCAATGATCCTGGTCTGTTCAGGTATCTCCGTGAGCTGCTCAGGCTTTGTCTTTGTGGTTTGACATCTCTGGAAGCCCTCGATGGAATTACAGCATCATAATTCACAGGCATCTGTTCTTTATTATATACGCTGTATAGTGGATATAGCAGAATTCCTGCTGCCAGTTAGCAGGAAAGAGAAGTAATATTTCACAGCTCTGAAGTAAAGGAGGTCTGTATTTCACAGTTATGACAACATAGCTGTCAAGTATGGCTTTTTAAAGTGTTACATATGAACCCAGACAGCTTTTATGGTAGTGTTTGTTTCAAGGGGCAAGTTAAGGTGAGCCTCAAATGGTCTGGAATGCAGCTACTTGAGAACCTGTCTTTCCCACTATTGTTAGCAAGGCTGTTAGGTCAGCTTCTAGGTGTGCTCTGCAGAGGAATATCTGTGATTGGTTTCACTGTGTAATACCTGCTCCATGCCCCTTTGTATGTAATGGGCAGCTTTTTTGTATTCCTCCATGTATTGCTTAAAAATGGATTAGGAATAACCATGGGATAACACCTTCTGATTAATAGCAAAATGGTCACCATTTCCTAAGGAAGCTTTAGGGCTCGCTTTGGAGGTGTGGTGAGGCACTGGCACAGGTTGCCAAGGAGGCTGTGGATGCCCCAGCCCTGCAGGCATTCAAGGCCAGGCTGGATGTGGCTCTGGGCAGCCTGGGCTGCTGGTTGGTGACCTGCACACAGCAGGGGGAAGGAGCTGGATGAGCACTGTGCTCCTTTTCAACCCAGGCCATTCTGTGATTCTGTGATTTTATGTTCCCATAGCATTCAGAAAACACTTCTTTTTGAAGATGCTCCACTGCTATCAACAAATATTCTGAGTAGATGCATAGTGTCTGCCATGCAGCTGAGCTGTTCTCATTAAGTGTTGATTTAATTATCATAACTGTAATCATTAAGTGATGATTAAATACGATTTTGAGGACCTGAGTGTGAATGAATGAACTCCACATTCCCCAAATGAAGTCTTTTTCCGTAGCTTGGCAGTGTTTTTCTGACTACAAACTTGTAATATATTGTAGTTCATATTAAAGTTGGGATGAAAAGGTACAACAGAAAAAGACTCAAATCCAAAGCAGTTGTTTGGCTTGAAGTAATATTATTTTCATCACCTCTCTCTGGGATCTGATAATAGCAAGGTGGCTTTCTGTTATATCTTCATATAATGGTATATGTTTAAATCAACAGAAAGTTATTGGCACTTGCTTCAGATGTTGTAAAGGAGCACCATTCTCTTTTGTTAAATCACAGAGTAATAGAATATCCTGAACTGGAAGGGACCCACAGAGATCCTGGAGTGCAACTCAATGTGTATCACAGTGTTTCTTGAATGTTGCTATGTGAGAAGTGTGGAATGGCTTCATCCTTTTCGGTTTGGCAGTGAAAAATTGTTGAACAGCTCAATGTGTGTCCTGGTTTCAGCTCTGTCATTGGAAATAGTATTTGTGTTGGTTCTTGACGTAGTGTCAGATCAGCATGGCTCCTGCTCTGCTGCGCTCCCTCTCCTACGAATTATGGCTCTTGATTTACCAGAGGTGCTTTTTAGAAGCAATTAATTCGCTTCATTTAAAAAATGAAATAAAACACAGCAGTCTGGAACTCACCTGCCTGTGACCTGATTTGTGCTGCTCTGCTTTTGAGGGATCTTACGGGTGGTTGACCACAGCATCAGCGAGGCTGCAGGGATTCCATCTCCAGCTGGTTGCAGTCCTGAGCAAACTGCTGTGGTCAAGCCTGGTTTGAGCAGGGGGATTGGATTAGGTGATCTGCAGAGGTCTCTTCCAACCTCATCTGCTCTGTGGTTTGGTGGGTTTTATGAGCATTGAGTTATTGCACATGTAATAGATAACTTGGAAATATTTACATCCGAGAAGAATTGCTGTTCTTGAGCTTAATTCTTCTCCACTTGTTGAACGCATCCAAACTTGTAGGCTTTTTCTGCTGCTTGTGCATAGAAATCCTCATGGTGTGTGGCTTTGATTTGCATTGTGCGTGTGAAAATGATAACATATTTCCTCTCTGTTCTGTTCACGATAAGGAAAAATTAGCAGTGGAAATGTGGCAGAGAGCACAAGGCCGAGCCCACAGTCCTTGCCCGGACCCCACAGGTTTTTGGCACTTGTTGTCGTGTATTGTTCATGTTTTAAGAGCTGAAGAGGAACTGAGCTGCAGACTAGGATCAGGAAGCTGGTAGGGAGATACCAGTGAACGCCTCTTCTCTGTCCTCCACCCCTTTGGATGCTTATTAAGATTGGTCTACATTTAATTGACTGAGCGGCTTGACAGCATCCACAAGATTTATGGCTTGCATAAAGTTGTAGCAGATTATTAAATGGAGACAGAAGTTGTTTCCTTATTTTTTCTGGCTCTTCCATTGCCTGTTGTTGGACTTGAGGCATTAATTGCAGTGGGTTGCTCATCTTCGAGCCAACGCGCTACTCCTTCATGTGTGCTTTTGTCTCTCCCTTTTTCTGATACAAGTTGTGCACGTGGCTGCCATGATAATTTAGAGAGATGCTCTTGTTAAATTCGTTAGCAGTCTGTGGAGGGAAGGGAGGAGGGAATGAGTTTTTTGAGAGGAGGATTAACTGCAGAGTGCCTTCTCTCCTTTTCTTTTAATTTCTCTTAAGATTGTTAAAGCTGTTATCACAGTTTTCCATATTGGAATTATTAGTTAGGCCATGGCTTTGGGATTTACATGTAGATTTGGGCTGAAGTGCTCAGCTGTGCCAAGTTGTCACATGTGAAAACAGATGGCGTGGCCAAATCTTCAAAGCAGTTCTGCAAAACTGAAGCTGTTGAGCACTGGGTGAGTCAGGTTGAGATAATGGTTTACAAGTTAGAGTTGTAGTCCTGGGTAATGGTGTATTTTTGCCCCCCCCTTTCTTGTTTTTAAAGAGGGCTTTTCTTCATCTGCCCATTAACCTCTCCTTGCTAGAACTACATATCAAGGAGATGAGAAAACACATCCTAGGCTGTAAGCAGAAATGTGGAGCCTACAGGGAAGCAAAGCACTTTGGAATGGCAGCATACAAGTGAGGGGACTTAGCTGAAATCCCATCAGCTGCAGAATCCAAACCTCCTCCATTTCCTTCCAAAATGAGAACGCATGCTCAACTGATAAATACAAAGTCCAGGGAGAATAGGAAGAAACAAATGCTGAAGGGAAGAAGGAGTACTTCAATTTTTTTTTTTTTTCCTCCTGTATCACAGCATAAGCAGCTGTGGAATGGTCAGGGCAGCAGTGCTGTTGTCTGGGTGGCTCCAAGCTCATCTCCATGAGGGTGATTTGGGATTGCCATAGGAACGTGCTCAGTAGCAGTGCTGTGTGCTGCTCAGCTGATGTCCAAGCGTTGCACAGCACGAGTTCAGCTGTATGGCTTCTCTGTGCCAGGGATTCTCTAACATATCAAAGTTGTACATGCAAAGCCAGATAGTTTACATGATGGTGATTTATAACTGTTGACACATCCTCTATTCAAGCTGTGTGCTATTCATGTTTGTGTTTGTTTTTAATGGGGGATGTTTAAAATGGATAAATATTGCTTTTGTCTGGTCAGATATTTGGAGAGAAGTGGTGATTATAAAGGCTGTTTTGTTATTAGACACATTTCAATCCTCTTCTTTATTCTCAAAGAGGAAAAAAGGGGGAAAAAAATCACAAAACAAATAAAATCGAGCCAACTGTGGTTGTTGCAGTGAAGTCAACATGAAAACTATTCATAGGCCGTGGAAGACATATGCAGCAGGATGGCATTCAGTCCTTATCTTCTGTTCCCTTCTGAACAGCTTAACTTCTGGCATCTGTGAGCAAAAGATGGTTTATAAAGTTGAAAATGAGTTTTTCCATATAATATATTGGTACTTGACACTTGTGTGTGTGTGTGTGTGTGTGTGTACAGTGTGTAGATATGAAGATACATAGGTACATGGATGCTTATCTAAATGAAGGCTCATGTATTTGGACATCTGTGTCGATGTTGGGCTGTAACTCAGCTGTTGAGCTCTGCAGCAGGGCAGTGGGAGGACAGAATCAGCACTTGAAGTGGACGATGAAGCCACTGACCATGGAAAGCATGAGCAGGTGTCATAACATGGCACCAGGCTGTGGTGCTTCTATTTGGCTGCCATTGATGTTTCTCATATCACAAACAGAATTGGTTAACCTGGTCCTGAGTGCTGTACAGCACTGTGGGAGGTTCTGGAATTGCACAGGGCTGCATTTAAGAAGCGATGCATTTTGGGGTGTTACCTGCTAATCAAATGCAAGGTATCCAATGGGTACCAAAGCCATGTACTTGTGTTTGCTGAGCTATTCCATTAGTGTTCTGGTTGTAGTTACACATTTGGGGATTGTTGACATAATTACAGCTGCTTGGTTATTAAACAACTGAACTTTTCAGCAAAGAAGTAAATACAAGCTTGGTGGCATTGAATTCGTTTCCAATCCCCATGTTCTGACTTAGGCTCAAAATTGTCTTCTTCCACAAACATTTGCAGGCACGATGAAAGAAGGACACCAAATGGATGATTTTATTGAAGGACATTTCCATTAAAATTTTTGTATGATTGAATAAAGCTCAGTCTTGTGAAAGCAGCATTCTGTTCTCAGGCTAATCTTGGGCTATTAAGGAGAAGTATGAAAAACTTAAGGAAACCAGCTTCCTGTTACATTGGTTGTGCTTAAAAACACACTGCATCAGCCATCTCTGAGCAGGATGAGGCCCTGCCAGCCTTTATTTAAACAATTCATAACATCTTGTAAGAAAATTATCTACAGCAGAAGTAGAGTGACAGCACTTCTTAAATATTTTTATTACAGCTTCCTCCACTTGAAGGGTTTGAAAGCCTTATAGCATGAATGCTACTGTGTGTTAAATGTTAATGTGTTTTATGTTCCCATGTAGCGTAAAAGTCGTTATGAGAGCAATAAATACTCTGGAAAAGATGTTGTAAAACAAACTTGCTGCTTCAAAGATTTTGTCTGATAATATTTTTGTAGCATAGCAAAAGAAAACCATTAAACTGATTGTAGAAGCACTGTATATAGAAAAGCCTGTCTTCAAATACATTATTTTAAGAGCCTGTTATGACAGTGCTGTTCTCATAGTCGTCTCAGATGTAGGGAGAAAGGAAAAGAAGCTGGGACTCGTGCAGAATCTTGCTCATCTCTGCAACATGGGGACCTTTCAGGGCTCTTCCCAATGGGGATGCACTGTCTGGTGCCATTTCCCTGTAGTGATGTCTTCTCTCAGATTGCCTCTGCTCCCTTGTATTCCGTTACACCCTTCTGGTATGGAATTATTGACATTATTGTGTTATTATTGACCACCACATGCATAAAAACTTCAGGTTTCAAGGAATGATGGTATTTGAGTGGTTGTGTATTACGATCTAATTCTAGTTTGTTTACTTGCCTCTTATGTTTGAGGATCTTTTCCATGAAGGTGGAAAACCAAGAAAATGAATGTCTGTCAGCTTGTAATGCAGGTTAGTCAGGTAAAATCTACTGCTGAGTTTCCTGGTGGCTGTCACAGCGAGCAGAAGGAACCAACCAGGTCCTGTAGTGTTCAGCTGCATAGCAAGTCTGTGTGCTTTGCCTGTCATTTGACCTTTGCAGATCTCTCAATCTAGATTCAAAAGATGCTTTTTAAATGTGTGCTTTCACAGAGGCAAAACAGCGTTTGGGGCTCCATTGAAATTTGTAGCAAACGAGCAACGATGTGCGTAAAAACATTAACATGGAAATGATCTGCGTCTGCTTCCTTGTATTCCTCTGTTTTTAAGAATGCTTTGTTGCACGGCTGCTGGCGTGAGATACACAGATGTAACAAAGGTAGATTTGTGTCTCTTTCAGAGGGTCCTCAGAGCTCAGTGTCAGCTTCAAATGAGATCCAGCAGAACCAACCACAGGCACTGCACTACGCACTGGCCAACGCCCAGCAGGTTCAGATCCACCAAATAGGAGAAGATGGACAAGTCCAAGTAGTATGTATTCAGCCTTTTCTAACTTGCTCTGTTTAGACAATCCACGTTAATATAAACTTTGCTTCAACTGAAATTTAATTTTTCTTATTGTTCCTAATAACTCATTGTCATTTAGTGAGCGTGACTTTCAGAAAATAAACATTGAAGGCTTATGTAAAGAGTTATTGGCAAGAATATCCAATCCATGCAGGACTTGCTCGCAAAATCATTGCAGATAAATATGCATTCATTTCTGTATCTCCTATGAAGAAAGGTTGAGGGAACTGGGCTTATTTAGCTTGGAAAAGAGAAGGTTCTGGGGAGACCTGATTGCGGCCTTCCTGTACTTGAAGGGAGCGTTTAAACAGGAGGGGGAACGGCTGTTTGTGAGGGTGGATGGTGATGGGACAAGGGGAATGGTTTTAAACTGAGACAGGGGAGGTTTAGGTTGGATATGAGGAGGAAGGTTTTCAGCCAGAGGGTGGTGAGGCACTGGCACAGGTTGCCCAAGGAGGCTGTGGATGCCCCATCCCTGCAGGCATTCAAGGCCAGGCTGGATGTGGCTCTGGGCAGCCTGGGCTGCTGGTTGGCGACCTGCACACAGCAGGGGGTTGGAGCTGGATGAGCGTTGTGGTCCTTTGCAACCCAGGCCATTCTGTGATTCTATCTAGAA
The DNA here is from genome assembly GCF_019232065.1 of Centrocercus urophasianus. Lineage (NCBI taxonomy): Eukaryota > Metazoa > Chordata > Aves > Galliformes > Phasianidae > Centrocercus > Centrocercus urophasianus. The sequence continues at coordinate 15,691,113 of NW_024884755.1, forward strand.
TTGAGAAGTCAAGTCTCTGCCTGGCCCTTTGCTTGCATTTGTTCCCATAATACTAACAGCAGTCTTACAGCCTGTACCATTCACCCTAAAGTAACAGTTCTAACTATGACTTTCGAAACAAAAATGCATTTATGTGATTCACAGAATCATAGCTTCATTTATTTTCAAGTATGACTGCATTCTCAGGCATTTTTGAACATCTGTTGGCCGAACGGTTACATGTGTATTCATTTAGATACATGTATATAAGCAGAAGTTATAAATATTGACATTTTTTGACCGCAAGACAGCTATCAAAGCTCAGACAACGATTTTTTTTTTTTTTTAAGACAAGATTTGTGTATTCTGACCAAACATACCTTAGTTCAGCTCCTGTGTGCCACGGTTTAACTGCAACAATCATTTTTTTCTTTAAATTATATGTAAGAAAGGAAGAAAACAATGAAAAGATGGATGGTGCAGTGTTTCTCACACATGTGGTTTCTGATATGCAACATTCAGAAGTAGTAAATTACATCTCCACGTCCACTCCTCTGTAGAAACCTGAGGATGCAATGCATACAGTCCACCTGCCATTAGCTTTCAGAAACTTTGGCTTTTGCAGCTTTTATGCACTCTCATATAAGGCGTAAACCTTTTTCTAAGGCTTTTTTAATGGCTGTGTTCATGATTTTAAGGTACCCAGAAGCCTTGAGTGTGGGCCTGTGGGCAGCATACAAGCACAGAGCAGGACTGAATGGCAGAGATGTGTACAGACCTGTGCGATGATGTAAACCCTCTGTCCATAGAAACCAGGCTGCAGGAATCTTAAGAGCTACTGAGCAGCATGGCAGCCCATAATACCCACTGGTCTGCCTGTTGCAAGGGTTTTGGTCAGTGCCACTGCAGAGAAGAGTTTGGGTAGGATAATGAGGTGCCTTTGGCCAATACTTCTGTCAATACTCAAGTGAGAGAGGTGGCAGACAGAGGAACTTTCATCTCACTTTGGTCATAAGCTCACAAGATAACATGGTAAGGTTCTTTGTCTCTTGGTTTTTCCCTGTATACTTTAAGGAACACACCTTGGTTGCTTTTTGTGTCAGTTGATTGTTAAAGAGTTCTTTAAAGTCTCGAAAGACAAAGTAGGAGAATGACGTGAAATACAGGGATGCAATGGACAAAATAGTTATGTTTGTGGATCTGAGTGATGAAAGTTTACCTCATTAAAAAAACTATCTGGGTCTGCCAATCATCTTTTAAGTAATTGTTGTGCAATCTGGGAGAAAAATCAGCTAATACCCACAATTGAAACATGGTCATAATTTGCCTGGCATGTAGGGAGGGATATGAAGCAGATGAAGATGGTGTTGCTTTTTTAATTCTAAGGAATGAAGCACGTGAGGCTGAGAGTCATTACTATCACAGTAGTCATTTATACCGTGTGGATGTAAAGCAAATCAGTGTTGAACTGAATGCTGGGGATTTCCTGAATGTCTGTAAGCTTTAAGAGTTAAGATTCAGAAAGGTTTTGGTGGAATTCACAAACAAACTACAGAGGCTGTCCTTGAAGGCCAGCTCTGTATCTGCAGAAGATGAGCGAGCAGTTTTGTTTTGGAATGCTATGAGATACAAAGGCAAATAAAGTCACCTTCTTCCCCCTTCCTCCCCCCGTCCCTAGGCAGAAAGGATTGCTTGTTTGAAAATGCTGTAAATGGATCTTTTAAATGTTCCTTGCTTTTCCCTGGGAGCCCTGAGAGCTCAGTGTTAAGGAGGGAAACTGATTCTAATCTCGACGTGGACTGGGCTGTGCTCTAATTTTATATACAGTCTCTATTGTCAGAGTGATACTTTCAGTATGTTTTTTCTCCCTATAAATAGATGCTTTCCTTCCAAAGGAAATGAAACTGTTTGAAATAGAGGGATCTGTGTTTCTTTGAAAATCACATGCAATTGTTCTTGTGTTATAAAATAAGAAGAGCCTTTGACAGAATTCCAAATGATTATCTTTAATCTCTGTCTCATGCAGGCATATTAAAATGAACACAAAGCCTTATAAACTCCCAAGTAGGTTATTTAGAATCCAATCTCCCTCCAGGTAAATCACAGGGGCAAAGACCTCTCTGGGCTGGTGAGGATGCACAAGGAATTCCTTCCAGCCTCTTAACCACGTTTCAATCAAATGATAGGCATGATGCCATTCTGCAGGGGTGGTGTGGCCAGCCACGCTGAGCATTAACCTTATTAAAGCCCCTAGGGCAGATTCTCAGCTAATACAAGCCAGTGTAGCTGCATTGGAATTGCTAACCTTATGCCAGTTTATAGCAGCTTGAGAGGTTGCTATTAGCGTGGCAGCGTGCCTCGCCGTAACTTGGCTAATGACAAAATGCATGTGATTTTAAAATAACCTTTTAGAGACAATCTGTGAGTAGTTTTGTCGTAGCTCTTTGAAGAACTGAGTTTCCAAGGCCTTTAAATGGGTTTCTTATTTTGAACTCATCCGTTTGGGAGAGCTAATGCCTCTCTACCAACTCCTGTTAGTCCCATGTATCAGTCACAATTGCAGGTTCTTCCTTTGTAGAGAAATGTACTATATGAATGTGCTTTTTATTATTATTATTATTATTATTATTATTATGCCCATTTTCTTTTCCTCTGATGTGAAAAGGAATGACTGAAAGATGGCAAAATATGGGTACACTTAAGTTAAAGCAATCTTAAACGTTTTCCATTGGAGAAGTCTTTTTCTTCCACCTACAACTGTGAATGTTTTAACTGCATTCCATCCAAACAAGTAGTTTCTTGCTCTAGTTTTGGTTTCCTTCTGATGCTTCCTGGTGTTTTCTTTTGTTGTGGATCCCGCAGGGCCATCTCCACATAGCCCAGGTTCCTCAAGGCGAGCAGGTCCAAATCACGCAGGACAGCGAGGTGAGCCAAAGCTTTGGGTACACGTGGGTACAACGTGGGGCCCTGATGTGGGAGCCTGTGTGAGATGTCCATGACTGTGCTAAATGGTCTTTGTTGGAGATGGAGCTGGGTACTCGGAGCATTATAGGGAACCTAGGCTGGGTGCTTGCATCCTCGTTGAGGAGAGGCAGCATTGTGTAGGTGTGCAAACTGGCTGTGTTGGGAATGCTGTGTCTTTAATTGTGTAAACTCTTCAACAGGAGTTTGGAGAGTAGTCAGACTTCATCTCGTGAAGATGCATTCCAGACTGAAGTGAATTTACCTTCCTCACGCATCGAGCAATCTGGCGCTGCGCTATTTGCACTTCATAATTTTTTCCGTAAAAATGGAACGATAGAAGGGAAACGGAGAAATCCAGTACTGAACCCTCCAGTTTGAGCTCTGTTTTCCACTCAGGCAAAAGGACCACTGCAGCTGCTCCGTGCAACTGAGTGGGGAAACTGTTGGTTATTTCAGCATGTATAGAAACTCCTAACTGCAGGGGCTGCTGTCTTATTTCTTCTGCTCTCAGACTTTGTTTACGTGAGGGAGCAATAGCAAAATAAAGTTAAGAGTAAATACTGACTGCAGTATTTACTGTATATGATTTCCTCATAGCCATATCTTTTTGTGGGTTAGTTGAATCCATTTCCAAAGCGTCCAAATAAAAATTCTTTAAACCAGTGTTGGTATAGAGGAATATTGACACAGGGAGGTATTGAAAGGTAAATATTATGATAAATACTATGTAAATATTACAGTTAAAAGCAGTGTTCCTGATAAAGCTCTTCAGACCGAGGGAGCAGCAAGGAAGGATCAGAATGTGCTGCAGTGAGTTTGGGACAGTTTGGAGTGTGCACCATTGGTGTAAAAGCTGCTGGAAAAGTAAAAAGCCATTCATTGTGTCCAGTTATAATCGATGCTGGGGTTTAAATGCCTGCATCCATGGGTTGGGAGCTGTTGGGTGTGAGAGAGTGAAGGGTTATGTTGCTCTGTGACAGATGCAGACATCTGGTTTTAAGTTTATTGCAACGTATGCAGCTTCAAAAAAAACAAAAAAAAAAAAAGAAGAGGAAGTGTTGCCAGTAAGAGAAAATGTAGAAAATATGCAAATCAAAGAACTAATTTGTTTTCCTGAAAGCAATGTCCTTCTTTGTGTTAGGGCAGCGGGTTTTTGCTTTGTCCTTGTGCATTTAACAGGGCATCCCTGAGCATATGGGTGAAAGCTTCCCTTTGTTACCATTCTTCTTTCACTTTTAGACTTTGTGGCTGCAGATCCCTTCTAAGCACTTGATGTTATTTGGTTTGTTGCAATGGCTGCAGTTCCTGTAACAGAACCGTGCTGGCCTTCAGCATGAAATATTGGTGAAACAAAAACCTGTTAGCACAGACTGACTTTCTGGCAGCATCCTGTGCTGATAAGTCTTGCACAACTGATTCTAGTTCAGTAAGGCTTTGACTTACATTGGCACTTACATGTGTATATGGAAAAAGAACAATCCTAGGAAAACTTGCTGGTGCTGAAAGCCCTCCTTGCTTTTTTTTATAACAGAAGTCTGTTGATCCTCTGTGGTTAAAGCACTGAGCATTGAAGCATATCTGAATTGCCAAGATAGCCCTCAGAAATGTTTCCTCAATTAGTAGATATCCTTAATATTGAAGTGGTTTGATAATGAGATGAGAAACGGGCTTTCTTCATGAGTGAGCAGTTTTCTGGATTCACAGCTTGTTAATTGTCAATGCTTTTTGTCTTACAGGGGAACCTGCAGATACATCAAGTGCACGTTGGGCAGGACGGGCAGGTAGGAACAGAGCTGAGCTCTGAGCACCTTCCTGCTTTATGATTGGTATTGCATTGGAATGATTTCACATTATGAGTGTTTTACAGAGCAAAACCTGTTCTGGGCTTTAAGCAAGCAGCAGTGTGAAAACATAAATTCAAGTGTTTTGTCTGTGGGCTTGAAGCATGTGATCGAACTTATACCATTCTTCCTGCCATAGGCTTTATCCCTGTGTTTTCTACTTTCTTTGGCCTCTTCACTCCAATGTTTACTAACTGGATTGATTATTTGGTGTACAGTATGTTCTTTTCCATGTTATCAACTGTCACTGGGGCCAGATGTGGGCTGCAGGCTGTGCAAACTGACGAACGTTTATTGCTGAGTTTTAGGCAGCTATTTTTTCATTATATGGCTGTTTTGGGAGAAACAGATCTTTCACATCTGCTTTTGTTCTTTCTGATAAGATGGTTTTATTGGGTGCGTGTGCATACATGAGGTAAGGAAAGAGTTTTTGCTATGAGTGATGAGTCAGTAAGTGTTTAAATGAGCAGAATGTCCACGTTAGTTGGCAGTGTTGTTAACGTATGATCTCAGGCACACTCTGCTCAATGCTGAATTCTATTACTGTGTTCACAACGATATTCCTGTATGGAGCTTTCTAGGTGGACTACTTGATTTTACAAAACAAAAAACTGTTGTGAGTCTTTGCTGTTCGTGTTCAATATTAATAAGCTGAGATATTTGGTTGGAGTTTCAGCTCTGCCCTGGGCTGCAGTGCTCACAAACCCACAGGCCACGAGCACTTGGGGCTTTTGACTGTATGCAGTAAAGAAGCAATATGAAACATAGAGATTAAAAAAGCCCAAAGCTTTAAATATTTGTTACTGGGACTTTAATCAAAAATACTTTTTGAGAAGCAAGACTGGGCAAGGTGATATTTTGGGTACATGCTATAACTTTTGTTTTAGAACATAGCAATCTCTTTTCCTTCCTGGCGACGTATTGATATCAAAATTGCACCTTCTGAAAAGGTTAATGCTAGGTGGTTTGATGTCTCTTTGATAGCAGCCTGAATGAATTAACTTGAATTTTGTCAATCACAGCTGAGTACCGTTATTGTTCCCCTGCAGTGCATTCTCAGTGTGCCACAAATGGCATCTTAAGTAGAGCCAAAGAATGTAGTCTAAATTGTCTTTGCAAATTCATGCTATATGAAGGGATGTGCTTGAATGCTGAACATCTTCCTGACCCTGTCCTCCATGCCAGGCAGGGGCAGGCATGTCCTTCCATACAGCAGTAGCACTCAGCTCTGCCTCGTGCTAAGATGCTTATGGAGCAAAAAGACTTCCAAAGCACAAATGCTCATCTGGCCAGTTGTATTGGGACACACAGTGCTGGAAAATGGCGTTCTGAAAGCACTTGCTGTGTGCTTATGTGTGTGTGTATATACAGTGTGTTAGTAGGTTGTCTGTGTAAAGACACCTGGGCTATCAAGCAGTGTAGATATTCATGGGGATAGTTTGGTTCTGAGTGGCTGTGTATGTATGAAACAAATCTAGCACCCAGGTCCCCCAAAAGCACTCATTGCTTAGCTGTGTTCCAGCAGAGCAAAAACAAGCAGCAAGCAACTGTTTAGGGCATTTTATCTCCTTTCTTCACTCAACATCAAAACCTTCGGCAGCAGCTGAGGCCATGTGGGCTGCTTTTGCCCCGGGGTGGATGAGCAGCACTCACATGATTCCTGCAGCAGCTGAGCTGGCTCCTGCTCATCAGCTGAGCTGCGGTAAGTGACCAGTTCTGGAGCTATTAGCTCATAAAAACTGCGAAGGAAAATGAGTTAAACTCGACTCTGTTTGTGGTTTAAGAATGGAAGTTGAAACTAATGCATTTTCCTTGGCACTGGCAGTGGGGTAAGAGCACAAAAACCTGTCATACGATACGGCTCAGCAGTAATGTAAGTCAAAACAATCCAGTAGCTCGCATTGGCTGTGCATGACCTGCGATCAAAAGGACTTCTGTGGTTTTCCCACCTGTGCATTGCTATTTAGGAGAGTGCCTTTTTCATCCTGGTTAAGAACTTGAACATTGCCTGCCAGGGGACTCTGAGCAGTTGGATAGTAAGGGAAGTGAATAATGCATCACTTGGATGTCTTCATTCACATATCGATGTGCCCAGCTGACACATAGGTATTTACTAATAGCTTACTTACTAGGTCTCAGCTTGACTGCTTACTTTCCCTTTGGAAATTCTTCTTGTTCTCCTGTTTCCCACGTGTTATTGTAACCTTACATCTTAGTTTCAGCTGGGATGGAATTGTTTCCTTCAGGTGTGATGCTGTGTTTTGGTTCTAGGAGAAAAGCAGCATTGGTAACATGCTGGTGTTTGTAGCTGCTGCTGAGCAGTGCTGTGCAGAGCCAAGGCTGTTGTCAGCAAAGGGCCCAGGGAGCAGGGAGGGAACACAATGAGGACTGACTTGAACTGGCCAAAGGGAAGTTCTGGCATCACTTGGGGGTGGTGAGAATTGCTTGTGCATCATTTGTATGTGTTCATATGGATTTATATCATTGTCATTATCCTTTTCTCTATCTTAGTAAATCATTTTATCTTAAACCACAGCATATTAGCAGGCTCCAAATATCCTCTCTGTCGAGATGAGGTTTGGTCCTGCCTCCTGATGTGCAGCCCCAGCTCCTAGTAAGCATTCTGCTTCTCATTCAGGGCGAAGCATGGGATCATTCATCTGAACGACGGGGGAAAATGGCATAAATCTACCATGAAATTTTATCAGTAAAGCTTCCAAGGTGACGGATATGTTTTAAGGCTCATGATGCTGGCAGTAAACAGCAGCTTCTCTGTAGAATGCTGCAGTTGTTGATTTCTTTCTTTTTCTTTCTTTATTTTTCCACCCACTTCTGAATTGTCTGTCCTGGTAGTTGCACTGAATTTAGATCTTGTTTTTCTGGCATCGTTGTTCATGGAACTAATGAAATCATTCCAAAAAGAACTCTCTCTACCTACACATGTGTTCTATTAGCTGAAGGTTTCATATTTCAATGCATGTTTAATAAAAATACCAAACTGCAAAAATAATTAGACTTCATATTAACTAACGCTTGAAGCCTCGGAGCAGCGGGAGTTTCTGGGCATTTGGTACTTGTGAATTACTAGGAAGTTTCTAATCTGTCTCTTTCCTCTGATTACCTGACTTCCTTTCTCCCCATCTCCATCATTCCATTCCTTGGTTGAGCCGTAGCTTTTTGCACATCAGAAGGTGTTCAATGTGTGCCCTGCACACGACGTGCTGCCGTGGTGCCAGGCTGCTTGCAAGCTTTGGATTGCAGAGAGGCAGAAGATGACAACGTGAGCAGTTTGACATTCCTCAACGTCGTGTTTTAGGCATTGCATTCAGTGCATCCTCACAGCCAGCCTTTCTCCAATGTAGAAATTAATTAAAGTGACACCAGGCAAACGATCTTTAACTAATAGCCCTAGTTTTTAAATTAAAAATTTAATACACTTCAGAATCTAAAATAGGATCGTGTATATATTGCTGGAGAGCTGACAATTTGTTCTGCTCAATGAACAAATAATTAATAGGAATAGCAGCATTAGTTCACTTAATCTGAAGTAAGAGTATCTGTAGGTAAGCTGGAGTAGTTAGTGCATTCCAGAACAGAGTGTGGTTAGCAGCAAAAAGTCAGCAACTGTAAATTGCTTTTGTAATGCCACCCTTCCTACTATGCATATGCAATAAACATTTAGAGTTGTTCCTGACAGGACAAGGGGGAATGGTTTTAAAGTGAGATGGGAGGTTTAGGTTGGATATAGGAGGAAGTTTTTTATGCAGAGGGTGGTGAGGCACTGGCACAGGTTGCCCAAGGAGGCTGTGGATGCCCCAGCCCTGCAGGCATTCAAGGCCAGGCTGGATGTGGCTCTGGGCAGCCTGGGCTGCTGGTTGGTGACCCTGCACATAGCAGGGGGTTTGCAGTGATTATTGTGCTCCTTTGCAACCCAGACCATTCTGTGATTCTGTGATTCTTGCAAAGCTGCCATCACGCTGGAGCAAATGGAGTGGATGCTGCAGAGTAGCAGCTTGCTGCTGGGCCTGCAGTGTTGGAACAGACACGTGTGTGAGGAACGGATCAGTGAGAGCTGATGTTTCATGTCCTCAGGAGGAGGATGGGTCTGCTGCCTCGTTCAGGTCTGGTTTCAATACACACAGCACTCCCCATAACAAGCTCAAAGGAGATATGACCTCATCACCTGTGTTTGAAACATCTGTCCTATTGCTGTTCTCTGCTGCAGCCTGAATTGCAGGGCAAGCTGTTAAGCCTTACAGGAATAGAAAAGGGAGAGAAGTGTTCCAAATGTGGAGAATAAACCTTGCTAATCCTAGTAATTCCACATAATACCTGGGGAGTCTCACTTGTGAGCAGATGAAACTCAGATGAGAATAGCTTGTTTGTGGAAGAAATTGCTTAGTAACGTATGGGACTGTTTTAAAGCAGCTCTTCTGAGGTCTCGTTTGTGTCTGTTTACCTCACTGGTAATTACTGAGATATTCAGACTTTGCAAGGAGAGCAGGGCAGTTTTTTAGCATCCAATTCAGTTCATAATTCCAGCAAGGTATTCAGTGATACAAACAAATGTACGGATGGACCAAGCCAGTGTCTGCTCACTTCTTCTATGTGTGCTGCAGATGGCATTTTGCTGGGAAGGAAACTTTAATATGTTTTCTGAATATGCATTTTAATTGCCTTTCCTAAGCCTTTGGAAATCGATACTGCAGTTTCTATCAATATTAGCAACTTCAATAATATATTATCTGAAACAGAGGGAAGAACTGTATTTCACAGCTCCCAATTCTCACATAATGGATCTAATTAAAAAGATTTTAAAATACTATTTTTTTTTTTTTTTTGAAATTGGAAGGCTGCAGTCAAGACCAAATGCAATGCACCCCGCTATCGCTATCCCTCATTTCCAAGCAGCAGAGGGCAGTAGCACTAAGATGATTGTCAGCTGCCTTCTGAGCAAAAGCCTGAAGGAATGAGGAGGCAATGCAAAGCACGAGGAACGCGCTGCTCCGACATCAGCCCTGCAAATGCCGCGGGGACAGAGGCGCGTTCACAGCGTGAGTCTTTCTGCATGCATCGGGGGCTGCGCGTGCACGCGTGTGAGATGGTGTGCAGTGGGCAGAGAGGAAGAAGAGGTGACTTCTGCAGCAGGAGATGGAGAAGGCTCTTCCCCGCTGCAGCACATCTGCTTTGAATAACGCACGCAGGGAAACAAACAGGATTGCTAGAAGAAAAACAACAGAGTGAAAACCCCAATGTAGTGCAGCTGGAGCTCAAGGCACTGCTTGGATGGTCTTGAAAAAAATAACTGATTATTTTCTAATGGTTCCTCTTTGGTAATAAGTTGTACTGAAGCCTTGCAGGTCTGCTCTGTTTTTGGGAGCAAAAATGTAATAGTTTTGAAACAAAATGTGCTTTATGGAAATCCAACACAGAAACATTCTGTATTTGTGGATAAAGTAAGACTACTTCAATTTTAGCACAAGCATTCTAACTGAGATTATTCTTTTTTTTTCCTTGCTGACAGCCCTTTGTGCACATACGCTCCTTAATTTGGCAGCCTACAAAGAGGTGTTCTCTGTTTTAAATTCCAGTCCTCCCTTTGGACCAACCAAAATAGTCTTCGAGCTCCTGAGTCCTGCAGGCTCAGTCTGTTGGAGGAGGCAGTGCTGTAGCTGAACAGGTGCTTCAGGAAATGCAAATCAAATAAATTTTACAGCAGTTAAGTGAGTTAAGGTTTAAGATAGGTAATAAATACGAATAAAGAATGGAGGAAGGTTTGCACCTTTTTCTAGTGGTGCAGCAGGATGGGATGCTGTGCTGTGGGACAGCTGTAGGCAGGATGGCCACGATGGTCCTTGTCATCTCTTTGTGTGAGGCTCCTGAAGCAAATGTGCACAGATGTGTTCACTGCAGGTTATTAGATTTGATTACCTTATCCACTTCCAGAGGCAGTGCTGAGGCATTTGAATGCTCACTGCAAGGCAGCAGGCCTTGCTTTATAAACGAGGTATCACTTTTGAAAAACACCTGTGTTTAAATGCAGACATTCCGACTGCTTAAGACTTCAGCTGTAATGCAGTTGTGTTGATGGACCACTTCTTGCACATCTGTGTCACTGAGTTCAGGGATCCTTCTGCCTGGGAGCTGCCTTGGGAAGCCTGAAAGTGAAGGCACCTCTTCATACGCAGCGAGCCTATGGACGTTGTGTGTGATTGGCCTTCTGCTCTTATTAACGATGTAAAATTTCAGCAATTAGTTACTGGATGGCCGAGTTCTGGAATCAGTGCCAAGCTGTGGCACATCCTGAAAGCCACAATGATTGGAAAGTAGCTTCAGTTTTTCTTATTGCGTTAAATTTCAAAATGTGTATTTTCTTTTTCTCTGAAGTACCTTAAAGAATGGAAGCCTTCTAAGTATTTTACTAGCATGTTTTTTTTAATGACCTGTTACTTGACGATTGCTAGATTATTTTTAGATTTGAGATTAAAGAAAGGCAAGTTGTTCTTGGTAGCAGTCTCGCTGCATTAACCTGCTCACATGCAGTCGTTTTCATGACTTTTATTGCTTAAAGATGGAAAAAGGAGAGAAAACATCAACGTTTTCTGAAGTGGTGATGGGCAGCATCAGTGTGTGCTGCCATAGGCAGTAGCTGTGTGTGCCTGCGCCTGCAGTCTGTGAATGAACTGATGTGGTGTGAAGTTTTCATCTGAATGTTGTAGAGAGTGGAAGGAGTGTTTTGTGCCCTTTACCTTTTCAGATAAATGTATCTAATTAGGTTTTATCCTTGGCAAGGAAGGAAGCATGGAGGAAAGATACAGGCTTAACTGAGTACACTGAGAGTGGAAGAAAGGAATTGCTGCTTTGGAGATGAACCAAGGAGAGTGGTGAGGTGCTGGAACAGCTGCCCTTAGAGGCTGTGATGCCCCGTCCATCCCTGGAGGCGTTCAAGGCCAGGTTGGATGGGGCCCTGGGCAGCCTGGGCTGCTGTGAAATGGGGAGGTTGGTGGCTCTGCCTGTGGTGAGGGGGGTCAGAACTTCATGATCCTTAAGATCCCTTCCAGCCCTGGCCATTCCATGATTCTGTGATCTCTATAAGTGAGAACACTGTGATTGCCTTTCAAATCAACTTACTTTCTCCATCTTCTGGTGATCATTAATTACTGCAATTCATCAGCTGTGCTCTTCTGTCTTTTTCTGCCCTTTTCTGCTGTGAGATTCAGCCTGCCCTTATGTGCAGAAAAAAAATCCCTCTGCTGATGGGGCTGTAAACAGTCTTCAGTAGCAAAATCTCATATGTATTTATGGCATTTTTTCGTTCAGTTCAGCTCTTGGCAAAGCGAAACATGAAGGAAATAGCTTCCCATTAATAACAGAAGATCCAAAATTGACCCTGCTTTCATGCTTCATTTCAGTGACGCAGGTAAAGATTTGTTTTGGGAGCAAATAGTAAATTCCAGCAGATAGTTGGCTCTAAGAGCATAATATAATGTCTGTGCTTTAAACACCAAGTTTTTCCCTAGTGCTTCTTAAGGCTTAGACATTATGTCACTCAACTATTTTTGTCTTCTGTTCAGAAGTCCCAGCTCCCAACACAGCGTCTTAATGACCTGTGGAGTCTTGTACTCACATTATAACCTTTGTTGCTGTTCCTTGCTTTACTGATCAAAAGTAATGGAGTGCACAGAGATGCTAAAATCAGCTTATTATTTTAATACTGAAAAATATTAGGCTTTCTTCCTCCAAATTATTTTTGTTTTGTGTGTGCGCTCTGGGCTGCTGGAAGAAGTGAATAAAGGTGATTTGTTCATCTCTTATACTTTGATACAGTCTGTGAGTGACAGAGTCCACGGAGTGATCAGCAGTGGTTGTACAGCAAGGCTGTTTAATGAAGGCTTTGGAAAGGATAATATTTTCTGTCATCTTTTTTCTGTTTTCCTCCTAAGAGGGTGGGTTGTTCCATTAAAATTCCATTCAAGCAGACAGGAGCGTTTATAATGCTCCAAAGAATACGTTCTCTATTTTTGAGTATATTATGTTCTTTATTCACCCAAATCTTGTTTTAATATTGCTGTAAACTTAATAAGAAGAGATGAGATATGAAGCGATAATCTTTTAAATATAAGGAAAAATAATTTTCTCTACCTTCGTAGAAGGCATAGGTCTAAGCCATCCCTTATTAGAGACTTTGGTAATAAAAATCTCTGCTTGTAGAATAGCAGTCCCCACAAAGCTATCTGCTGTGCTGATCTGGAGAAATCATTTCTTTTTTGTTTTGTTTGGGTTTTTTTAATGCTCCTCATTTATGATTTTTCTCCCCGTGCCGTACGAGCCGTGTTGCAGACGTGCCCATCTCCATCACCGCTCCCATAGCTCTGTGCTGTTGCTCGGAGTAGCAGAGCTGCCCTGTGGACCACGTGTGCTTTCAGAAATCGCCGTCTCCCATTCCAGACTGCAACCCACGAGGAGTTCTGGGGGTGGTGGTGGTGGTGGGGTTGTGCCGTTGGTGCCCACGATGGCTTCGTGCTGGATGTATTGTATATCTTTGGCTGGAAACCAGCTACTTGCTTGCTGCTGGCTGACCCCGATGATTGCTTAACTGTTCAGCATGGGGAGATCTCATTTCATCGTGATGAAAAACAAAGTGCTTGTGTTGGTGTGTGCGCGTTGTCAGGTTACTAAAAGGCAGGTATAGAGTTCAGGCCATTAGCGCGGTTCAACTTTGCGCTGCGTTAAGTGCAACAGTAAATCTCGATGATTTAAACCCGTCTCCAGGTTTCCGTGCTGTCCGCCTCTCTCGGGCCATCCGGGGGATGTTTTGCTGTTTCACAAACAGGAGGACTCCCCTGCTTTGCCTCCTCTCTTTGTGCATTTGCTTTCTTGAAGAGTTGGGGCACAACAGCTCCCTGTTCTCCCAGTTAAACCACAGAGGCTCGTTTGCAGATGAGCACTGAGTTTATCTTTGAGGGAAAACCTACGTGGTTTACACAGGCTTTCCACAAAGGCTTTAGTAAGATAATGCTGCACGCCGTGAGGTTTTACCACTGATTGACTTGGAGCACGTGTTGTTTTTTGTATTTAATCCCTTTCATCTTTCCAACAGATTTTTCAGTCCAGTTTTTCAGAATTCTTAAAATATTTTGAAGTAGAGGAGCAAATATCGAATAAATTGAAGTAGGATGTTGGAAGAACATTCCTTTGTGATTTGTGTGCTGACTTGGAACAAACCATATAGAAAACCGCATATTTCTGCAGCTGGAGTTTTTAATAGTTAATTTTTGTTTCAAGCAGACACTGACGCTAAAGAACTACAAAATGGCCAATTTGCTGCTTGCTTTAGGGATTGAAATCCCACATCAGCAGCGCAGTTTTCAGTTCCTGTTCCTCAGATGCTATTTTAATTAGCTGAGATGTATTCGGCGCATTCGAAATCTCACTTTATTACTGTAACATTTGGAAAGTATATTTGGGAAGCTATCCACAGTAGCTTGCTTTTTAGCCATGTCTTCGGTGCTCTGTGAACAGAATTCTTCTTTGTGCAATAAGTACTCGAAATTGTAAGCTTGATTGAATTTATTGGATCTGATCTGCTGGGACTAATTGCTGTATGCAGGCTCCATCAATTATCCATCTAGAGCTATCGCTCCCAACTGATCTGGAAGCAGAAAGCAGCACTGCTTTATGTGGAGATACTCTTTCTTTGATAGTGATGCTGGGCTCCAACCAGGACTGGGCTATGAATGAAGCTGTGTTATAAATGGCTCTGTTGTTTTGTGTTTTTTTTTTAACAACTGTTTCTACTCCTGAAATAGATCATTCCCTGCTTTTGGAGTGACGCTACGTATTTATGTTAAGCAGCACAAGTGTTACAGAGTTCACCAGGAGGAAGCGTTAGATTTAAGTCACGTGTCAGGTTAGTGTGATTTTTCTGATTAACTGTTTTGTTGCAAGTGCTGGTAATGACCCTGCTAATGGGGAATCTCAGTCCCGTGGCAGTGACATAGGAGGTGCTGTTACACCCAACTCATCCGACTTAGGCTCTGCTCTGTGCCCAGCACTCTGTGCTCTGCTTTGGGGCTGTTCTTCTGACTCCAAACCTCAGTCAGCCCATTGGTTTCGATTGTTAAAAAGAGAAAGGGATGTAGAAGTCTCTGTGATCAGATTCAGGTAGAAGCAAAATGTCAGCAGTGCTGGTAGGTGAGCAGAGGTATCGACTCGTAATGACAAAATGTTAATCAGAATTTATGCATTTCAGAACTGTTTTGTGCAACTTCTTTTGGAGTATTAAAGCACTTTGCGTGTATAATTGTAGGAAAACAGCAATGTGTGTGTCGGGGATAGGACATCTGTGCTGCATGAACACAGGAGATGTGGACAGCAAAACCAAAGAGGTTGTTCCAGCAATAGCACAGTGATTTTTGTTGTTGGCTTTGGGATCATGTTTTCCATCAGGATAAATTTGTTCTATAGTAGGTCAATAAAAAAGAGCTTATCAAATGGTGAAAGGGTTTGGAAGCATACAGAAAAGAGTACATGCCAGTGATGCATGCACCCAAACTCAATACCAGATATCAAGTTTTGGTCAGTGAAACTGACTCTGTGTGTGAAAGGGTTGTGATTTGGTGTGAACTTGGATTGCACATCTCCTAAAGGGAAGTCACTTCTGCCCATAGGTCTGTTCAGTGCTGGAACAGGACGCTGATCTTCAGAGATGTGTAATAAAATGCCAGATTTTTACCTTTTGGTGCGTGTTTTTCATTGTCAGTGGTGATAAATCAGGGAGATGCTGCATGAAACGCAGGGAAAGGAGTGATCAGTGAATCATCTGTTCTGAATTAAACTGTGACTCAATCGAGCTTAACGGGAATGGAACTGTCAAAAACGTTTGTCATTGGACTAATTCTTTTCCAAGTGATTCCAAGAGCTCCATTACTTGGTGTCTGTTCAACACCGGACTCTAAATAATGAAATCGCTCATGAAGTTCACAAATGTGTTTCATGGCAGTTTGTGTAGATCTACCCTTAGAAGCTGCAGAGCTGAGGAACAGGTTTGTCTTCTGTGGAGCTACTCCAAATTAAGATGACCTTCAGATGGATCCATGTGTGTAATTTGGAGCAGATTAGTAGCTGTGGAAGACTGGGGACGATTGAGGTAGATGTGGGTAGGTAGGACTGCTCAGGGATACTTCTGTTTTGTCTTTTAGGAAAAAATGGTCACGTAGGAGCATTTATTGGGTACGTTGGCTGCAAACGTCTGCAGAGGAAATGCTCCCTTCCCTTGGGAAGACTTAAATTACACCGGTTCCTTAAAGAACGCCCTTTGCCCTTAATATACCTGTCACTTTCTGGAGTTCATCTGTTGACTGCAGCATGCTTTACTTTTCTGAGCGCTGCGTTTTTCATTGCTATGGGAGTGTAGTGCAATGCGTTTCGAGGCTGCTATCTAACTTGTTTGCTAAAAAAATCTGTCCCTTCCAACTCTCATAGAGTCAGAACATCTGAAGTCCGAATTGGGTCTGAGTTCTCCTGGCGGAGCAGCACGTTTAATGCTTGCTGCACTGCCTGAGGCCCCCGCTTGTTATCACTGAACTGTTAAACTTCTTCCAGCGATTGTTTGTTTTGCTGGAAAGCTACAATGAAAGCTACAGCAAAGAGAGTCAGAGGAACAAAAGAATTCCTCGAACATTGCAAAGCCGTTGACCAAATGGACGCTGTTAGTGCTCTCCATCCAGTGGCTCTTGATTCGTTGGGCTGGTGGCTTCTGTGCTGTGTTGGCAGCCAAGGAGTCAATTAAGGACATTCCATCTTTCTAACACGGTTTTAATCTTATAGATGTTTTATAGATTTTGATGTTTATTGAATGTATTTTTTTCCTAGCCTGAAATATGAAGGAGGAGAGCCTTTCTGTGTCAACGGCAAAATTAGGAGTGCAAACTTCTCAAACTTCAAAACTGACAGATTTGGACTGGATTATTTGAAGGTCTTTTCCAACCTTAATGCTTTTGTGATTCTCTCCCATCATTTCTCTCCTTCAGTATTATAAATTTTCAGGCAAATATATAATTTTTGCCCTTGGGATTTCCCAGAATGAAAAGCCTTTTAATTATAGGCTAATGTATAATTGTAGAAGAGGAAAGCATAGTTCATTTAAAAAATAATAATAACTTAAATTACCTGTGGGAAGTGAAAAACATCCCCTGTTTTGCTCCCAGCAGGAAAGCAGAACAGGAGAGTTGGTGGCTCCCCCTGATCAGGCTCTGTCATGGCACCCAGGCTCTGTAAGGACACACAACATCCAGCGCCTGCTGCCCCATGTCTGCAAACGACACTGAGCACAGAAACAGCTCCTGTCTAAAGTCCAGCCCTAGCAGCTAAGGGCTTTGCCTTCCATCCAGCTCAGATCTCGTTGTCAGTGCAAAAACTGAGCTTTAGCTTGAATTGTTGTCCGAATTCACACCAACGCTATATTGGTTCCAAATGTTGAATGTGTTGAGAGTTGCGTTTTCCAGTTCGAGTGGAGCGTTTTAGAGGAAAGAGAAATGGATTTTTTTGGCGTCTTGTTTGTGCTTTTACTTAATTATTATTAAAGCAGAAATTGGGGCAAAATATTCGAACGCGGTGAAAACTGTTGCTTTTTTCTACCTGGCAAAAACTGAAAGCTGAAATGTCCCCCAGGCAGCACAACAGCGTTATTTTGTGACATTGAAACACGGCAAGGAAGGGAAAACGAAAGTCAGAATTGTGCTGTGCTTAACGAGGGCTGCCTCCTGTGTGCCTCTGTGCCGTGTTTGGTACCATGGAGTTTAATGGTCGGTGCAGTGCTGCTGATAGCAGCATCTCGGCGCTGCGTTCGGTGCCGTTCCCCTGCATTTCCTCTCAGCTTGAAACACAGCAGAGGTGCACTGCAGCCCGGTTGCTCCGGCGTGTCGGCTGTGCTGTGCGTGATATTGGGGTCGAATTTAAGAAGTAATGTATAGCTGTGTGATTTTGCAGCTATGCCTGAGCTGGGCTGCTGTGTGTCGGGACTGCTTAGGTTACCGGGCATCCATAAGAGAAGTTACCTTCACCTTGTGCTGTTAGCTTTGTGCCTGCGATCCTTATGGGTAACGCAAAGATCGAAGCACTGTTGGGAATTGTTTCAAGAGCTTTAAGGGGAAAGAAATGGGGAGGAACAGCTCCTGTGTTGCGTCCCGGTGGAGCTGCTGCCGAAATCCCGTTGAGGAGCGGTGCTATCAGTGCTGTGCTTACGGAGCACGGAGGAAATGAAATGATTTTCTCTGACCGCCAGACCCCGCGAGGAATCAAAAGCAGTTTAACGCCGCGATTTGGTAATTCTGCGCTTCCTCCGAGGCAGCGTGCAGGAAAACGCTTTGATTCACTGGTCAGAGTTTTATCACCTCCTAACTGGAGGGAGCTGCAGAGCTGTGCCAGCAGCAGCGCGGTGCTCTGAGCATCCCGGGATGTTCGAAAACATCCAAGGAATATGTGACAATTGGAAGAACTTTGTAGGTAGAGAACAATTGTATGAGTTGCACCCATCTTGTGCAGATCACCATGCAGCTGATCAGATGGCTGGCTGTGTTGAGATGTTACACACAGCAGCTCTTTGTTTCACTGAGCATTTCCATTGCTAATTATTTCCTTCGTTTTCATACACGTTGCTGGACACTGGGTAATGTTTTGCCTGAAATCTCTTAAGCTGCAGCTTCCATCACCACCACAGAGGAGCTGAATGGAGAAGCCAGTGAATGGAGCTCCCAGCTGTCTTTTTAATCCAGATGCACCAGATGCATTGCATAACAGTACCACAAAGCTCACTTTTCTGTTCTGAAAGCAGTGTTGGTCGGAAAGAGGGAGCCTTTGTTTGGGCACAGCCGTGACAGAAGTCAGCTCTGTGTCTTGTGGCTCTGCACAGACATAGGTGAGGGCATCAATTGCACTTGAGCTGTGAATTTGAAGTTGCTTTCCAATATTTTGATTTAGGAGGGTTGTTGTTTTTTTTTTTTAATTATTATTATTTTTATTTGATGAAAAACTTTGTGGGTCTTCTGAGCATTAAATGGCAACGTCTTAGGAATCAGCTTCAATAAAGACTTCATTTCTGTGCTGTTCTTTGAAGCCTTTTTGAACCGTTCTTTTTAGCTCAAAAACTAGACTTTCTCTCCTCTCCATATGTCTCCATACGTCTGTCTAATCAGGAGCTTGTTTCTCCCTCAGGATGGGCTCTGGCATCTCTTTTCTCCAGTTGCTCCAGGAAAAGTTTGGCTCCCAGAGAACCTTCTCATTTTGGCTTTGCACTGGTTTCCCCTGCTCTGTGTTCTCAGAGCCCATCAAAGGCTGCCTCCTGGCTCCCTCCTGCCCTGACATTCCTTCCCAGCCGTGCTTTTTTGCTGAAACTTCAGGAATATCCTGTGCTGCTCCCTTTGAAGTGTGCTCGTGCCACTTTTGCATAACTGGTTTCAAGCCCCAGCAGCCTCTCTCAAATTCCAAGCCATTTGGGCAGCTCTCTCCCTGGGGCTCCCATGACTGCCAGGTACCACCCTGCATCCTATTCACTGCCAGCCTCCTGGCACAGAGCTGCTGGCACAGCCCCAGAAATGTGATCTCAAGTTATGACTTCATGCAAAAAATTACAGCGTTTGCTTGCGAGCCGTAACCGAGATTAGAAATTGTAAGGGAGCATCGCTTTTTTGTTTTCATTTCCTGCTTGCTGGTTTGTTGCTTCTGTGGAAGTATTCTGTTGAATTGCTCGGGACTGCTTTCCTCCTTGATACCATCTTTATTTGTTGTGAATTGGTTGTGTTATGCAGTCAGTCCTTCCTCTGTAACCTCTCTTGAAAGCAGTGTGGGGGTTCTAACAGATATGTGTTGTGAAATACGTGTATTTCAGAAGCAAACTTGATTGTGCCAGGTTGCCATGCTTGCCAATTAACGGACTGAGCATATTCTTGCATATCAAATCCTACAGCTTCATACCACTGTGCTGTATCTAAAAGGAAAAACAACTGAAAAATGTGAGTCGCTTGCACGTAATGCAGAAAAAAGTGTCACATTTAGGGCTAATGATTGTGCTTAATTTCAGCCAGAAGAACTGGAGACATTCCTTGGGTAGCTTTGGTGGTGGCAGGGACAGCTGCTTTGGGGAGCTGAGTTTTCTGGGCAGGGTATCTATAGAGGGTTGTCAAACTTAGGCTGCCAACTTGGAACAGACCATAGAACTTAGAAAAGACGTATGTATCAAAACATACAAAGGCACACATGCAAAAATCTCATGGGATGGCTGAATTCCATGCTGTACCAGGCATAAAAAGAAAACAGTGCAGTCAGCGGGAGAACAGAGAATTTAAAGTCTGCGTTTGCTAGGTGTGCAGGAAAGCTGAAACCCAAATGGGTTGAGTACAACAAAAAGGAATGCGGTTGGGCAGCAATAGCTGCTTCTGGCACTCGTGGTGCATTTAGCCATTTTCTTTCAGCTCTGAAAGAGAAGTAACTGTGAAATTGGATTGAAGAAATCAGAACGATGCTGCACTCGGGTAAGATCTGAAGTACAGGGCAGCTGTTCATTCATACCTTCTGAGGCTGAGCGTACTAAAGCAGGTTGAAACGATAGAAAACCCTGTGGTAATCAAACTCGAGAGCTGTTTTTTCAATTCTGAAGGATTTCTTTTTATTGTCAGTGTGATGGAAGGCGATAAGAGATAAGATCGCAATTGTAATCTGATGGAGAAAGCTGGGAAGCAGAATGCCTTTCAAAGCAGCAGAGCTCCTCAATGAAAGCAAGCTGTATGGCTTATGGGAAGGCGGTGGGTATGGCCAGGCTGCTGTGCTGTGGTGCAGAATGCACATCCTGCAGAGGAAGGGACCTGCACTTTTGCTTTTGTTTTATCCAGCAGCTCTGCCTCCTCACAAAGGCGGGAGGGCTGTCACAACAGCCCATAAGAAGCAGAATTCTGGTTTTATGCGGATTTTAATCTTTTTTTTTTTGCCAGCGATGGTTTTTTCAGATTATCGTCTGAGTTCGGATCAGTGCTGGAGATGCTCTGCTGGAAATTACAGCATGGCTTTGATAGCCTGGAGCAGTGATGGCCTCTGTGTGGCCCAGGGCAGCCATTTGGCCTGCCTAAAGAATTTATTGCCTGGGCTGTGGTGCTAGAAAGTTCTCCTCTGAGCCTCTGCAGCACTGTCACTGTTTCTGGATGTGTCTGCAACAGGGAGGAGGGGAGATGAATAGCATTCTGGAGCTGGTCTGACTCACTCATGAGCTTGTCCATGGGAATGGGCCCTGTGGTGAGGGCAGCTCAGGAGGTGCTCAGGTTGGGGGATGCTCGTGGGCTGGGGAGCAGCTGGGAGCAGGAGGAAGAGGATGATGGCTGCAGATGGGGTGAGCTGGGCAGGGAGGAGCTGCAAAGGAGCTGCAAAGGAGCTGCTGGGTAATGTTTTCTTGGTGTATGTTGGGCAGATCCAGGGCAGTAAGTGAGAGAGGAGAGCTGCCCTTGGACTGCCTTCCTCCCAGAAGAGGAAAAACTCCAAACCAACTGAAGTCACAGTGATGTGACAATACAGGAATGACTTCAGCCTTCAGACTCCTGTAACAGTTACCTCCGTGTTCTTGGGACCAAAGGCCAGGAACGAGTAGGTAGCAGTTGCTGGATAAATTAGGCACTGGTGCAGTGAAAAGGAGGAGGAGGTTTTGGCCTCAGTACAGCCGTGTGAGAAGTGTTCAGGATTTGTCTCAGGGAGGCCAGCTGACCATCAGCCACTAACTGGTATTGCCAAATAGAGCAAGTGGGTGATATCCTGCTGGAAAACAGAGGTTATTTTTTGACTGTGTAGAGGACAAGCCAACGAAAAACAACACTCAGACATTTTGTTTGCAGACGTGATTTCTGAAGCTTTAGCCAAAAGCACAGTGGAACAAAGACCGAAGTTAAATTTAGTACATGTCAACCTGATCAAAACCAAGTATACACAGACAAAGCCTGTCCAGATTCCGACACAATGTGGCCTGCAGTTGCCAGGGCTTGCACAGAGGATGGGATCTTGCAGGAAGGAGCTCAAGCCATTAATTACAGCAGAGGCAGTGTATCTCCAGCGTCGCTGTGTGAATGTGGTAGGCCTTGTGGCTGCTTGTTTAAAGGTAGTAAACCAGGGTTTTTATGGTTTTGTGCAAAAATAACTCCTTGAAAACATGCACTATGACTGTGTAAGAGTTAAAAACGGATCTTCAGGGAGTGCTAGGAAGTTTTGTAAGCTCAGATCAGTGAAAACCCTTGCTACTGGGGCTGGATGAGGTATTGTTAAATTGTAGAATAGCAGCGCTGAATATCAGCTTTTGGCATTTTGTTCAATGGAGGAGTGAAAGCAAGAATGCCTGCACTGCTTAGAAAGTGATGTCAGCATTGAACTGAAGGGCAAGAAATAATTTATTAATAATTTGGGTTTTGTGTATGGAACTGATGCTGTGGGGTTGCTGGTAAGGGGCAGTTACAGGATGTTGTGCGTGAGAGCCGACCCACGCAGGCATAGTGCACAGCAACAGAAGATAGATGCACCATTTCTGGAAGAAAAATGTGATTTTGCAAGGAAATGTTTCAAACAGGTAAGTGCTGGAGGCTGTGAATGCCAAGGGGCAGCGAGCAAGCAGCCCTCCACCAACAACACCAGTGCTTTCAGGGAGGCAGCAGGTCCAGGCATTGGCACGGAGCAAGAAATGCTGAGCACAAGGTTGGCTGTGAATATTTCCAGCTCCTGACATTTTTCTCTTGAGCTGATCCGCTCATTTAAGAGAAATAAACTTCCAGCATGCAGCACAACCTGCATCACCTTGTCGTGTTCTCTGAGAGCACAGCCTGGTTTTGTAGCCCAGCAGGAGGAGAAAAACGGAGCTGTGAGTTGCTTTAGTTCTTCCTTGCGAAGGGATGGGTCTGTTGATAAACCACGACGCTCGTTTTGTGTCAGTTAATGCTATGACACATGAGGGTAACTTCAGCCAGCTTCTGTCTTTTCTGCCTTTATGGTAGTGTTTGTTTATCAATGTTTACAGGGAATTGTCTTCACAACAGTCTCCGTATTATCGCTGGAGCAGATTTTATTCATTAAGCCCCTTGCAACCACAGAACTGATCAGAATACCAAGTATTTCACAACAGAGTAAACAAAGGCAAGCTTGCGGTCACAAGTACCCGACGTGTTCTCCCAGAGAGGCTGGGAAGCATTGGTTTCACGTTCCTGTCGTTGCTGTGGCTTCTAATTCCTATTGCTTGCAGGCTCGTGTTGGAGCAGGCAGAGCAAGGATGGAAGATACCATAAATTTCTCAGCATTTAAACTCGGGGAGTGTGAATCATTTCTTTCTTGGAATAACTTTAGTAGAAGAACAGAATCCAACCTGATGAGAAAAACGTGCAGAATCTTTTTCTTTTTCCTTTTCCTTCCCTGTTTCAGTGCTTCTTTTTCCAGCCTATTTTTATCATGAACACTTGGAGAAACCTAAGAAACTTGGAGTTGTAGCGCTTGCAGAATGAGAGCGCTGTGGAAAGGCATTTTGCTGGGAGGCTTGTTTTAAGGAACAGTAGACTTCCAACCAATTAGAAAAGAAAATAATTTGTCTGGGATAGTTTACATTAGATTCTGAACAATTTCGGCAACTTTGGGGGATGTTAGAAATTGGTTGGATTTCCTTCTGAAGAGATGAAACATCATTCCTAATGTAAGTTACAGCGATATCAGATGTCAAGAGCATATGGAAGCTTATATCTCACAGAGGCGATGCCAGAAGGAGAGCAGTGTGTTCAGTAATTCCCTGGTTTTACAAGAAGTGGTGGATTATATTCACTTGAATTGTAGTCGGTTACGATGTCATTCTTGGGATGTTTTATCTTGGTGATTTCAAAATACTGAATAAGAGTAAAGCACGACAAGCTCAGCGAAGATAATTCAGAGGCTCTCAGCCCTAACAGAAATATTGACAATACTTTGTTGTTTTAGGACTTGGATTTATGGTTCTTGGGGATCTATTCCACTCCTGAATGTCATATAATCCACTGAGTGCTGAACTGAAAGCCAAAACTCCTCCTGCTCAGATCCTGTGCCTGCCATTGCTCAGCTGGGCTTCAGTAATTGGTGTGAAGGAATACGGCCACTAACAGTGGGTGAGAAATGTGAGGCTGCGTGACAGAGCATAGCACCTTACTGCTGTAAGCACCAAGCCAGAGCAAGGATTTCTCATACAAAACGTGGAGCTGTGTGACACGCAGTCTGCTCCATGGCAGGCAAGGGTTCACAGTAACCTGTACTCTCTTTTAATTTCTGGAGATGTGAAGTTTACCCCTTTGTGGCATGTGGGAGATAGCAAGGAGATGACTTCAGTGTGGCTCATGGATTTCTAACTTGTAGTCTTATAAGTTATTAATGTGTTCTTTCTAAAACTTGCATTCATTTTGCCAGCAGGAACTGATAATAGAAGGTTGAAAGACCCAGGGGCAAAAAACATTCATTTCTAAAGAATTTAAAATGGTAAATTTTAGAGTTTGTCATCAGTGATCCTGATGCTGCACCACCCAACCCTCTGTAGGCTGCTTCATTGGCCCTTCCAGCTTTGAGTTGACAGTGTGACAGTTAACAGCAATCAGGAAACCATTCATCTGGATGCCTCTTCTTTTGCGTGCATCTTTCATTCACTCTCAGTGCATCCAGCATTGCTTCATACTCTGCAGAATGAAGCAGTGTTGGGGTGCAGTGGTGAAGCAGGTATGTTGAGATTATCCAGAGCGAGCTTGGGCTGCGCCAAGGAGAGAGTGACTGTGGTTGTGCCATGGCCTGTGGTGCATTGCTCACACTTGACTGGAATTTTGTTTGACAACTCAAGTTGCCCGGTACAAAAACCACTGTTAGAATGCATAGAGGCAAAAGCAAACCTTTTGTGTCTCCTCTGCTGCAATCCACTCTTAAGGCGCCTTGAACTGAATGGAAAAGGTTGGATAAGCGGACCTGGATGAGTGTCAGCTGGAAAGCTTTTGTATTTATCCACCCAAGGAGTTGCTTTTAAAAACTTATTTACATAAGCTTAACTTTGGATAATAACTATTTGCTTTCAAGTGATTTGCTGCGCTTACAGTGCTCAGCTAGTTGTACTAGCATCTTTGACTTCTGTAGATGCTCTCCTTATTGAAGGTCCTTTAAGATCAGCAATTAGTCTATTCTGATAAAGCTATTTATTCTTTTTTTGTTTTGTTAGCCTGGAGGAAATGTGGGATATATGTGCTAGAAATTGTAGAATCTCATTCCAGTTCTGCCACCATAGGAAACCGGTGCATTGCATTGTTTCAGTTTTCTTGCCTATGTGGGAGATATTTGCTGGTCTCATCTCTCTCCCAGGGTATTTTGCCACTCATAAAGTGCTTGAAACTAATACCAAACTTTCTGATAAGCTCTTCCACATGCCATTTCTATGGGAGTAAAATAAAAATGAGGTTATCTGGAATTGACAACAACTGTGAATTTCGGATTAACTGTGAAGTCTTTCTGCTCGAAATCAGTGCATCCCACTGCCTTGGAAAGATCTTCTCCTCCATTATTCATTACAAGGGCCTTAAAATTATACTCCAGTGACAAAGCCTTTATTTATTTTTAGACAATTGGCATCCACTTCTGGCTGACCTAGAATGTTTCTTTGATGACAATGTCTGTGATCCAGCTGGGTTTGCTGAATGGTTGAATAAACAAAGACAGATAGTAAAATGTGGGAAAGAAAAGGCTATTTTCATTATATTAGAGAATCTGTCCAGCCGAGTCCAGGCCTGATTCTACATGTCATATCTATAACAGTACACTTCAGTTAAGTGCCCTTGTGGTCTCTGCAGTATTTCTGGAATTTTATTATTATTGGATTTCAAGGTTACGAGAAGGTTAAGACCAAAAAGTTCAGAATGAAGGTGATTCACAAAGGCCTCTGCCTTCCTGAAGTATGCATGGTATAGCTCAGGTTGAATACATGGAAGCCAGAGGATAAGTACAAGCCAGTTGTTTTCTACATTATCCTCTCTTTTCATTGTTGTTTCATTTGCTGGCCATTTGTTTTCAGCAGCTTCAAAACCAGCTTAATTTTGAGAGGATAACTCTGCTGGTAGCAAAGAGCTCCGGGTCATAGAATGTACAGAAGCCTCTTGTTTTGACTGCATCAAATGGGTTTTTGAACTAAATGTTTTCCTGATCCAAGTTTTTCTTCTTCAAAACAAAGAACGTAAACCAGTTACCATGAGAGCAGCGTTGGAGGGCAACGGCTGTGAATCAAAACCCACTGCAAATGTAGAGGAAGTTGGTCCACTCTATGAGGCTGAAAACCAAGTAGCAAAGGACCTCCTTGCATTTATTTAAATGTAGTCATTACAAACAATAGTGAACAAACATCCTGATGCTGTAGCTCTGATACTTCTGGCACAGGAGGAGCCCCAGCGAACCCTGGAGTTCCAGGGGACGTAGAGCTTGGGCCAATGAAAACCATTACTTCCGCCATTCAAAGCAATGGCACGGCTCGGAGTTCCAGCATGGATGTTGGGAAAATGTTTTTACGGGGAAAAGACTTCCAATTTTTGTTTGGTGGTGGTCGTTGCATGTCTGAACGAGGAGCAATTTTTTCCAGTGTGTGTAGGATAACCAGATGTGCTTTGGCCTTGAAGTACAGCTGCTGTCCTACCAAGGCAGGGGTTAATTCTACCATGTGAAACTCTTGAGTACCCAACACATGCCCTGCAGGAGCCTTCTGCAATTGTAATCACTGTGTTTGTCTTGGGTTAGGAGCTTTAAAGGATTTATTTAGAATCCTTTCTGTTTATCAGTTTCTAGAATGTAAAAAAATGGCCTTTCTTGATGACTTCAGTAAAATTTTCCATGGTTCATACTCCTGGTGGTAATAAATAAAATGTAATAAGAATAACTTATACATTTTTATAAGACTATTTTGGTCTTTTCTTAGAATTTAATAACCCCGCCAAAGCTTCAGTCAGAGCTCTTTAACATCAGAACAACTGCTCAGAATTGTGTAGTTGAAGGCTGATCCCATTGACTGCAGGAAAACATCTCCTGTACCAGTGCCAAGGAAAGCATCCGGTGAGACAGACGGAACAAAGGCAGCAAACCTTAGCCATCCAATTGGGGTTAGGAAGTTCATAAGAGCCAGGCACATTCTAGCTCCCATCCCTGTGCCTCTGCCTCTTGATTAGGTCTCTTGATTAGATACTGACTTGGCTGTGTGTCGGGTGCACCAGGTATGGTTTCTGAAGGAAAAAAACCCACAAAACATTAAATAATAATGGTAAAAATTCTTAGGTTCTAAAAGAATTGGTTTTTTTTTATAAATGAGAGTAACTTTGTATGAGTAAGATAGCAGTGAAGGATTGGCTCAGGAAACCAATGAGTGCAAGGTTGCAAATCCAGGCTGCTTTGTCCTGTGTCTTCATCCCTTCTTTTCCAATCCAAGAGTACCAGCAGTGTGCTTCTCAGTCATCCTTGACCATGTCGTGATGGTAACGATGGAGAAAAGGAGCACTTTCTTACAGAAACTATCAGTTTGTGCTGTAACAACCTGGTTGGCCAAGATATCAGCATCTGTGGAATCAGCTTCCAATCAATCCTGCTGTGTCAGCATCATTTGTTACTACCAGTGGTTGTAATGGGCTTGCTGTTATCTGCCTCTTCATTGCTGATTGCCTTCTGATTCAGTTTAATAGATGGCTACATGGGTCTTTGAGTTTCTCCTCAGTTGTTTTTTGAGGTGAGGATGAGTTCACCCCAAAGCAGACACTGGGACAGCAGCCTGCAGTGCATCCTGCCATTTGGGATGGGGTTGGCCTTAGGTCGTACTGACAGTTGTAACAATGAAACTGGATGATTAAACAATAGTTTGGTGACAGTGGCTGCTGCAAAGACTGCCAACAGCCCTTAAAGCTTGGTGGCTGCTCCAGTGCAAGTCTGCAGTTCAGAATGTGCAGCTGAACAGATAAAATATCTGAACATTTCTTACCTTCTTTTTTTCTCCCATTGAGTCCAAGGTAGCAGGAGCTGCTCTGCATGCCCAAGCACTGCCTGACTTCCAAGGGGCTCTGCAGGAGAGTGGTAGAGTTGTTCCAGCTGATCCTTCTGACTTTAATGGTAGGGAGGTAGGATTCAGTCATTGCAGCTCTTACTGCCTATGTGAGGGGTGAGCAAAAATGAAAGCAGTAATGAATATTTATGTGAGGGGAACAAAAGCCTAGCGAGGGGCAGAATCTATCAGCCACATCTTGTGCGTGGCTGCAGAAGGAAAAAGATCAAGCACCCATAACACTGGTTAGTTACGTGTTAAGCATGCAGTTTCACGCCAGTGGTTTAAAGTCAGCAGGCCAAACCTTTGGTTCTGATCTGCAGGCTTAGCAGCAGCTCATTTTGTTTGCAGGAAACAACTCTGTGTGATGGGGAGTTGCTGTGCTGGTGCCATTGGCAGGTCAGCATGCACATCACCATGAATCTGTGTTTGCACCCCGTCAGCCCAGCTGCCTGTGTCAAGATTTTCCAGCCAAAATATAACGATACCAATGGTGTGAGCCCTCCTGGCTGAGGTGTGCAGCTCTGGAGCTGCTGCTCAGGCTTGTTGCCCAGAGGGCCTTTAGGTGACCCTGCTGGCAAGGCTCTGGAGGCCGAAAAAACAGCTTGTTGAGACATGATTTAGTGGCTTTCTAAAGCAATCTCTTAATTAAGGATAGGCTTCTGAATACACCAGGGCTCAGAGCATCTGCACTGCCGACACGCTCATCCAGCTCAACACGTGTGGGGCTGTGCACAGGACATTAGAGCTGGAATTGCTGCTTTTTGAGGTTCTGAGAGCTGCAGATCAGATCTTGCTGCTTTTTGACAGCGTGTGCACCGTTACTGCAGGGATGTTTAGCACTCATTTAGCTCGCAGTGATCAGCTTAACCTGGGCTGTGCCTTTCCTACGCCCAATTCCTGGGTAGGTGGGGATGGTGGGACTGTGCTCATCGGTGCTCTCTGCCTCCCCCAGCAGCACCTCCCCGTTGCTGGCAGGCAGCTGCAAGGTGCAATGTTTCTCAAACTCTATTGCAGGGATGCAGTTTCTATTTCATCGTTGTCCTGGCATATTGCTGTAGTTCAGTATGTTATTAAAATAATAAAAAAGAAAGCTCTTAAAGTATATTTCTTTTCCATATTAACTCTTCATTATCCTGGGAATAACATCCTACAGCCACCTGCCTGCGTGGAGAAAGGGAACACTTCATGGTGCTTTTATTGAAGCTGATAGCTGCAAAGCTGTAACACGTTCCCACCAAAGAGAAGAACGGATTGGATGTTCTATTGCTTTTTGCTTAAGAAATGGTAGAAAAACACCTGCAAAGCAGTTTGATTGCTTTTCTGATCCTTCATGCAACGTATGCCCTGAGAACATTCTTTGTTAATAATGCACTTTATTTTGGAGAATGATCTCAAACTCACCCAGAAGGGTAATGGATTACAGGAGATATGGGGAAAATACCCTGCTGCATGAGTGCTTTCTGTTAATATTTTACTATCGATTAATATCTTGTATAGAATATTTTCAACCCAGGTGGATGGATGGAGGTATGGTTTTACTGCACTACTGAAACGTATGAGCTTATGGTACAATACTCTCTAACTCACTACTGCTGCTTTTAAAGCTGTGTCTAGGCTGAAGGATTTTGAGAAAGAAATTGATGTGAAACAGATGGGTGAAAAAAGCCCACGACTGATTTTTGTAATCATTGTTTTGCAGATTTTCTGATAGAAGAGAACTTTTCGCATTGAGTGCCTTGGTGATTTTGATCTGATGATTCTGATGGCTGATGTTTGTAGGATCTGAAGCGACGGGGTTTTGAAAAAGGGTTTATGCGTTAAAGAAAGGGGCTTGGAAGAGGCACAGCTCAGGTTAAGCTGATCATTGCAAGCTGAACCAGTTCTGTCCCCACGGTAATGGTGCACGGGCTGTAAAAAGCAGCAGGATTTGGTCTGCAGCTCTGAGTCTGAAAAAGAAGCTATTGCAGCCCTGCTATTGTGCATACAGCCTCACGCGTGTTGAGCTGGAAGAGCGTGTCGGCAGTGCAGATACTCTGAGCCCTACTGTATTCAGAAGGGCTTTTCTTTTCCACTTAAAGGTGAGGGCTTTCTAACTTTTATCTGAGTCAGAGGGATGTTAGAAACCAGCATTTCCTCTTCCACCTGCATGGCCAGCAGAGCCTTATTAAATTACCAAGAACTTTGAGCTCTAAGTGTTGAAGTCAATCATTTCCTTTGTCCAAGCTGCATTTCCAGCTGTATCTGCTTTAGTTCAGTTTTAAGTCTGTTCAGGGAAGCACTGAGAAACACGCGTTTGGATTGAGCACCCTGAGCAGTTGTGCTTGCAGATAGGAGGGTGCTCACATTTCAGCAGCAGCGCGGAGGATGCGCCGCTTCGCAGTGAGGAATTGCTCCCAGCACTTAGCTTAGATCCAGCATTGCCCCCTGAGCTGGTGAGGAGCGGGCAGTTGGTAAGGATTTACGCTTTTCTACTGTCTAGTTGTTGTCTTTTAGTCTTAGTTTTCCTAAATTCTGTGATTAAGTTTTTGATTTCCAAAATATCCTGATGCTGCTCGTGTTCGGTTTGGACTTTTTCCTAATTAGTGACAGCAGTGAAGAAAAATAAATGTCAGTTTCGGAAGCCTTCAATGTGTGCTTGAAGCATGGCTTCATTTGAAGTGCATTCAGCTCTGTTTGCTGTGCAAGCAGCTCATTTCCCTGCAGGAACAGCAGTTTCTGCTGGGGGTGCAGCAGCACCAACCCTGCATGGCCCCCATTAATCCTTCATAGCTGAACAGAGGGCATTGGCTGCACAAAGCAAGCTGCAGGAAGTGTCAGGAGGCATCACTTACATTTGGAAGCAAATTTAAGCACTGCAAAGAAGCAAATGTGAAAAGCATCTCGTGGTGCTGAGCTACGTTACTGAAGTGTAAGGAGACATTTTGTACTCAGTGTCACAGTGCAGCACATGCAGCCCTGTGTCTTTGCAATGGTAACCCTTCCAACCTCTCTTAAAGAACTTCCAGCTCTGTGGTATATTTTACTCCTTTGCCCTTGGCCACTTTCGTTATGCTTTTTTGTGTATAAGTTGGGGAAGCTAAAACTGATGGCCTACTGAAGGGCATAATCCTTAATACCATTTTGCATAGTGGCCAAGAATTGTTAATTTCCTTCTTTCCGACTCCTTTTCATGTTCATTTAGCTGAACATTACCTCTGTTCCTGTATTTCTGCTTTCTGAGTGCCCACAGTTAACGTGTGTGTCTGTGTATGATTTTACACTGCTGGGGATGGATTTCACCTGTCGTTGTGCTGCTCTGCTCTTAGGGAACACAACATTTGGCTTCCGTCAGAGGTTTCTGCTGTATCAAAATGGTTTATCACCTCCCTACATTTCCACATTCCCACACATCTTTCTGAATATAAAGATTAAAAACATTAAAAAACAAACAGCAGTTAAAAATCCCATAGCATTTCTCTTGATGTTGGGATTCAATATGGGCTCCTTGGCTCAGGATTTCCCCTTTTGGGGATAAGCTGAGTTGCTGCCATTCTCAATAGAAGTTTGCCTTTATATTTTTAGATACATTTGGAAAGAAACCTGTTCTGTAAATAGTATGTTTTGATTGGAAGTACCGTGAACTCCTTTAACGTATTCTTTTTTCACCAGTAAATATGACACCAGCTGGATGGAGGGCTGTGTTCCCCCATAGGCTGTTTATGTATACGCTCTGTTACCGTTAAGCTGAGTGCAAGTTCTCAGTTTTGGGTATTATTCTTTTTCTGGGGAGTGGGGAAAAAACAATCATTCAAAACGCTCACGAGGAATTAAATTCATTTTGTAAAATCACTTGAGGGGAATTGGATACATCTGCTCCGCTCGTTCAGTCTTTGCAAATTGTATTAAATGCTCTCAGACGAGAAACATTCAACATCCAGCTGCCCCAGGCAGGCCGCAGGAGGCACAGTTGCATGTTTTCAAGCAGACACTCGAGGTCTCCCCAGATTTGGGCTGTAACCTTTTGTGCCACGGCTTTGCAGCGTAGCAGCAGTGCAGTGCTGTGCTCAGTTCATGCAGTTTTATTGCAGACCGCAGTCAAGAGCAAGCTGAGCTGGGGTAAATTCTGACCAAAAGAGGCTGTAAACTGTCCTCCTTCCACATTCAAATACACAGCAAAAGAAAGGAAAGAATTGTTTTAAACGAGGAGAAGCTTGTTGCACGTGTTGTTGTGTCTTTCCCTGCTGGGCTTACAGGGGAACGGGAAGAATCGTTTTTGTAAATGGCATTTATTTCCCTGCAGATAAAAATAGGCTTTCAACACATTTTCAGTTATGTGCAGGCAGATAAATGAGGATGCAGCCTTCAGAGTAAGGGCACTTAGGTGATAATTGTCTGTAATTATTGCCGTGCTCCCATTGAGACAGGATTAAAGTGTAAGATTTGGGGAGTTCGGGGTTCCCTTTGGCCACATCCGATGTTCTGTATCCACCAGGAGTTGGACTCAGTGATCTGTGTGGATCCCACCCAACTGGGGCTATGCTGTGGTTCTATGAAAATGTTGCATTTTCAGCACAATTTCAACCCAAATGAATTCATTCACCTATCAAGTCACCGTTTTCCTGATAGGTTTCGCTGCAGCACCGCAGTGAAAACAGATCCAACCACGCAGGGGTTGGTGAGGAGGTTTTAAGGCCTAATGAAGCAATGGCTGTGGGGGTTCTGTGTGCTGTGCTGAGCTGACAGGGCAAAACGTGGCAATGAATGAAAAAAATTGAACTTTGGACCATATGCACAGATGCCAAAATCATTGAGTTTGGGCTTTAACGAAGCCCAGTGTGTCCTCAAAGGTGCTCACCTATTCCAGAGTGCTGTGCAGGAGCTGAAGAGGCTTCAGTGATGGAGTTAATTTCATTTGTAGCTTTTACAATTTTTTTGTCACACAGACTTGGATACCGTTCTCTATTTTCAGTCTGTGTCTTTTTATGGGGAAAAAAAAAAAATCATATTAATTTTTCCCTTGAAAAAGCACTTGCCAAGCAAGTCTTTGTGACGTGTACCCAGGGGCCGTTTGCATAGGAAGGCTTCT
The DNA here is from genome assembly GCF_019232065.1 of Centrocercus urophasianus. Classification (NCBI taxonomy): domain Eukaryota; kingdom Metazoa; phylum Chordata; class Aves; order Galliformes; family Phasianidae; genus Centrocercus; species Centrocercus urophasianus. The sequence goes on from NW_024884755.1 coordinate 15,724,039, forward strand.
CCATGCGTTGCTTCAGACAGCTGCCAAGCCCCCGGCCAACAGCAGCACTGGCATCTTCCAACTTGAACCCTGCACTCTTGAAAATGTAACAAAAGACAACTTCCATCTTTTCCACAAGTGATCCTTTTAAAACCCCAGATGACAAAAGCTTGGGAGAAATGGGAATGGATGTCTTGTGCGGCTTAAAAAATTCCTTTGCAGCTTCCAGAGGTATCTACTGGTAATAATCTGCCATACAACAAGGAATACTGCTAACTCAGCAGGCAGAGTCATTTGTTGCTTCTCTTCTAATCACAGTGCTCCTCGCAAGCAAAAATGCTCCTTTATTGCTTGCTAAAACAGAAACAGGAATCTTGGAGAGCCTAGGTAGCGAGGGAATGAATCCCTCATGGGAAACCCATCCCTACCAGAATTAGTGGAAAAATAAAATCCAAGCCATAATGAGTCAAGAGGATGGGTTTGGTTTATTAGTTCCAAGAAACACCCGAGTAAAGGCTCAGAAAACAAGTGAACGTCAAGTGTGAGTCTGGCGAAGGCAAAGCATGGCCAGAAGAGGCCCAGGGCAGCAGGGCAGGAGCTGAGCTTCTTCCAGCAGTGCTGTGCTTGCAGGGCTTGGCTTTGCCTTTAGGAAATGAAAGCCCACAAGGCAGAGCTGTCACAGCAAGCATAGCGATCTGCAGTGCATAACCAGTACAAAATGGGTGCGTGTTCCCCACGTGGCTTCAGTTGTTGTGTCCTGTGCAGGTTCATGCACTGAGTAGCAGCGGGTTCTTTCTAGTTTCTGCATAAAAGAACGTATCAATGGATATTGTGTATTTAAATGAAGCTGTTCTTTTGAATGTTTTTCGTGTCGTTCCTTCTCGCTGCCCTTAGCTACAAGTGTTTGGAACTGGAAACAGAGCCTAGGAATTTCCTAGAAAATAATCCATCAGGGACAGGCACCAGCCTCCCCCGAGAAAGGGAAAGCTTAAACGTTTAATGGCTCTATTAATTAAGTTCAGTAATTTCTCAGACTGTTGAAAATGTGTAGACGTGCCTGACGGATCCGCTGGGTTATTCAGCACGGGAGGCTTTGAGGTAGCGAGAGGTTTTTCTGATTGGGTTTTGGCAGTGTTTCAAAAGGGGCTTTAAGCTGATAAATGGAAAACGTGAGACGCGAGGGCTGCTGGCTCTCCCTGCTCTTAACACTTGGAGGGCTGCAGCGTGCTTTGGGTGGCATCAATTAAAAAGGTTTGAGATCCGAGCGCTGATGTGTGGGACCGTCTGTTGTGACACGGTGTGGGTTTGTGCCCTGCTGTTGTGGGGTGGTTTGCAGGGCTGTGGGCTGGGTGCTTGTGCTCAGTGATGGGGCAGGACGTGGCCTCAGCACCTGCTGTGTCCTCCTTTATTGGAGCTTAGATTTAGAGGTGTGAAAGACAGAGGAAGAAAGCAGCGTGCACCCCGCAGGTACTGTGTATCAACCACCGTATCTCAGGGTACGTTCCCCTTATTTCTCATTTTAAAAAAGGAATGAGGTGGTTCTTTTGCCAGAGCTGGGCTTGGTTTTGGCATCGCTTCCCACATTCCATCGACTTTGGCCTCCCAGAGCAAGGGGGGGACCCACAGAGATGGCTTTGGATGGAGGTAACACAGCACCAATAGTGGCAGCAGTGCAGGCTGACTGCCAGCAGAGAGGACTCCGGGCAGCCCCTCCAACACAGCCCAGAGGGGACAGAGGGTGGATATGGGGTTACTGTATGCAACAAATAAGGCTCTTAAGAAAGACTGAAATGCAACGAGATCAGAGAGAAAAACGTCTGCTGTGAATGATATGTGTAATGATGTGAATGATGCTGTAATAATCTTTCAGATGATGTTCTGGAAGGTGAGGTTGATTGCAGGAAAAAAGCACATTTCCCATGTTATTTTTAGAGTTGTTGGCACTCTGCTGACTTGGAAGACAGAACATCAACGGGGCAAATTGGGGTTCATTGTGTTCAATGATGATCGCTGGGGTGGATTTACATCCAGCAATGCCTGCAGCAATTGAATAAACATTGCCAGCAGTGTGATGTGGCTGCAGGAGGTGATCACAGTCTGTGTTAAACGTATGAACATCTCAACAGATTCGTTTTTCATGTTAGATTTTAGAAGCTAAATCCCCAAGTTGTGGATTGGTGTGCAGGAATGCCTTGGATAATTCTGCTCAGCTCATCCTCTGCAGAGATACTGTGTTCTCAGCTTCTTTCTACAAGAGTACTTCAAAAAGCTTATCTAAGTGAACTAAAGGTATACGTTTAGTGGATTATTTTAAACTGTAATAAGCCCGTGTGTGGGCAGCAATTTACAGAATTCAAGCAGATTTAATTCATGTATCTTGATTTCGCTTTTGAGTCTAATTAAATCGAATTGAGTGGAAATCACTTGAATTATGAATGAGATTGTCTGCTGAGGGATTTGATCTAGCTTGGCTTACTCTCTTAAAAATATTCTGTGCTCTAGATAGGCACTGCTAAGCGTTTGCATGTCTGGATAGCAGGACAGATAGATGGACTTGGGCACATCACCACATTTACCTTAATCCTAAGGGCTGCATTGTGATACTGCAGCTCCTGGGGGGCACCTTGGGTTTCCCTGCTTACCTCAGGTGCCCCAGCTCAAGTGTTTGATGCTCACATTCTCAGCAGACCCGTTCCTCTGTGCAAACAGCAGTCTGTCAGGACTGCTTGTCGTGCTGTCCTGCTTGTCGTGCTTTGGTTTCATGCTGTTCCATTTCAAGCAATTGGGAGTTTTGCTGTTGGTCTGACAGGACCTGGCTCAGACCTTCCTGTTTTCAGTGTCAGCTACAAAAATGCCATTATTTTAATTGCTTGGTGTTCTTCTGCTATGTGGACTTGGTAGTTGTTAGTAGCTGAATGCAGTGCTTGGTTACTGTGAGATAACCACACCTTGGGGGGGGGGGGGAGCATTTTATTAAGATATATCCTACAACGCTGCTTTTCTTTGAAGCTTCCGTACTGCACTTTGAGCAATGCAAATCTTAACTTAGATGCATTTTGAAACAGATTACCCTGTGTCATTTTCCATTGCAGCTGACAAAGTCCTGCGGTGCTGACATTCCTATCTGCATTTCTTACCAGCTCACTGTGTAAGCATTCCCCAGCGCTCAGAGCTTTCTCACAGAGTCCCCCATAGGTCTGCTCAAGATCTGGGGTCTAGCACTGTGTGTGCATTGCCCGTGGGTGTTGGGAGGAGACAGAAATTGGTTCAAATTGGCCAAATCTGACAACAAGACAATCTAAATGATTTTTAGTTTTTTTGGTTTGTTTTTTTTTAGAGAGAGAAATTAGGAGCATGTTGAACCGCTTTCCCTAACTGACCACGCTAGTGAAATATGTCTAAGTATGCACATACATCCACATGCTGTACAAAAAAAGCTGTGCCTTGGAAATGTTTTCACTGCGTGCAACGTAAGCATTTGTTAGTGATTTTTCCTAGGTTAGAGCTCTGCTGAGCTGTGCCGTGGGGTTGGGGGACAGGAGGTGGTTGTGCTGTCACAGAAAGAGCATCGCTGATTGGATTTGGCCCTTCTGTTTGCTATTTTTGCAAGTCACCTATAGAAAGAAAAATGAGACCAAAGAGGAAGAGATCAAGCAGAAGATAAAGCCCTTTTATTCTGCTGAGGTTTTTTTCCACGGGGTGCTGTAAAAAGGTACAGGAATGAGGTGTGGGGTGGAGCAAACGCTTTGTAAGACCTTGGCATATTTGTTCTCAGAGAGATGTTGGGAGGGCTCAAAATACGGGAAAGTGAAAGAAAAAGTTGAACAAAATAGCGATGAAAAGAATTTTGTGAGGGTCAGGTGTTTGAAGCAGAGCAGTAAGGAGGAAAAAGTTACGTTTTGGACCAGAAAATACAGTAAATGAAGCCAAAGATTTCACAAAGAAAATGGGTTTTATTTTTGATTTTTAAAGTGTGGAGTTAATTACTTTAAGGTAAAAGTGATGTGCCTTTTGGGAGCTTCCTAGGAATGACTTTTTGGAAGAATCCCTGTGCGTGTACTGATGTGCCCCAAAGCACTCAGCAAACATAACGAAGATGAAAGCAGCATCTATAAAAGCAGAAAAAAACTTTGGATATGTCTGTATGCACGTGTGTCAGCACTTGTTTTTCCACGTGTGCAGATTTTGCTGGTTTGTTGCTTCATTATGGTTGCAAATTAAATTCTGTCCAAATGATCCTAATGAGCGGACTGCAGTCGCCTTCAGCTGAACGCGGCGCTGCCTTTCTGCAGGGAATGCACTGCTCACAAACTTCTCCTCTTACCAAGAGCATAACCAATAATTGAAATACAGTTTAAGGGACGTGGTATTGTTGGTTTTAAAGCTGAACTCTTTTTGCACAGAGGGATGTGATTTAAAAGGCTCTGATGTGCGTTTCGGCTGCTGTTGCACCGCACTGCGTCAGTTCTGTGTTGTCTGAATCCACCAGCAGATTTTGGGGAGGATCTCAGGGGTCTGATTGCAGATGCGAGGTACCAACATTGAATCTTATGAATCGTAGAATGACCTGGGTTGCAAAGGAGCACAGTGCTCATCCAGTTCCAACCCCCTGCTGTGTGCAGGTCACCAACCAGCAGCCCAGGCTGCCCAGAGCCACATCCAGCCTGGCCTTGAATGCCTGCAGGGCTGGGGCATCCACAGCCTCCTTGGGCAACCTGTGCCAGTGCCTCACCACCTCTGAGTGAAAAACTTCCTCCTAATATCCAACCTAAACCTCCACCGTCTCCATTTAAACCCATTCCCTCTACGTAATTCTGAAAGTGCATTATAAATTGCTATGATTTTGAAAGTGCATTAATTAATGAATGCTATGATTTTGAAAGTGCATTAATTAATGAATGAGGCTGTTGTCTGTGAGTTGCACGCCGTCCCTTCCCTGTGCCGTTACTGGTTGGTATGCCTCTTGAATTACAATCCTAGTTGTGGCACATCTCCCAGCCTGTTCACACCTACTGTGCAGGAGTAGAGTTTTGACTGCTGATGTATGAATTAGTAATGTGGTTAATGGCAAATGTGAAAACCCAGGCAGGAACTGTGTGGATATTTCCAGCGACGATGAAGGATTCGGCTGCAGAGCAATGTCAGCTGAAGCACAGGATCCCACGACAATCCCAGCAGTGCACATAGCACAGGGCTCAGTCTAATTGGCTCGCTACTTCCAGGGGGGGCAGGGGGATTTATTTCCTATTTTAAACCTTTTTTTAAGCGCAGCTCTGGCAGTGGAGTCCCTGCCAGATGTGTGGAGCTGCTGGTAGCGGCCCTTGCCCTCATTTTATGTATTTGGAGCCTTTCTGTCAGACAGTTCTCCAAAAATACCCATAAGGAAGCAGTAACCACCTTTGTGCACACATGAGGGGATGGAAGCAATAATTTGCCCAAATCACCTAAGTGAATAGGGAGCAGAGATAAGAACTTAGGAATCCTGGATTTCTTGTTTGCATTTTTGAGCTTTTGCTCTGATTCATGCTAGATTTTCTCGTGCTTTTACTGGGGAAGAAGCCAAAGCTTGCTTTCTTTTGGAGGAAAACGGCTTGATTCCCTTCTGCTGTGCTTGAGATCACATCTCAGCACTCCTTTTTGCAGAGGAGCTTATGACTAATAACTGGAAATTCTTCCAGTTCTTCTGTGGGCAATTAACAAAATGTATATTGCTGTGCATTGAACCACATCGGGAAACTCTTCCGCAGTCCCCTGACCATGTCAGATGGGAACCAGAGCTGTAGAAGGCACTCAGTCCACGCATTCACTGAGAGCTCTCATAGCTCTGACACACAGTGCAGTTCTGTATATTCAAATCCATGACACTTAGCAAACAGAGGAGCCTGACGTATTTGTGGTGGTTGTTTCCCAAAATCGTCGCGATGCATTTCGTTTCCCTGTTATGTTTCATAGGAACTGGTTCTCTTTTGCTGTGTTGCAAATGCAGTCGTTTCAGGAGGCAAAATGAAGTCACTCGTTTGTTTTAAATTATATACACGCATATGTTAAATGTATTAGTGCTGGGAAAGCAGTTGTCTGAAATGCAAAGGCTAGTTTATGATGATTGGGATCTCTTAAGCGAGTCTAAGGGGAATAAAGGCATTGGAAATCACTAGGCTCTTCTTCAACATTTGTGCTTGTGTGTCTTCAGTATTCTTGCTGTAAGAATTTTACTTGCAGCCACTGTTGGGTATTTGTGCATTCCATATTGCTATGGGTAATACAGCAGTCTTTCAAGAATGACACCTGTTTTGTTAAAAAAGAAAAAAAATAGATGTTTTTTTCAGTAGTTATGTTGTCACTGGAACTGCCTTAAATTCATCCATCCCGTGGTTCATTTTCAGTACTGCTGTACTGACAGGCCATCGTGTCTTCAGTGCACTACAAGAATAAGAAACGAGGCTTGGTGGCGCTATACTGATGAGCTTTAATTTTGCCATAATAAGGTTCAGTTGGCACTCCATCATTTCTGTGAGATTGCTTTACTGTTTGAATCATCTGCATGTCGTTGTGCATCATGTATTATGTGTGTTAACGATTGAGTTTCTTTGATGTGCAAATCCATAAGCAAAAAGATTCCAGCTAAGGTAGCCCAGTACAGTAGATTCGGTCCTCCTTGCTTATGGCAACTGAAGCCCAAAGAGCATAGAACTGCTTCGTGGATTCTTTGCATCCCTTGCAAAAAACATTGAATGAACACTGCCAGAAATAGCCTGAAGTCAGCAATTTGTGTCTTCTAAGGAGTTTGCTTTGATTTTCATAAGGAGAAACGAGGATTTCTATTAGTTAGGTAGCAGAATGCTCTGTTCATCTAGCAGTGGCCCACAGCTGCGTGTAAAAGCAGTGAGGGAACTCGGAGCCTTTGGTTTTTGGCTAAAAGAAATGCTCGCTTTCAGAATGTTTTTATTAAAAAATACCATGACAACTTTGGAATATCTGCTTCATCCTTGCTTCTCCCTCCCCCCCCCCCCCCCCCGCTTTTTCGAGTCGTTAATTTACAAGCTAATGAAAAAGGTTCTGATCACAATAAAACAACACGGAGCCGTAAATCACAAAGCCTGTGAAAAATACTTGGCAGTGTTTCCTTAGGTACTGGTAAGGTCATATTGTATCCTGCTCTGGAAATGATGCGTTGGGACCAGAGACCCAGGTGGAGCTGAAGGTTCAGATGTGCAGGGCTTCATGTGCCCAGGTTGGATCAGCTCAGAGCAGGGCTGTGTGGGACAGGAGCTGCTGCCTGGCACGGAGCAGTGCTGTGCATTGCAAGGCACAGCTCAGCAAAGCGTTACGTTTCCTGCTAATGTAAGGAAGGGAAACATTTTTCTTCAGTTGCAAAGAGAAATATTGGCAAAACTGGATACTGTAGCTTGGAATGTCCTGTGAAACAGCGTACGTGATTTACATTCTGAAGGTTTTCCCCTTGTGTTGAGGGGAAAGTGGCTTGTTTTCTCTTCGCTTTTGCTTCTAAGTGATGATGGGAATTGAGCTCAGCACTCGGTCCTTCAGGATATTTGGCCAAGGCTTTTACACTGAGCTGTCATCTAATCTGCTTGGTGTTTTGTCACTGTTGTTACTGCAAAATTCTTTACTTTGGTAATAATGCTCTGCATATTTCAGAAGAAAGGACGACAGCCTTTAGGTAGCTATTTACATTGAAAATGCAGTGCGTTTTGCATAGCAAAACTCAGGTGGTTTCATTATATAATAAATCTTTCATAGCCTTTGAACGTTCCTTCAGCTCAGCCTGTCCCATAGGAGTCCCATCGCGTTCCCAAAAACACACAGCCTGCCGTGAGCCAGTTTCCACAGCCCTGGCTTCTCTGCTGGGAACATTCTGTATCTGGGCAGTTCCTATTTACCTGGGATACCAGCAACTTCAGTTCCTTGGCAGTTAGCTGCTCCTCAGCCAGATAGTTCAAAATCCTGAAGCATTTCAAAGGAATTTTTGGTAATTGTGCTGCCCTGCGAATCAAGTCAGTAACAACACAGGCATTACATAAGTATTCTTCATTTAAAGTTCTGGGCTTTTCATAAAAACAGAGAAAAAATGCTGCTAAAGAAATGGAAAGCAGCACTTTTAAAATCAGGAGAACTTGTCTAATTGCCCCAGTGTTGTTGATCTGAGGCATTTTAGCAGTGTTTGTCATAGATGACCAATAGAAAGTGTTTCCTATTAAAGAGATTTGGGGACCATTCACTTCTTGAGTAAGTAAAAACTCGGAAAAGGCTTGGAGATTAGCAGCTTGTTACTCATTTATTTTTGTACATTCGTTATCTAAGATTTTTATCTAACTGCATTTTGAAGCAAAACCATCCTCCCTTTTTTTTTTTTTTCATTTTCCTTTTAAATGCACTCCATCATCGTGATATTAAAACTGATTTGGCTTTCCAAGTTTCCTGGCATGTTTTGTAGATCAGTTTTCCGAAGGTTTTATTGCACTCTTAAAGGCAGTTCATGCTTTTCTTTCTCTCTGTCTTCTCTGTCCTGATCTGTGTGGCAGACGTGCAAGTGGAACTAAAAAAAAAATGTTTTATTATAGAATCATAGAATGGCCTGGGTTGCAAAGGAGCACAATGCTCATCCAGTTCCAACCCCCTGCTATGTGCAGGTCACCAACCAGCAGCCCAGGCTGCCCAGAGCCACATCCAGCCTGGCCTTGAATGCCTGCAGGGATGGGGCATCCACAGCCTCTGTTTTAGCAGCTAAACATGCAACCTGCTGCTGCCTACAGACCTGCACTGCGAAGGCTAAACGCTCTGAAAAGCCAAGGATGCAGCTGAATTCAAGCAAGCTGAATCTAACCCGACTGCAGTGCAATGCGTGAGTCGTGCATGGGGTGGTGGTTTGGTGCTTGGCTAAAGGCAGACTGCTTGAGAGGGGCTCCGATGGGTGCAGGCCTCACATGCACGGGGCTGGGCAGCCCTGCTGTGCTGCAGCCCTGCTGTCTTCCTGCCTGGCCCTGCTTGCTTGATAGCCAAAATCTGCGGTACTTCCGTGCGAAGCGGCTGCACCCGGGGAAGGATGGAGGCCAGAAGCATTTTGGGCATGGGATCAGCGTGAGAAATTGTTGGTGTGTGAAGCTCAGGGCTGTCTCTTTGCTCGCATGTAATTTAACATGATTTGTATCCGTAATATCACACAGGCTGAATCCTCTCTCACCCTTTGCTTTGTTGGGTCGGGCTCATTATTTTCCTTGGACGGAAACCTTCCCCAGTTCTCCACCAGCGGACAAACATATTTAGAAATAAGACCAAACAGTTTTTGTCCTTTCCTTTCAATCCGAAATCTAATTTCCAGCCCCAGTAAAAACAATAAAACCGATGTTTGCTTTTCCTGTCCTCTTTTTCTTTTCACTTTCCCTCTTGTGATGCGTGTAATATATTTTGAATTTTATTTGTGTATCTAAAATATTCTTTTGGAAGCTTTTGAAAGCTAGCATTGCTTTAAGTGCACAAGCAGCTCCTGGTCAAGTGGTTTGAGCTGAGTGTGTGAACAGAGACTTCTGTTGTTTATAGCAAGTACATCAATTGCCGACGTGCTTCGTAACTTACATTGCAAACAGATTTTAACTGTTTCAAATTGTTTCTCAATGCAGAACTTTCCTCCTCTCAAAGCTTTTAAGGAGTCTGGCACACAACAAATTAATTGCAGATCTCTCTATTGCTGATTTATCTTGGAATCTAATATTTCACCCATGTGTTGACAGGATTTTTCAGCTCTTTATCAAGATATAGGTCTTATCGACTGTGCCCCGTGTTTATCTGAACATACAGTCGTGCATTCTTACCCTGTTTCCCATAACTCAAGTAACAGTAGTGCTCAGCAGTTGGTTGTTTTATTATTTTTTTTATTGACTGTCATCAATATCCCACCATAATTTAGCAGTCTGTTGAGAATCAGATTTTGTTGCTTTGAGCCGTTTCGTTTTTCTCGTCATCTCTTTAATGGAATTTCTGTCTCTCCTCGCATCCTTACTTCAGATCCTTTACAGAGATAGGCAAACCGTGTGTGAGCACTGAGATACCACATCTCTGCATATGAATGCACGTTTCAAGTTCCTCCTTGTGTCACTTTTTCACAGCTGTGTCCTGGCTGAGTCATTTTCAGGTGCACCTTCATTGCCCTCGCTGCAGAGCCGTTTGGTTGTTAGCACTGTCCGTGTGCTTATTACCTCCTTGTTAGCAACGAGAGTTTTCAGACCCTTCTTACAGTGTTAACTGAAAGTTTCGTGATTGCATCTTTGCCTTGGTGAAGCTCGGCACCTCTCTGAGGAAGCAACCGTTACCAGCAGTAGCTTCAATAGGCATTCCAGGGTATAGTTTTGTTCCTGGCTGAAAAGTAAAAGGGAACGTGCAGCCTGAGCTGTGCATTTGTACACAACAGCATCACACACTGCCCATGAAAAGCGACAGTGCTTCTCTGTTCCTGGAGGTAGCTGCTGTGTTTTGCTCTCTTGTTCTTAGACACCCCGAAAAGTCCAAAGGGAACTGTATAACAGAACTCCTTTCCTGTGCCCTGATGCATTAGGAATTTGTTTCTGAATGTCAGCCTCTGCAGCTATGCTTTCTGTAATGAGATCTGTAATGGTTTAAAGACATGCATCGATCTGTATGGAGCTTGCTCGTGCTCTCAAAGGAGCTCTTTGTACGTGAAACACGTAATAGGTCTGAGGCTGATCTGTGTGGCTCTCCGAAAAGACCACAGTAAATGTCACCAGTGATTTAGTTCACAAAGACAGCACATTTTTACAGTGGTAGAAATGACCACTGTAGCAAATCTTGACTTTAGTAAAGAAATATCAAAGGTTGTCCAACGTTCAGACTGGTGCTTCCTTTGTGAGCATTGCCTGTGGGAAGCTTATTTTTCTTTGAGTTGCCTCTTGTCGTTTTGGAACACGTTAATGCAATATTCAGCAAAAAGTCTGGTGCGGACCCATGACCAGCAATGGAGCAGCTCATCAGGCAGAACAGTGCTGATGTTTGCCACAGCTGTTCAGGAGACACGGGATTTCAGAGGGGAAAAACAGTTGAAAAATCTGCAAATGAGCTGCATCTTGAAGGGACGCAGCAAAAGAGCGTGTCTGTTTTGGAGTGCTGGACACTGCAGCTGAATTTGTCGTCCTGTTCAGGACCTGGCAGGGTAGAGAAGCAAAATGTTAAGTTGCTGAGCCCTAATAATAAAAATCTGGGGACTGTAGGCAGAAATTCATCCTTGGATGAATTCTCTTCTCTGCATTACCAGGGAGAGGAGCTTGAGCACTTCAGGCTGGGCAAGATTTCGTACTTATCTTCTCATTATTTCCAGCTGTGCCTGCACACTTGGGCAATTAACTTAAACCCTTGGCCAGTTGTGTTTGGGAAGTGTCACTGCTACAAAAACAGCCAGGAATTTTCATTTATATGGATTTCGAAGATTAAATTCTTCCCAAAGCATAAACCCTCAAACCTGTTGGAAAAGTTTCCCTGCTCATCACGCTCCTATCTGCCAGCATCTCAACTTTAATATCTGGTTATTAACTATCATTTCACTTCTATAACGCTGCCTACTCAAAATCTGTGATGTACAGTGGTTTATAAATTATCATAAATGCTAAGATGGATAATTAGTAAGGATTTAAAAAAATCTAATTGTGGTTGAATGGAGAAAACATTTTTAACGTAATCTTTTTCAGTGCCATTTTGTTGCTTATCTCCCGTGTGGATAATTTACTACATAATTGGCTTCTTTGTGCTTTGTGTGATCTAATTTCTAAATCAGACACGTGGGAAAATGCAATAGGCACACACCAGCAGGTAAATAAATATGTCAAGTATCAGAGGGAATAGTTTGCAAGCTGTAAATTTTCTGCAGCCCTGGGGGTTCTGTTTTACTCCTCTATTTTTTCCCTTGCTTTTATTCTCTTGTTATGGCAAATACTGAAGTGGCATTTGCTGCCTCCTTCTCCTTGAACCCCATTTCCTCCCTTCCCCCTAAAGGCATGGATTTAATGGAGGTCACGGGATGGCTTTGTAGTATTCAATGTGCAGTCTTTGCACCTTGACCGTTGTGACACCAGCAAGGTACAGAGGGTTTTGAAGAGGGAAATATTGGTACCTAGGAGGAGATCAGCTCCTAAGAACACCGTAAAAGGGGAAGTATTTCCTGAATTCCCCAATTAATGGTGAGTTTGGGGTTGGAGTCCCAGCTGGAGCAATGCAGTGCAGGTAGGCTGACGTGTTGGTGTTCAGGTCTGCTGTCCTGATGTCATGTTTTGTTTGCCTGATAGACTGATTTTTTTTTCCTCAGGAAAACAAACAGACCAAAAAAAAAAAAAAAAAAGTAATATGTTCTGTAGAAGATATTAAAAAAATATAATGCATTTTTAGAGTACATGCTGTATGGAATCCTTGTACTTAAAGCAACTTGGCATTTTGTGCTCCCAGGACAGTCTCAGGAGCCACGTGAAGGCTGCAAATCTGGTTTGTAAATACAGTAATTTGTATCGAGAGCAGATTTGATCAAGTCCAAATGTTTCTTTCTAAAAGGCTGAATTCTCTTTAAGCCTTTATTCTCCTCCATAAGAACAGCCAGCCGTGCAGCATCAGGCTCTGACGGTAGGATGCAAAGTTACTGTGCAAACAAAAATCTGATAACCTGAGTCAAATAATTCTTGCATTAATGGGCTGGAGGAGGGAATAACTGTTACAGACCCTCTTTCAACTCCTTCAGTACTATTTTGCCAGTTGCTTTTAAAAGAAGCTCGCTGTGTTCCTTGCTTTGCTCTCACCTATTAGCAGCCTTCGGGAGAACATTATCGGGTTGTCGCTTTTATTGCTGCCCCGGCTTTTGAGTTATGTTTTGGCCATCGGAGTTGCCAAAAGAAGATGCTTTTCTGTATAAGTGTTCTGTAGGATCAGTGCTCTGTGTGCAGCACTTTTCTCCATGCACTGTGGTATGCTTAGTTTCCTAAGAGTAAAAATGTTGTTAGCAGACATCGTGCTTCCCACGGGCTGTAGAAAGAGGAGAGTTTCAAGCTGGTCAGGGAAAAGATTGTCAACAGCCCGGGGAACATTCCTGCAACACACCAGTGCTACACTCTTTGGTAATTCCTTTCTGATGTTATGAGAAAACCACATTTTAAATGTCTGCGCTTTAAAAAGTTGCCTTTTCGTTGTAAAAAAAAAAAAAGCAAAGTAATTTTAACCTTTTACGAGCATGATTTGGTGCTGCTTGGGTGAGCTTTGGTTCCAGGCTCCAGTTGTGTGGCCACACATGCATAGTGCCTGGTTGGGGTGTGATTCTCCCTTTCCTCTCCCCCTCCTCCATCGATAGAAGCTTTTCAGTATGTGGGTAGAATGTTAGTCAAGTTGAACTTAATGCGTGTATTACTTGTATTACTGAACAAAAAAATGTGCTTCTAGCATTGATTTTAGGTTATATGCTAGTTTTACATTATCCCAGCTGGGTATTAAACTGAGTTACAGAACTGGCAGTGTGCTGGGGAAAGCCAGATGTGTGCTCTAAGAAAACAATAGTTATGGGTTCAGAGCTTTCATTGAAGTCTGCTTCAAATTCACGCTCCGTATCCCTTTCCCTTTTCTCGCCGAAAATGAGAAATAAAAAAAGAAAATAAGATTGAGAGCTGTTCCAAAGCGTGTCGTAAAAAAATGCAGACGATAATGATGGGAAAGTTTAATGTGTATGCAAATGCTCCCTGCGTATCCCTTCAGAGAGGAGAGGCCTTTGGCTGGCTCGCAGGCTCAGCCGGTAGCGAAGGGCATCGCCGTGTGCGAGAACCTGAGCTCAGTTCACCTGCCAGGCCGTGAAAGGTGGGAGCCCCACCGAGGTGAAAGTGGGAGCCCTGCAGTGGGGACTGGGAGCCTCAGCACCCACGGGCGATCCCTGCCATCACAGCCCATAGGAAGCGGCTGCCGCGGGTTGTGGAGAAGTGGGAGATGAACGCGAGCGGTGATGGAAGAAATGACGGAGCACAGATAAGAGCACTGAACTTCAGTGCAGACCCGAGGCTGTTCTTCAGGGGTGAAATTGCCCTGACAACAGACATATGGCCGGAGTTCAATCCACGAGGGAGAACAGGCGCTCGACTACTGTGCCAATTGTTTTCCACCCCAAAACGGAGAGATTTTAATGATTTATAGCAGAACAGTGCGTACATGTTACCTAATGTGCTTAGAATGACTTGATAGAGGTTTTCTAAGCCGTGCAGGAAGGAAAGTGGATAAACAGTCACTTCTTCGTTCAAAATTGAAACAGATGAGCTGTGGTTATCAGCTTTTTGCTCTGAAAATGCTTTCCTGTGCATCACTGGACATCATGCTGGAGGTTAACGCATGCAAGTCAAGGCTGCAATTTAGAAATCACTACTAGGAAAGGGATGTTATTTGTGCTCTCAACCTGCAATTCCCATTTTTAGCACTTCGTGCAACTCCTGAAGGTCAGCTTATTGACCCCAACACGAGAGAAATAAACTGAGGAAATCAGTGACCATGAATTAATTGCAAAATTGGGCAAGTATCATCTGCGTGGCCATGATACATAATGCACCAAACTGGTGCCCCGTTAAGATCCATTTTCATTTTATGGCTCTACATTAAACAAAGCCTATTTTCATCACTGCAAACGCTGGTGTGAAGGAAGCACCAGTTGCAAAACACTTCTCCAGGGCTGTGCTGAGCTCTGACTGCGTGGTGCTCTGAGTGAAGGGGAAGCACAGGCAGAGCACCGTTGCTGAGCAGAGCACCGATGGAGCAGCTGAGCAGAAAAGATGAGGTTTCACAGCAGCATTTATAACTGATTTCTTATCTGTGAGCTTTGATGGAAATCAGAGGAGGGAGATTTGTGTTTGTCTGACAGATTGAATTTGTCCAAGAGATGACAGTTTCAAATATGACCGTGCATAGAAGCGAGAGCACCTACTTTAATAAAAGAAATCAATCATTTTTCTTTCCTAATGGCTTTGGAGCGCTATTGTCTGAGAATCTTTTTGATGTGAAACATAGGTGGTTTGTTTTTTTTTTTTTTTAATAAGTGAAACATGATACAGAGCTTAAAGCATACATTCCATCTGCTTTTGGTTTTGGTCATTGCCAGAGCAAACTGAGCTGCTTGCAGTCACACTGTCCTTTTCCATGCTAGAATTTAAGCAGTGTAGGTGAAGTTCCTGTTAGTTTGGATTCTCTTTACTTAGATAAAGCTAAGATTAGAGCTGTGGGGTACGTTGAGATATTTTGAAATACTTTGTATTTCAATTCATTCATTCTTGTTATCCTTTTCTGTTTAAAACATCTGGAACCATGGCTTGCATGGAAGTGATGTGTGCACAGCAACAGACGTTTCCATGAAATACCTCTGGGGCTATGGAATGGAGACTGAGCTCTTCTGCTGTGTGCCCCATAGAAGCTGCCCTCCTCCTATCATCCATCAGATTCCCTCAGCACTCATCCTGATGTAATTGGGATTCAAAACAGAAGTTGATGCCCACTTAATAAGATGCTTGCTACTTACTAACGCGCTCAGTACCTACTGAGGAAGTAGTTGCAATGTTATGAACTGTTGGTCTGTGTCTTTCTCGTGGTACAAGTGTCTCTAACCTGCAGTTCTGGATTTTAAACTACCTGTGCACATCCTGATGGAATTTCTCGGTTGTTTGTGTTCAAGCCAGGGGGTGGAAAAGTAAAACCTGAGCCAACTGACAGTTCTGTACCCCTCTCCATCTATGCCAATCAGAGAGCATCTGCCTTAGGTTTCCTGGGTTCCTTGGGCTTGCTGGCAGGAAAAAAACGGAATGTTTGAACCTGCTGTTAACTTCTGTCAGATTTACACTTTGTCACATCCTTCCTGCCTTTTCTTTTTTTTTTCTTGTATTATGACTGTAGTGTAATTTTCTGTCTCAGTTTTCATGAGAAACTTTTAATATGGTTCAGGCAATTCTCAGGAGCGCTGCTTTCTTCCTTAAGTGTTCTGTAATGGACAGGTATGTGCTTGCAGCTTTCTTCAGCTCCTGTGATCTATAGCTCAGGCACAGCTACAGGCACCTCTTTCTGCAGTTCTGCTTCCCCTTTGGAGCCATTATGCACTTCTGACTGTTACAGATGGAACTGATCACACCACTCCATAATTAAAGTACGAGAGGTAGTGTATTCAACTTCTTCTCCTTAGGAACCATAGAATGGCGTGGGTTGCAAAGGAGCACAGTGCTGATCCAGTTCCAACCCCCTGCTGTGTGCAGGTCACCAACCAGCAGCCCAGGCTGCCCAGAGCCACATCCAGCCTGGCCTTGAATGCCTGCAGGGATGGGGCATCCACAGCCTCCTTGGGCAACCTGTGCCAGTGCCTCACCACCCTGCATTGCAGTGCTCCAGATTTGTAGTTCCCCTACCCATTTAGGCTCATGCCATTGTAACACGTGCTTTCCCCCATCCATATTTCTCCCTTTTAATAGCAGCATGCGGCGTACGGTGGGAGCAGTGTTTTGTTGCCCGAGCAACAAGCACCAAACTTTCACATCTTATATTGCTCATTTCAAAAACAACCAACAATTCACTGCCAGCTGTGATGCAAACACTTGCAGCTCCCCTCCATGCCTCTTCTATTTGGAATCAAACTGAAATCACTGCTCTGAATAGAAGCCCATACTTTGTTTTAGGAGTTTCAGAGCGAGATAACAGATGTGTGTGATTCTGGTGGATCCTCAGTGATCTGGGCTGGCTGCTTTAAGTGGTGTATTTACTGCTAGTCTCATCACAGGGGACAGATCCTCTCATCAGCACCAGCAGCCTGATTGTAGTTTGAAGTTATTTGCGAAAGGATTGAATGCTCTTTGTGCTGGAAGTGGCTGAAGACTTCAGCAGAATTCTGCAGTGTGTGTTTGTCGTAAAGCTAAGTGCTCCAGCATTTCTCTTGACCTTTTGTTGAAGCGTAACTCATGCTGGCAGGATCCGCAGACTGGAGGATGAGACCAGCGGGGTGACATTTAAAACCATATTTACATTTTTAGACTTGTCACACAAAAACGTAAAGGAAGACAGCCCTGGAAGACGAAGCTCTCCTCTCCCTCTTGGCTGTTATGTCACAACAAAAACTTTCCCACCAGCCAGATGCTGGTGAGTCACCGTTTATTTTTCACTGGGATAACCTCTATCAGTGCTGGTCAGTGGGAGTGAGTCTGGGTCGCTCAGGGCTGACTCCTCTGCAGCTCATACGCTCGGCAGCTCCAGCTTCAAACCATTTCTTTGACACCGTAGTATTTGTCTCTGCACTCTCCAAACTGTTTCTTAATAGCACTCAGTTCTGTGTTGACCAAATCCCAAAAACAACATTTTAATGGGGGGGGGAAAAAAAAACAACCAACCAACAAAAACTGTCTAAGCCAAAAGCTTCATTACTGTCTCTCGAAATAGTGAATTATGGTAGAGAGGTTTAATGGTCTGCTCTTAAAAATCCTTTCTTTTGGAAGCAGTTCCATCCATTTCACTGTACCTACTGCTAACAGTAAGTGCTGCATCACAAAGTGTTGCAGCTGTGAGGATTTGAATCATCTTTCACGTTCTTAGATTGAATTAACTCAGAAGATTTTGCAAGCTGTAGCGATGCAGGAGGCTGAAATGCTTGGTGATATATTGCTGCTTTTTCTTCTTGTTTTTTTCTTTCTGAAAGATGATTGAGATATGTGGAATGATTTTGGTGGGCTGATTATATCTGCTTGTGTGCATGTGTGTAGCTTGAATAAGGTAACACGTTTCTTAACCTAAGCAGAGATGCAGAAAAGAGATGGAGGAACTGCAGCCTGAGCCTCACCTCTAGGGGAGAAGGAGAGCAAGAAATACTCAAACTCCTTAACTCAGGTACCTGTGCACAAAACTATCTTTTGTGTAACAGCTCAGTGAGGCCACGGGTTGTGATTTGGGAAGTGATTTTGGAAGGTCTGAGGAGAGCTGCTGGTTAACCACAGAGTCGTGTGGGGAAACTTCCCTCTGCGGGCCATTTCCTGAGAGCATCTTTGTACAATAGATGAGTCAGATGCATGGTGCAGATTTCCTTACAAGCCCCTTAATTCGATACGGTCGATTTAGATGAGGTAATTTTTCTTTCCATATCCAAGTAATTTTTACTGAAATTACATCTGCAGCAGAACTGCCAACTAATTATAATCAAGGTTTGCACACATGCCAGTTTTGAAGTACATTTTCAGTGAGGGCCTGTGTTGTGTTTTGGTTTATTGAGCATAATTTTATGGGACTTGAGTTCAGTTCTGTGTGCATTGGACCCTTCTTGGCATCAGTAGGATGTGACTCCAAAGCATTTTGGGACAATACCTGTTTCTTTGCTTTGTTACCTATTTTCTGATGCTGGCAGGGACCTTACTGTCCATCTACCTGTGACGTGGATCATTCTCTGGATTAAAAAAAGCAAACAAAAAAGGCTGATGTAGGTTTGAACCGCTTACGTATGATGAGCTTGTGTGAAGTCTTAGATCATGTGATAGAAAGACCATTAATTTGGTCCTTTATTTCACATCAATTAAGCCTGCATCCCTTTCAGCCAGTGCAACAGTGCAAAGATAAAGTCTTAATTACACTGATTAGGTTTTTCATTTGCCACCAGCCACTCCTCAGAGGGGCTAGGAGAGCTGAGCGGACAAGCACAGCGCAGTGCTGACTCAGCAGAAGCATGAGATGCTTAAACTGAATGTCTGCACCTCCACCCTTAGTTCAGGCAGATTGGTGGATGCCCCATCCCTGCAGGCATTCATGGCCAGGCTGGATGTGGCTCTGGGCAGCCTGGTCTGCTGGTTGGTGACCCTGCATATAGCAGGGGGTTGGAGCTGGGTGAGCACTGTGCTCCTTTTCGACCCAGATCATTCTGTGGTTCTATGAACGTGGGTGCAGGTTGTGATCTCCTTGCCTTTTTCACAGACGTTGTGCATTTATAAATACTATATATGCTATATATATTATATTCAGGTATAATGGGTCAGACTACTTTGGTTAAATTGTGCTTTGGAAAGGGCTGGGGGGGGGGGAGTGTGCTGGTGTGAGAGGTGTCTGTTTTAAAAGAGAAACAAGAGAACATGAACTGACTCCATTTATTGGGCTCCCTTATGTTTCTCCAGCTTATTTACCAAATCAGATGTGAACGCTTTCTAGAGACCCCAGACTATTTATTTACAAGTTATTAGAGGGAAAAAAAAAACACGTACAGGGGAATGCTAATAAAGATCATGAACTTCTGCCATGTTTTCCCTTCCAAATGTCGATCCAGCTCTGTGCATCTCAATCCAGCTCTGTGCCTCTCACTCCAGCTCTGTGCATCTCACTCTGCTGTGCTCGGGGCCCATTGCAGTGTTACTCCGACGGCTGCATCTCTCCATAAAGCTGTTGTGCTGAAGCATACTGGTGTCTTTATGGCATGCCATAGATTTTCAGAGGCTGAGGTTTGTCCCTTGGGCTTGCAGAGCCCCACTTTCCTTGGGGCTCTCTGACCGCAGCTTTCGGGGAGCAAGGTGCTGGGAAGGGGCTCCCGCTCTTTGGAAGCTGCAGATGGTTTAAATCTGCTAAGCCACAGCTTGCTGCCCCTTATCTAGCTCGATCCAACCACATTAACCAGAAAGATGGACATTTCTGTAAAGTTTGTTCAGCTAACCACAATTGCTGCAGTTTGTGTTCGGGATTTGTCCCGGCGCATTAAGGGAATCTTAAAGTAGACATTATGGAATAAAACCGTGCTGCTTGATACGCTCCAAGTAAAAGCAGATGAGATGCTTTATTATTTGTTATGCGAGGAAATAGTGCCACTGATAAAAACGTACTCTGGAATTACTCTCCTCATTTTTCCACACTTGGTAGACCCGAAATCAGTTTCGGTTTTCATGGGCTTTAGTTTGGGGAATGTAAAGGAGGTGCTCTCAGTTATATGGCTCTGTAGGGGTGTAAGTTAATGAAGTTTTGACAGATTTAAGGTCACATTTTGCACGGTTCGATGCAGCACGCTTAGAAATACACAGCGGGGCGAGTTCCTCTCTCCCGGAATGGTTCTGTCTTGGACTTTTATATGTGCTGAATTTATTTTCGTATTGGCACGTTTTATGCAGGAAATAAATAACAAATTTAGGTACAGGGGGTCAATGGAATCAGGAATGACCCAAAGTAAAGCTTTACAAACAAGGTCATTAACTTCAGGATGATACCCTTAATCTTTAAGGGCAGTGAATCCTTTTTATGTCGTTTCCACTTACATTCGGTTTAGCTCGCTTTTATTTTAAGCAAAATGCATTGGAATGAGAAATTGAATGTATTGCCTCAAGCAATCTTCTCACGTGTGATTTGCTGCAGAATCCTTATCAGACACAGAGCAGTGCTTGAGGCCAGGTGAGCGGAGCCATTCCGTTTGGGTGATGGGAAATGCAAATAGGAATCTCTGTTCTCTCACTTGTAGTCACTTCATTACTGCTGGGTCTCCCACAGCCCGTGGCTGTTTCTTTCCATAGCCCAGTCCCTACCCTGTGTCTGGTGCTTTCCCAAGTGGAAAGCAGATGTCATAGCCTGATTTTTCCTTTGGCAACAGTTGTTTTTATATTTCGATGGAGCCCATCTGACCGCAGACAGATGAGGTGCATTTTTAATTCAATTTAATTCAATTTTCGGAGAAAAGTTTAGAATGCACTTTAGTAAATAATTAAAATGTTGCAGTACCTAATATGAATCAATATTACTTTATCAAAAATAGACTGTGTACTTTTCTATGGACTTGACTGCCTCTGCTTGTTGGCTTTGCATTTCCAAGACACCATTCAGATCACGGAAAGGAAGCTCCATAGCAAATGATTGTAGGTAGTGTTAAACTTATTGGAAATGGTTTAATTGATATATTGCAAAAATCCCATTGCAGCCTTCCTGTTTGTATTTTGTGGTGTTTTCCCACAAATCTCTTTGATTAATGCTGTTCGGTGTTTCAATGAAAGATATGAAAGAAAGTTGATAATGAATGCTATGTAAGGGCAGTGTAATGAAATACTCAGTAATGAAAGCAAAAGGTCATCTTTGCTTTCTGATGTGATTGACTCCACCCGCCTTTTAATTAAGCCAAATGCAAAGTAATGCATTGTGCTGAGAACAGTGTGCTGCCAAAGCTTTGGCAACCTGCTTGGCGCTGTGCTCGTCCTTTGGATGTATCAGTGATGACAGGAGGGCAACAAAGCCATTGCTGTCTGTACACTTTTGTGCCCAAACTGTCCTTTCACCTGTGTTTTAGCTGCAGCATCCCACAGAGCTTCCCATTTTCCTCTGCAAAACTCACTTCTCACGTGCGGCGTTTGCTCAGGTGCTGTGCATCAGTGTGACAGCATTTTCTGCTGTGTCCCATCCACGAACAACCAGCCTTTCAGTGGTTCAGTCTCATTATTTAAAGAAAAGTCGTCTTTTATTGCATTCTTGCAGCAGGAATGGGAAGAAACGGTGGAAAAAAAAAAGGCATTGAAATCCCAGTGTCTTGTTTTTGAGCTTTTTATAGGTAGGCAAACATATGGGCTTGCCTAGATTAATAAAAAAGCACACAACAACAGTAGCAAGAATGTGTTTCAGAAGGCTCAATCTGTCAAGGACCAGACTGAGGGGTTTGGTTTTTCACTAAGCAAACTTCAGTTATCCCGAAACAATTACCTTTATTGGAGGGTCGGGGGATAGAGAATGACTTTAAAAGGCTTTAAAAAGATGAACCATTTTCTGTGATAAGTAAAATCAGCAGAGGATGTGATGATAGGAACTGAACCATGGTTGGAAATTGTGTTTGAATAATCTTGGAAGAAACCAAAGGAAAATCTATTATATTTAAATCTTTTTTTTTTTTCTTTTTCATTATTATTATTATTTCCTGCCCTGGCAGATGAATGTTGAATGGAACTATTAGTTATGGGCAAAAATGGAAAGGAGGAGAGCAGAGAAGATTGCTGGTTTTCATTATTACTACTAATTTTATTATTACCACATTTTTCATGGCAAACTCACTGAAGACGGGACCAAAAATAGAAATCTGGGACCTCCCGACTCAAAGCCTTCATGTTTCCATCCATCAAGACTTTGAAAAGAGAAGGGTAGAAAAACAACAAGAGGGGGAAGGAAGCAAAAAGCACCCAAGGGGAGGAAGGCCAAGGTCAGGGTGAATGGGAGCACAGCTGGATGCTGCTGCAAGGCTCTGCGGGTCCCATCCAGCCCACGTGTTGCTGTGAGGAGGGGTGGGTGATGTCTATGGGCACAAAATGCTTCAAGAGAACAGGAGGGATGTGTCCAACCCTCAGGTTGTTTTATCAGACCCATTGGCTCTTGAGTCTCATTGGAAGCTCTAAGGAAAGCAAATGTTTGCTCAGAGAGGCTGCGGTTGTGTGCGCGGGCAATGCCAGGAGTTCACACATCATTATAAACAGCTGAGCAAAATACTTTTCCTTCTGGCATTTCTAGGATGGTTGAAAATCAAAACTAATAGAAACGCACTTAGTGTTCTTTCGGAAGGAGTCAGGGAACATTTTCTTCTTCTGAGAGCTGCTGGGTACGGTGAGGGATGGGGCTCTCTGGTGCTTTGTGGTTGAGGTGGGTTGTGCAGCAGGGTGCAGTGCTGTCATCATTGAGATGTGAAGGTTGGGAAGATCAGGCCAGGCCACCAACAGCTCTTGGAGAGCATCGGTAGCTTCAAAGCATCTGCAAAGAGGGGAATGTAAAGGTGACGTAAAGGCTCTGAGAGCTGAACATC
Source organism: Centrocercus urophasianus (assembly GCF_019232065.1). Taxonomy (NCBI): domain Eukaryota; kingdom Metazoa; phylum Chordata; class Aves; order Galliformes; family Phasianidae; genus Centrocercus; species Centrocercus urophasianus. The sequence continues at coordinate 15,746,798 of NW_024884755.1, forward strand.
TCATCACTGTCAAGACAACACCTTACGCTACCATCCAGCAGTAGCAGATAGCCAAACATGCCTTTTTTCCAAATATTCCCCTGAACTATTAAAAAAAAAATACACTTTTTAAGGTTTGCTTGTTAATTTAAGGGTGGACTTCTGTAGGGCTGTTCTTAGCCCTGATCTGAGCCCTCACCAACCCAAGTGAGCAGGAGCAAAAACTCAGAGTCGGGTCCTGCTGGGTTATGTGCTGAGTGAGTGGAAGCTGCCTCCAAGCTGCTTGTTTGTGGGTGTCCAGAGCACGAATTAATCCCTTCTGTTAGAAGGAAAGTTTATTATTTTTCAGTTTAACCATATTCTGTTACCTGTTTTGGAGCAGCGAGGCAGGATGTTAGAGGAGCCCAGCGGAGTTGGGAAAAGAGGTTCATTTTCAGGGCAGATTGTTAATTTTTGTGGTACAGTTCCTTTATTTTAAGGTCAAGGGCGGGTAAGAATCACAAAGTTGAAGTATTGGTCTGGGAGCCAAGTGAGCAGCCAAAGAAAAGCCATATCCTCACACCTGCACCTACTGCTGAGGTCTCTGTTCCCCCACTCCTCCACTGTGCCACATAAAGCTGTTGATCCCTTGATGTATGTAATTTTTGCACATTAGTTTCCTATAGAATTTGTGGCAAGCACGACAGAACTGTGAGATGGGGCAGATTGAAGTCGTAGGGCTGGGGCTTTTATCTGCGGTCTGCTGTATGAACTCTGTTCTTTTTCCCATTTGTTTGCCTGTCTGCATGACAGCCTGGGATTTGGAGAGAATTTCTTCATCTTGGACCTTCCTAGCCTGTGTGAAAGGAAATTGGGGTGCCTCCTTTTCTGTGGCACGTTGAATACTATGAAAGAAAGTATTTTAGAGCCCCCAGGACCATAAGCAAACTTCCCACTCCATTGGCATCATTGGTGTTTTCTGAACCATGTGTTGATCAGTGGTGCTGCTGGAGAGAGCTAGAAAGGGTGACTTAGAACTGCTCAGGTTGGAAAAGACCTTAAAGGTCATCAAATCCAACCAGTGGTGGATCACTGTGGTCCTTTTCAACCCAGGCCATTCTATGCTTCTGTGATGAGATTCCCTTTGCAAGGGGTGCAGTTGGGAGCGCATCCTAAGACAGCGAAGCTGCTGCTGTTAGCAGCTGTAGGCTTCTTTGTTGTCAAAGAGGGCAAGAAAGGGGCTGGTTTGGTTGCTTGCAGTCAGCCTGAGGTTTGTTTCAGAAGTTACTGAGACCAAATACATTTTAGAGCTGCAGACAATCAATAGGACGGACTGCCGTGTAGTTCTGATGAGGTGTATCATGTCGTTCCAAAGTAAATAGTGCAGGACAAGAGGCTTTTGCTTACTCCTGTAAAAACAGAACGCAGCATCCTTTTGCAGCTTGGTGCAGAAGGTATCTCAGAACATCCAAGATCCCCATAAAACCCTGCCAACACCCCAAAGGTCCTTCCTAGGGGTCACCTCTTGGCCTCCCACACTCCCCAAGGAGGGGCTGTGCTGCCCACTCCTTCACGGCCACCCACCCTCCCATCAGCTGAGAAATCATACTTGGGTAAGGGAGGCTTTTGTTCAGAATGTTATTTTTGCTCTCGGTTCTCTTTCCTTCGTTTGAAAGGCATCTTTTGAGCGTTGTGGTTCAAATACCAGAGGTGGTTAAAAACAAAACGGCACTCACAGCATATAGAAACCAAAATGGAACTTGTATTTTTTGGCTGCGTTTTCAAATGAGATCGGGGGACTTGCTGTTGTTCACGTATGTATATTTTATTCTGATTTGTGTTTCAAGTAGTAAATTACAATTGCTCTCATTGCAGGGATGCATTTAAGCAAGCAATTTTGGGTGAAGCATCTGCTCTTCTGTTGCTCTTTGGCTATCGGGGCACTCAGCCTCAAGCAGTCAGCATGCAGATGTGTAGAGTCAGTGGCTGCGAGCATTCATTAGCAGTAATTTGTAAATCTACACCTTCACGTGCAATGGGAAGATAAACATTGCTGTAACAAATTGTCGAAAGTTGAATGTGTTTGGCTGTGAGAATAAGTATCTTGGCTCTGTCTCTCTATTTATATAACAGTGAACACATTAGTTGGGAGATGGCTGTGTGCTATTGACATTACTGCAGTGCAGACTGCTCGGTCTGTCCCACTTACCCTTTGCAATAATCATTAGCAGAATTATGAATCCTTCATCAATTATCTTTTGCAGTGCTTAGGGAGGTGTCGTTTATCATGAGGGCGGCAACAGCCCACTCCTTAGGAAAGCCACTATCTCTCATTGGAAGCAGTTTGCCAAGAAAACATCTTTTGAAATGTTTCCCAGCCACAGGAGCACAATATTTCCATGCAAAGAGACAACAGCAAACAAGCAAAACAGAACAAGTCCTTTTTTTTTCCCCCAGCAAACCTGCCTTCAAACCTCTTATCTTCAACCTGAAGGTGCAAGAATGCTAGAAGTGAACTCAATGTCTGCCTTTTGTTTTCCCCCTCTCTCTTTCTGCCATCATAAAACCAAGCAAAAGAGGTTTCTGAAGCAGCTTCCCACCAGTTTATCCTATGAGGAACCTGAGCTGACGGCACTGCTGTGCTCATCTGCTGGCTGGCAGAATAAGCAGATCAGTTTTCATAGCTGCAATCTGTGAAACAGAACACTTCTCATACTTACAAACTGTGCAGCACAATCACTGCTTTGGTTTTTCCTTCCGTGTGGCTTCTTAAATCTACAAGCCTTGCTTTTGTTTGGGTTGCAAGTACAGCTCAGCAGAGCTGGGGGGAATTGGATGCACCCAGAGAATAGAGATGTGGTAAGTGGACTGGTGAATTAGTGTGCTAACTATTGTGCAAATGAATTGGAATTAGAATTGATCTATTTAGCATAGGCCACCAGGGTGATATAGTCCTTTGCTAGTGTTGATACAGGTAGGGGATGACTTATTTTGTGTTAGGGATCATAAGAGGGCCAAACGTTTCCAGGTATGGGGCTTGTTAGCCCTTCCAGGGAACAGCTGCAGGAATCCAGGTCTTGTAAGGCAAAATGCAGTGAGAACTTTGTGTGAGAATCTTCCGTGTGTGTACCACGTCCTCTTGGAGACCCGTATTGTTTAAACTGTTACTGAAGACAAGTTTTCTTAAATTTCTGTTTAATTTTGGCTTTGCCTCTGTTTTCAGGTCGTTGTTTCCTAATGCATTTCTGGCTGTGCCTGTTCACAAGCTGTTTCTCCTTTGCTCTGCTTGCAGGTGTTGCAGGGTGCTCAGCTGATAGCTGTTGCATCTGCTGAGCCTGCATCAGGAGGAGTTGATGGATCCCCACTGCAAGGCAGCGATATCCAAGTCCAGTATGTGCAGCTCACACCAGTGACAGACCACTCTGCAACCAGTCAAGTATGCCTGCGTTTATGTGTCAACATATATATATCTGCCATATATATTTATTTACCTTCTCAATGTACTTAACTCGTTTGAAACATCTGCCACATGAGCTATCTGAATGAGTTCACGGCCCTGTTTCCAAACCAAAAATACAAAATTTAGCAGAAGTGTCATCTTCTTCAGGTGTGGATGGGCACAAGCATTCATTTGAGAATATGATCCTATTTCCAAACTGCTTAGGAAAAAAAAATAGAGCCATCTATAATAAGAAACATAATTTTCTTAAAGGTAAAACTGGTGATTGACTATTCCTTCTTCGGCGTTGTTGCTCGGTGCCCCCAGAGAACAGTTATTTTGGTCACCATTGTTTTTCTGCATCCTTGAGGGCTGAGAGCCATATTTACAGGACGTGGAGAAAAAACTGGCTTGGAAACTATCCAAAAAGTGTTTTTCAGACTGAGGTTTCTCTTAAAAAGGTTATTCTCTTTCTGACAGAAGTTTTCCAGTTCTTTTGATCCGCAGCCTGGATTTCCCACGGGAGCTGCAATGTATGCAATTGTAAGTGAACGCTTGATGGTCTCAGTTAAGGAGGAGGAGGTGTGTTTTATGTCTTTTCTTGATCTGTTTGAGCAGTCACGTAGCTGAGGCTAGCACCAACTCAAAGCCACTCCTGCTGGCAGTTATGGAAGACAAAAAGGCAGTTGTCAGATTTTTCTGAAGGTGATTACACGTTGTTCCATGAACCCGACTGTAGTGGCTCCTTTTCTAGAGAATGCCTAGTGCTTGTCAGAGGTGTATTGCCTTACCAGCCAGAATATAATGCTATTCACAGCAGCCAATCTTAGAAGGGAATTTTGTCTGATAGATACGCAGTTTTGCAGAGAGTTCTGATCTGGCTGCAAACATTTGGATGTTGGGTCTCTTGAGCTGCGTAAGAAATGGAGGAAGTCATGTTCCTTCCCTAGGTTTGTCTCTGTGCTTTCAGGCCTCCTCAGTCATCGATTCGCAGTCACTTGTAATAGTGCTGGACAACGAGAGCCTTGCTGATGGGTCGTGCCTTATTTCTTGAAGCTGTACCAAGAGTACTGCTGGTCCCATGCAACTAACGGGCATATAGGCATCAGATAGTAAGAGGTGTTTCTCTCCTGCCGTGCTGCTGTCCTCACTCCATGCCTTGGAGATCTCAAATCCAGCACCCACGGGCTGGGTCTGCTCCTGGAGGCTGTGCTCCCCCCTTGGCTCCCACCTCCCATGGCAGGAGGCTGTGGTTATAAACATCAGCATCCATCTCCCACACGACTGGCAGCCACCAGAGGAGCTACTTTTCTTTTCAGGGACACTTTGCACCGTGTTAGATTTTAGTATTGTGGTTAACCGCAGATTTATACAGAGCTGAAGAGAAACAGAAAAGGAATGTGAAATAAGAAAAGTATGAAAGGAAAAACAGACTAAAAATAAGTTTGCCATAAATATTTCCTCGGTTTACACAAACTGAAAACCAAGGATCTGATAATGAATTGGAGAAACCAACTTGGAATTTGCGTTGCTTGGAGTTATGGGGATAGCTGTAGCTTTTTTGGCTAATGTTGTGGAACAGTCCTACAGGCTTAGAAAGGCCTTCATCAGAAGGGAGAGGTCATAGAGGTATCTCTCACCGAGACTGGAGCAACGATTGGATTCGTGGGCTGCTTTGCCAAGGTACTGAGATGTTCTCAACGACTTTGAATCTCAGGGAGCTGTTTGCAGCGAGTCCCTTCTCTGACTCCAGCTGAAGCACACAGAACTGCACACTTCCATTCAGTGCTCTCAGTGCAATGCGTGGTTTTGCATCTGCAAGTTGGCTGTGGGCAGAATTAAGAGTGGCAAGCATTCCAAAAGGCTCTTAGTTCCCTTATAGAACAGATATAAATACAAGCTATTAATGTGCTAACATTCTGCAGGCAATTTCAAACCTAAGTTGTGCTTCTTGTCCCCTTTGGGCAATCTTCTACGTTAGTCTGAATTTTGGAGAAATACTCAGCATTACCATTATGCCTATTATTTGGTGGCTATTTTAATTCCATTAAGATTTCATCTACCGGGAGAGAAAACTTGGATCACTTGAAGACTTTCCTGCTAGCAGATGTGGCAGTATGTTAGGATTATTCACTGCTCTGACACTCATCTATTGACAGTGATCTATTGACACCAATTTACTGAATGTGTAAATAAGTGCCGAATTACCTCTGGGTACAGATCTTGTAGTGGTGTGCAATTACTGGCCATAAATCAGAGAGATGGAGAGAAAATTTCACAGCCAAGTTGTCGCATAGAAGCAGTGCTTTATGATTTTGAACCTCCCGTATTTTCACTTGAATAAATAATCTGTGGCTGTATGGCAAAGCCTAAGGGAGAGGAACGCAGGTTGAATTTCCACCTCTGCCTCTTTGTGGTTCATCGAGCCTCAGAGCCGGGCTGAGAGCAGGGAAGACATTGTCATAAAAGAAGAATTCCACGGAAACACTTCTGTATCCAGGACGTTACATAAAGCATCGATTAGATGAATTTATGGAGGGAAAATCCATCCAGGGCAGATCTCCGGAATCTGTGGGAGTGTGCAGGAAAATACCACTAAGCACTTGCCCTTTTCTCAGAGTTTATCTGTGCTTGTGATATTGGCTGCTATCAGGGGAAGGATTATTGGGTGTGAGGGACTTTATCCAAGCCAGTACAGCTGTTCTGAAATGCTTCTCATTTTATAGCTTTAACATGCTCCGTGGTCTGGTTTTCTGTTCACTGGCTGACTTGGTCCAAAGGGTGATTTGCTGCAGGATTACCCTGCAGTACTGCAGTATTACCCCAGTAGTGACTGATGTGGGGCAACTCCATCTTTGATCAGACCTCCTTTAATTGCTTTTACGTTAACTTCCTTCATGGAGGACTGCTTAGGCTTGGAAAGTGGGGAGAACCTGAGGCCCTTAGGAAGAGTTTAGAGGCAAAAAACATTGGTAGCAGTCTTCTCATTTGGCACAGAGCAGAGAATGACTGCAGGGGGTTAGGCCAGCAGCCTGCTCGTGTCCTGAACCAGCAGAGAAAATTAGGAGCACAGAGCAAACAGATAATTATACTACAGTAGTTTTGTCACCCTGGGACTTGTTGGCCTTCCTGCAGTTGCCGTTGATGGATTTTTCTTCCGTAGCACCATTCAGCTCCAGCCCACATCCTCTTGGGCACGGACAGCTTTAGTTCTGGTTCTCCTTACGGCTGGTTCCTTTCTGGGAAGAGACCTTTAAATAGGTTTCTTTTCTTCCCTATTTGCTCTCTTTGTGCCACTCATGATGTTACAGACCCTTGTTACGGGTTTGTTCTTTCAGCCTTCTCTTTTCCATCCTGAAGGGCATTAGTCTTCTGCTTAGGTTTTGTATGGAAGCCATTCTGTTCTTCTGGCCATTTGTAGTGCCTTTGTAAGCACACATTTCAGCTCCACCGTGGAGTTGATATTCGTGCAGATATTGCACTGGTATAGAGAAGAACTCTGTATTAATGTGGTTTGCTCCTTTGGTTGCATCAGCGACAAACGTTTTTCGTATTGATTTCCTGATCTCCCTTTTCTTTCTGCAGGGCACTGACACCCTCCAGTCAGCAATCCAACCAGAGATGCAGATAGAACACGGAGCAATCCAAATCCAATAAGAAAGTGGTGAAAAGCTGCGTGAGCTGAGATGTCAGCGAGCCACGGTGGGAAATGGAGCCCTGCAGTCGTCGTGCAGCCCCAGGAAGATGGACTCATAGGCTGACAGTGGCTCCTGTGCACACAGCAGGTTTCTGACCATCCGTTTGTGCTCACCCAGAACAAACCGGAGCCATTTGCTGCAATTGGAGCTGCATTGCTGCGTCTGTTGAGAATTTACCCCTCAGAAAAAAAAGCAAACACGTGACCTGCCTGTAGGTATATTTAAGGAGGAAAAAGTCAGTTTGGAAAGAAACCCAACTGATGGAAACAGTGAGACTTCAATTCATGTTTCATCCTGTCGTTTCTTCTGTGAAATACACCATTTGAATGTCTGCAAAATGTCTTGGGAGGTGTATTGCTGCTTTGCAATACTTGCTTTACCACGTATCAAGAAGATCAAGAGCTCAAATATTTTTCACCCTTCAGACAGCTTTTTTATTTGCAATGGTGTTTATAACAAAAATGGAAAATATTAAAAAAAAAAGAAAGGAAAAAAAAAAAAGAAAAACCCCATAACTGCGAGTATTAGCCTTTTGCTGGTGTTTTCTGTTCAGTGTAATGAAAAATGTTTATTTGCAGAAGACTAACAATTTTGTTTGTACTGTTGCTTAACTACTTTTCTAGGGGAAAATGCTTTTAAATGCTGTAATTATGCATTTCTAATGAAAAATAAATGTGTATTTATGAATAGTGCAGCTCTAAGTTGCTCTCTGCTGTAGGAATGAGTACAGTTTGACCAGGCTGTGCCACAGCAGTGTAGTTCTGGAGCATCCAAAGACAGATGCTATCAAGTAAGCTCTGCTGTCTCACTGAGAAGTGAGATTAAGTCTGTAAGGAAGATATCAATCTTAGATAACGTTATTATCTGAATTTCCAGTACAAGGAAAATGGAATAGTTAAGCTTTTGAGTCTGCAAATCCTATTTTGTGCAGTGATACTATGAAATCATTTTTACAAATGTGAATAATTCTTCTGGGCTGTTTCCTTTTTAGTACCTCCTGTCTCCGTTCAGGGCAATACCTCTGATTGGAATTCATCCTTAAAAAGCTGAGTTACAGAACTTCTGATACCCGTCTTGGTATCCAGCCTGCAGCAGCAAGGTGAAATCCTCTCCCTGCCAAGACTTATGGGAAGCTGGATATCAGTTTCAGCAAAAGTAGCTTTTCATATTTGCTAAGCTTGAGTGGAAAGGATGCGTGTCTGCTGTAACCTGCTTAGAAAAGTATGGAATTCACTGGGGGAGGGGTTGGCTTGTGCTTTTTTCAGCTGTGTTGATCTATGGTTACTGCCAGTGTATGGCTCATAGCGCATTGAATATGTGAATGAGTGGGGGCATAGCTATTCCACGTGGCTCAATTCAAGATAAAGATTTTTCTGGGAAGAAAGAGAGGAGGCTGTGCACACCCAGTTCCTGGGAATGTTGTCCTTGGTAAGCACTGCACTTTATGTAAATTCTTGCTTTCCTTCAGGGCATTTGTTGACGCACAAATACAATGCAAACTGAACCACAGCCTGCAGAATACAATGTTTGCAACAGGCTAAGAATTTGGCTGCTCTTCAGTTTCTTCTTTTAATAGTGCTTCTCAGACTGGGTGATTTTTAAAGAGCTTGGCACCCAAACAGAAGCCTAAAAATAAAGCAAGGCTGTGCATTTGAGTGTTTAATAATAATTTATCTCTTGGAAATGACACTGAGTACGCATAGGGATGGCACACCTGCGTGCTGCCACATACCACACCGTTGCTGCAAAGAGCCTTTCCTGTCTTCATCAGAGAGTCCTTCTCTTGCCCAGCTTTCCTTTTGAGCCCTGAGCATCTCCTTTTTTCACGAGGAACACACACACAGATTTTAACTGTAGCAATACCTGTCTTTATGATATGATGAAGTTTTTTTTTTCTCTGCATTTTTCAGCTCAAGTAGAAGATGAAGCGTATGAGGAAAAAACTGAGTTCAAGAGAGGTTTCCTTTAGCCATTAGAGTGCTGCATGCTCAAGTCTTCAGCTCAGAGTGACTGCGTAGCATTGGCTAGATTTCAGGAGAAACTTTCACCAGTGTGGAGAGTGTATAAATCATTTGAAACATGTAGGTAAGCAGAGGACCATGTTAAGGTCCTTCTGTGCATTCAGATGTTCTGGCTGAGTGTTCCTCAAGACATGGGTTTTTCCTGGGCCGTGAATGTTGTTTAGTCTCAGCTGTGTCACGTTGTGTTTATGGCTCAAAGAGACTTGAGCACTGAGTCAGGTATTCCTGTGAGTAATTGTTGTCCCTGCTCCCTTAGATTTTATGTAGTTGGAGGATTTATGTCTTTGTCCACGGAGGAAATGACTTCTTTTCAAGAATGTTTTATATGTTTTCTAGACATCACAGGCTATGTCATGTGCAAACCAGACATTCCAGAGAAGAGCATTTCAGGACAAGCTTGTAACTATGAAGAATCTGTAAGGTCCTGTGCAAGTGTGTTCATACAGAGATCTTCATAACAGTAACGTAGCAGCAGTAAGAAATCCTACCTGTATTTAAGATGCTCTTGCAGCAGTATTGAGGGTTTGGCTTGGCTCTCCATCCAGGTCGGCCACACAGAGGTAGTTCTGCCCACCAGAACTGTTTGGCCATTGTGGTTGATCTGCTAGGAATGAGTTCTCATTTTGTCTCCTTTGCTTATTTGCAGCTTCTAGTGGTTTAAAATCATTTCTTTTTTCTCCTTACGCTGCTTTAGTCCAAGAGGCTGGGGGTGAGAACCTATGACCAAGAATCATACATTGTTGGCTTGTTTCGTTTCTGGTTTTGTTTTCCTTTCTTTTATTCCTTATTAGTTTTACATATTTTGCCTTGCAAAACAAAACTATAAAAACGAGCACCCTTCTGTGACCCAAATAAACTGGAATGCCTTCGTTAGGCACAGTTTTAGACATTTCAGTATTGACAGTTTGCCTGCAAAGCAAGGAATGCTGGCCAAGATGTTGTTCTAGTGCTTGTCTCCATCATGGAGGACCTGGCACGTGTTTGCTACGCTCTGGTAGCCGTGGCTTTGATATCTGTCTGCTTCACAGAATTGCTCTGGAGTTTCAGGTTAGAAAACACAGTGAGGAAGCTGATATCTAATGAAGAAAAGAAACCACACCCACACAAATTACTGCAGAGTAATTTGCACCAACTTGTATTGGTAATTCCTTCAGAATTCCTATCTAGGCACTGAAAATCTGGAGCCACAGCTATAATTCAGCAAAAACTGTTTTCCATCACCAGGAATAAGAATGGCCCTTTCACCCGTGATCATCCCAAAGCGCTTCTGTAAGCTCTGCTGATTTAGATGAGTACTCGACAGTCAAACCTCATTTCCTTGACTGAAGCCAGGAATAAGAAAGTCATTTAGTTACCCTGCTGCTTGGGGTAAGCTGAGATTGCTCTTGTAATGTGCTGCTACGAGCTGACGTGCTCAATTTCTCTGCTAAACGTGGTTTGGTGTATATAGGGGTTGTTCTATACCCCGCAAAGCTGTGAGTAACTGCAGCAGGTGGAGGCAGGAGCTGATGGAAGCATGGAAGGAGCTGTGCAAAGCTGAGAGCTGAGGTGGGTGGGATGCAACTCAACATCTGAATAGGTCAGGGGACCTCATCAAGAGTTGGTCAGTGGTGGGATAAACCAGATGGGACTGGGGGAAAACCTGTTTTTATCCTCATCCGCAGCTTCACATGGGATGTTTAATTCAAGAGCGTGTTGTGCTTGTTGGCCTTATTTTTCTTACTTATTAAAATGGGCAAAGTTTATATTTGTCCAAGAAGAATGTCTTCTAATTAAGCCTAATAAAATTTCATACTTGGGGCAAAAAAAAATGACATCTTTAGGATTCTTTTCCTGGCTGTGGATATTTGCGTTGAACCAGTAGGCAAGGAAAGGTTCTGTGCTTCTTCCAGACACAGGAGTTAAGCTGTGCTTTTGAATGTTTAGGCAAACTATCTGGTTTCATCTCTTTCCAACAGCTCGAGTCGAGCGTGAGTTAATATATGCTGTATAATCTTCCAGTAAATATTTTCTTTCGGGTTTTTCATCCTATTTAATGGAAACTTAATCCAGTTGTGCAACAGATTGACAAAAGCTTGGATGGAAAGCGAAGTTGAGCACGACGTCGCTCCATCCTATGCTATGATGGCAGCTGGAAGGACAGACCATTCCTTGTCCCTCGCTGTGCCCCAGCCTGGACATGCATGGTATTTCATTTGAAAGCAGTAAAACCCCCCCATTGTCCACACTGATTCCCTGTTTTTCTTGCAGAATCTTTGGGATTTCTGTTAAAGACGTGCTGGGGTTTGCCTGCCAATTTCAGTGCATCGTAGCAGGAGCTGAGAATTAAAGCATGTCAATTGAAGTAAAAGGGACTTTATTCTTGCTATTACCACAGGGAGAATAAATATCCTGTACATATATTTAGGACATTTTTAAATAGATGAGTAGATAAGTATATATTAAATTTGTCCTTGACTTCCTTGGTAAAGCAGGGAACAACTGGGAGCTGGCTGATACCACTGGACTAATTGAAAAGTACTCTTTGATTTGCTTTGTGTACGTGTCTATTATAACATGTCCATAAATATATCATAGAATCATAGATAGATATAGAATATATTCTATGATATAGAATCATTATAGATATGTACATACACCCCCCTTGGCCTGGGGTTGGTTCAGCTCTTAGTGCTAGAATGGTCTCTCCCCTCTTTTCACTTCCTTTTGATATGGTTGTTTTTTTACTTCTCCCACCATAATCTTTCCTTCTAGTCTTATGCAAAGCCTATATTGTTTTTTGCTGCATTGATCTTAGTAGAGGAGCTCAGCCAGCTACCTCTAATTAAAAACTAGTAAATGTTTAACCCTTGGGCTGCTGCGTTCTGAATTGCATCTGGCAGAGAAAGCAGCTGTGAGCAGGAAAGTAACTCTCTTCTTTGTCTTACCAGTATATAAAAAACCACCACCGTGTGGACATGATGCATCTGCAATTAATTATCAACCTTTTCAGTTTAATAACCGGATTTTGCCCTGCTTTTCCCACGTGGTAGCAAAATTAAAACTTCTTTTGCAAGCACTCGTGTTAATGCAAGTAGGCAGCAGTAGCTTGGGGTGCATGGAGTGCTCTGCTCTGCCTTCCAGCCTGGGTGAAGCATCAGTTGCAGTCACCACTTGATGCCCTCCATCCCATCTCCCCGCTGTCCTACCCCTCTCAGGGCAGCTCTTCTCTAATGATCACAGGTTGGTGTTGTTTAATTGGACACAAACGAGGTGCTCTCTGTACAGCAGAGTGCAGTTCTGCCCCGTGCTTTTGAAATGCTGAGCTCTGGCTGGAGCCATCTGCCTTGCATAATTGCCGTTATTTACCAGCAGTTTTATTACTCAATCCCACTTCAACTCTCTTAATCCCCCTGCTCTAATGGGCTCCCTGCTCTCTTCAGCAAAACCAGAGGAGAAACAGAAAACCCGAATGTTCGTGAAGGAGGAGGTGGGAGGAATCGTGGAGCAGCTGAGAAAGGAGCTGTTTGTCCATTTGTTTTGAATCCCTTCCTTCCTTCTCATTCATTCAGGTTGTCTGCAGCTGAGCACGCAGCCCAGGGGGGTTCACAGCAAGAAGTCCTTCATGTGTTTGAAGTACAATATTGACTAAAGTGTCCTCCTTTTATCCAAGGAGCAGCAGCTTTGGAGGTAGGCAGGGGCAGGGTGGGGGGCTGAAGAATAGTTACAAGCTCTGCTTTTATTTAATTCTTTTGTTTTGTTTTGTTTTTTGTAGGTTTTTTAAGCCTTGTTTATAACTGACAGTGTTGTAAAATAGCTTGTAAGCATCTGGGGGTATTTCATCTGGTTTGGGCTCTGCCTGGAATTGCTTCATGTTTCATTAAAGTGAGCATTCTAATGTAACTGGGAGCTTCTCCAGCACTTTCCTTCTCACCATTTCAGCCAGCAAACAGAACAGGGCATCTCTCTGCTTTCTGCCCTGACACTTGCATGCATTCTGATGCAGATTTTCTTCTGTGGCAGAAGTCTGACTGCTCCTTAGTGTTTGTGAAAATCCTTTCTTTCCTTTTCCATGCGCAGGAAGTGGCTGCGTTTTTGGGGGAAGGTTTCATGTGTGGGGAATTGCTTATATACATACTTCTATTTGTTTTTGTTTACCTGTGTCGTTTCACTATAGGGGATTCTGTGCTGTGCAGGAATGAACAGGGCAGAAAATATTCGAGTTCCCTCCTTGTTGCAAACTTTGGGCTCCGAGTCCCTCTAAATCTTCGCTGCTTTAGTCAGTGCACAGACTTGGGCAAATGGAGAGGATGATATGAAAGCACTTTTTGAAGTGTCTCCCTCGGGAGGAGAACACTGCCTGGTGCTGAGCTCTTGGCTTTGGGCAGGGAGGGAATTACATGAACATAAGCCACTCCAGTTCAGGTGGGAAATGAGAAAGAGTGTTTGACAATAAGCATGAAATAAGATTAATGACTGGACCAAACTGTCAGGAGAGGCGGATTCCTCAGCTTGAGGTATCTCCTGTTCTTGATGGGCTGTCACCAAATCCACCCACGTGATGCTGCAGCTCACCAAGTGATGGTAACAGAGCATGCATTGATCTGCAGCAGCTGCACACCATTGTGAGTGTGCCAGAGTTATCTCATGGGGTACCCGTGGTTCCCACAGTCCTGCAGCTTTGAGCACCTCCACAGCAGTCTATCCATTCAGTAAAGCCCTCGGTCGTTAAATTCATTCCCTGGACTCAAAACTGCAGAGGATGTTGCTGCTCTTCTATCCCAACATGTGGTGTAAAGCACAGCCTGTTGATGCTGGAAGTATCCTAAATTTGAAAGCCATACAATTAGAATGTGGAAGTAGAAAAGGCTGAGGGCTTTGCTGCTGTCCTGATTTCCTGTAGTGTCTGAAACTTGTAATGAGAAGGTACCCAGATAGCCCTAGGAATGGGATACAGTCAGTAAGGGTGGGAGAGAACCGTTCTTCGCAGTGTCTTTGAAGTAAACTCCTTTCAAAATCCCAATCTGGTGATGAGTTCAGTCTTAAACTCAGGAATAAAACCCACGAGCCAGATAGCAGAGGGTTCTTAGCGTCTCAAAACCTTCTGAGCCACCAGAGCTGTGCTGTAGGGTGCTGTCTCTGGTCTTTCAGCCCATCTGCATCCTGAATAAGATGATGGTTAGCAGGAGTGGCAGCCATGCCTGGCCACAGGAGGTCACAGGATGAGGGATGTGGGTCAGTGGGCACGGTGGTGATGGGTTGATAGTTGGCACTGATGATTTTAAAGGTCTTTTCCAACCTTAATGATTCTGTGATTGACTTTGGCTTAGAAATCAGGTGCCAGCTGTTTCTCTCTGCACAAGTGTCCATGCAGGGAGAGCACACAATGCTGCTCTTCTCCACAGTTCCCAACATCTGAGGGCTGTGTAGGGTTAGATGCAACCACTGAAACCAATGAGATAGGTTCTTGTACACAGATGCTTGCTTGTAGCCCACAGCAAATGTCTCACTTGTGAGCAATGCTTGTGTCTGTAGGTGGTCTGGGAACAGAGCGGGAAGAGGAGGGTTGATAGAGATCATAAGAAAAAGAATTCAAGAAAGAAACAGTTAGAAAAAAAAAACAAAACAACTTGAAATCCCTGATCCTCTGGGATCAGTTTCTAAGAGTCCATAGTTAAAAAGACCGTCACTAAAAAGTGTTTTCTTGTAGCACTGAGTTAAAAAGCGGGGAGCATCTGAGAAAATGTCTTGTGTTTTCCTCTTAAAATGCAGCCTGCCCGCTTCCTGCCTCTCTGGTGCCTCTGTACCTCAAAGCTTTGCATGGATGTTTACTGGATGCTTCCAGCAGAAGGAGGGTTAAGTGCATGAGAAGGGGGTGGAGAGGGAATCCCAGCTTGGAACTTGAGACTTTCCAGCTGAGAAAGATTCGAGGATGCAGACGTAATCATACAGCACTGCAATCAACTCCCGTGTCAAAAGAAGTCAGGAAAAGCACATAAATAACTCCACAGCCACATTTAATGTAGTGCAGGACATAGATCAGTAATGCCACCACTTCCTCCAGGGTGAGTATAGAAAAGCTTCCTGTCTAAACGCTTGCAGAATGGTTTAAATACTTTGAGATGGTGCGAGCTTCAGAGATTGAAGTAGCATTGCATTCAGGTTATTTGGGAGCAGCTCAAATAGATGCTCTTTATCTTAATGCAAGTTTCACTTTTCTTTGCAAACAGTCTCAAGAAATAAACTGTAGTTGTCTGAAGCGTGATCTATATTGCTTCCTGCTGTAAATTCAGAACTCCAAATGAACCAAGGATTGAAAAGCACGCTCATTGAGCAGGAATGCCAATCTGTTTGGTTTTTAATATACAAATGAGGACGTTTCTACTTGAGCAGCTTAACTCCTTCCAGCTCATTGCCTGAGTTGCACTAATTACCTGCCTGATTCAGCACGAGGAGCTGGGCGTATTCAGATGGTGCACGTGTTTGGGGTGGGCTTGGAACTGTCACTTTGAGGCTTTGAAGCACCCTCTGGTAGAGCTCTGTGCTTTATCTGCTGCTGGTGCAAGGCACAACAGCTTCTGTGAGGGCTGCTGTTTGTGGTCACTGTGCTGCTCTGGGACCCAGTGTGATTGATACAGGCAGAATGAAGGATGGGAGAGCACAGAGGTGCTGCTGCTTTGCTTCTCAACAGGGTGCCTTCTCCCTGCTGGGGAGATAGGCACGTTGGAGACTGTGTGTGATTTATCACGTTATTAATATTGTTATTACCACTCGTTATGGAATGGTTCTTGGTTAATGTGCTCCAGTTCATGAGCGGTTTCATGCTGGGCTTTGTGTGTATGTGTTTGTAGGAAGCCTGTTTTCCATTACAAAACTGGGAGATAAACTGAGATGACAGTCACTTTTTCCTAACATAAATTTCTCCCTTTCTCAGTCCTCCTTGGAGAACATAAATTTCAGCAGTGTGTCTCTGCACTCCAGACATCAAAAAGCCACATCCAGGCAGGCGGATTTACAAGCTCTCTGTTTTCCTTGGTCAAGCCCTTTGCAGAAGAAAAGATAGACATCCAAATGATAACAGAAAGCTGGGGAGGGAGGCAGGGCTGAAGGAGGAAGCTGGACAAAGTGGGAGGGGAAGGAAGGTCTCCTGGGAGGACTTGTCTCAGCTGATACAGCTCAGGTGGTGGATTGATTTTCTTTCTATTTCTGGCCAATAAACATCTTCTTGTTTTCCCATTCCTAGATTAAGTGTTTTCAGCCATAAGTGTTTAACCTTTTCTTCCTCACAGCTAAAACTCGTGTCCAAGTTGTTGTCTCATCATGCCTCGACTAACGCAACATCCTTTTCTCTTGGCTTCGCTGAACGCTGACTTTTGCCCAGACCACATCCATTCAGAAAACTTCCTCTCGCTTGGCTTTTTCATCTCTCTCACATCGAATCCTTGTCGGTACTCCTGCAATCCTTCTTGGCCTGTCCTCATCTCATATCTGATCGAAGATCGGTTCCTCTCCCCATGCTGCTCCTTCCACTCGATAGGAAGAAAACCTTGCATGCCAACAACTCCTTGCCCTCTGGTCCCTTCCTGTGGTGCATTGCTTTCTGTGCTAGCTGTTAAAAATATGACTCAGTTACTAAGATAACTCCATATTAAGTCTAAACACGATGTGTTATTCTTAAATGTTATGCTATTTGCCTCCCTGTATTCCCTGTCTTTATCAGCCCTCCTTCTCTTTGAGGCTTGGTCTGTCTTGTCCAGCACACAGTTTCTATTTGCACAGGATGCCAATAGTAATCCATTCATTCATTTCACTTGTCACCAGCTCACCAGCTTTGATCCTCAGTACGTATGTAGTATTGGACACCTTTTTGTATTATTTTACTTGCAGTGATGAAGCACAACCAGCTTGGTGTTGGCATGCATTAACAAAACCAGGAAGCAAGGTGATGGATTAGAAACACAGCGCAAACATTCCAGTGAGAAAGTCCAGCTCAAGAGCAGTTTCTTAGTAGTAGGTCCTTTACTGTTTTGGCATTTCCCACCAACCCATTACACTGGTGATAACAGGAGCAAGGCAGAAAGGAAACTCCAGCCCTGATCTTGCTGCAGATGGCCAAGCCCATCACAAGGACTGTTATTTCAAGTGTCACACTTGGTAAACCTCGGTGAGATGTGACTAGCTGCTGTGTCTTCTAGTGAGTCATAACAAGAAAAGGCAGTTAATAATCCAGGTCATACAGTTTTCTTAATTACAGTATGCCTGCAGTGTTCTGGTGAAAAGCTGTTCTTAATGCACTGGTTTTTGTCCTCATTTGACTGTTTTTGCCTTATGTGAATCCTGAACAACTAATTCTGTGCCATTTCTCCCTTAGGCCAGTGTGAAACATTGCTCTTTACTGTCCTACTGCCTTTAAACTAAATCCTATCAAACGTGAAAAGCTCCTGTTGAGATTAGAAGTGTATTGGAAGTATATTAGCTTGGTCAAGCACTGTTGCTTGCCTGTGAGTGCTTGTCTTCTACAGCAGCTCTGGTGTTTGCCATCTGTAATTTTTCCAATTGTATATGTATGGAATATAGAATGTGTATGTGGGATGGGGGGAATGGGAGCAGCCCCTTTCCAAACAGTGGGTCTCTGAACCCAGAGCTTGGTCGTGGTGCTGGTGGGAATGCAGTATGTGAGGTGTTGCTGCTGGTAGCAGAGGGATGGATTAGGAAGTGTTCAGTGCATCTCTGCCACCACCAGGCTCTGTGTGCCCCTCATATCGTGTGTTCATAGCTGAAACTGGAAGGTGCTCTCCAGGAGTGCCTGTTTATCATTTTTTGGCATGGTGACGTTCATGTATCTCTTCATGCTCATGGTTTGTGGCCGATAGCAGATGGCACATGAGTGACTTCTGTTTACAAGCATATAAGCCATCCACCATGGCCAAAATCACCACGGTGCTACCAGCACTGAGGTGTGCATGGCATGGCTCTCGGTTTTGACCATGGCAGAGCGTGTGCCATCTGTGCCATGCCCCTCGGGAGGCATCTTGCAGCACAGAAGCCCTGTTCCATTAGGATCAGCATCCTTTGTTCCCTGGGACAGCTTTTTGAACAGTAGTGCTCTCAGGTTGCTACTTTGAGCAGCTGAAGTAGGGCAGCTTTGTTTGCACTCAGTAATTCCAGGAAATCCTTGACTCTCCTCCTTGTCTGCTGTGGCAGCTGGGTGCCTCCAGCCAACCTGCTCTGCCTCCTATCTTCTCCTTATTTCCAGTGCTTGCAATTCAGCTCCAGCCTAGCAACTCCAGCTCTTTCCAAAGTGAGCTGGAGCTTCTCTCATGCTTTTTCTGCAGATTTTCCCCAGATGTAAGCATCCGCTTTGTAGACTTTGGAACCCTCCCGGATACACTGACAAAAATATGTTGGATTTTCCAGTGAAACACCTCTCTGGTGCTGAACTCAGCCCAAGTGACGGGCTGAGGAAAGTGCCTCTCAAATAGAGCATTGAATGCCCACAAACATGCACTTTGTTTTTCTAAGGGCACCTGCCAGGAGGCTGCTGATGCATCGAGCGCAGAAATATGCTTGGCATCAGACAGCTCTCCAAAAATCTCTCTTTGTAGGTAATGGAAAATGTGCCTTTTTAACAAATTCTGGCAATTATCTTTGTCTGCGTAGTTTTTTTCTCGCAGTAACCTGTGAGTACAACGGATCTGTTGATTCTTTGCCTTGCTCTGTTCCCAAAGTGCTGAGCCCTTCCAACCTCCAGTTTCTGCATGAAGGCAGCAGTAACTCCTGCTTTGTTCTGCATGTTGAGCAGCTCTCCTCTCTACCTGGGGAGATGTGATCTGTGCAGTAGTGCCTGCTGACCTGCAGCACTCTCTCTTGTTCCTATGAAGCCTTCACTCAGCTCATGCTGTTGTCTGCTGTTTGATAGACTTTGCATTTAATTCATTTCTAAAGGATTTCAGCTCTGTCAAAGCCTTCTGCTCTTTCTTTTTTCTCAGATTAGCCTTTTACTTGGGGTCCCACAGTTGTTCAGTAGTTACTCAGAGCCAAGAAGCTTAAAAAACATTCCAGCACCAAAACCCACGACCAGAGATTGATCAAAAGTGCTGAGGCCATGCAGTGCTGCCATGCATTTGCAATGCTGATGGCAAGTTCCCCTGTAGATGTGCTTCCAGCCCCTTGGTGTTGTTCAGCACAGTCCTCCTTCTTGCACACCAACCCACTCCAAGTAGTCTATGTGTGCTCCAAAGGCATGGCTTATGGAGGGAGCAGCTGTAAACAGCTGCTAGGCTTTGCTAGGGATCTCATGCATTTTTCTAGGGAAAGCCCAGAGCTCCTTCAGCTGCATTTGATGAAGTTTGATTTTATAGGTAGTAAGTCCCTTTGCAAGTAGGCCAAGGGGTTTCTTGAGAATCCAGGAAGCATCTCCATGCTTGGCTTGTTTTTGGCATGCACTAACAGCTGCTTTTCCTCACTGATGTCTCCTTGGATCCAGGGAAGAAATAATCCTCAAGGGAAGTCAGCCATAGGATGAAAGGAACCTGGAAGTAGCAGGCTGGAGCTCTGCTGATTATGGGAGGAACATAAGTCTTGGGATCAAGGCCAAAGTGCATGTCAGTGCCCATGGGAGAAGCCTAAGTTGAGAATAGGGTTTCACCATTGTTTTGCAAGAGTTCGACCTGTCCTGGCTTTCATCCCTGTTGGTGTTATTAATTCTTTGGGGCTCTACACTGAGCAGATGGACTCTCCATTTATACAGCCTTATATTTCCCAGAGGGGGAGCAGGTAACCAGCACCACGTTATAGCACATGGAATAAAGAATCCTGTGTATGTGGACATACAAAGCTTTTCCTTTTCAACTACGATTTCACTTCCTAACTTTTGCAATAAATAAGGTCAGTTTCTAAGCAGTAATAAGAAAACCTGATGGTAGTTTTACATTGCAGAGTAATGTCTGTCCAGTTAGTCTGAGCTCTTGTCCTCATGTGTCTGGAAAATTTCTATTTATGTGTGACATGCAGAGGCTTTTTCCATTTTCAAGGTGGGGATTCACTGAAGGCCTAATCTGGGTCATAATGAAAGCTGCTGGGATAGACTGACTCATTCTCCTGCTATAAACAGCTAATGTACATAACCTTTCTATTTATTTTGCACTTGTTGCTACTTCTTTTTATCCTGTGCCTTAAATTTGCTTGTTTTTACGACAGGGAGACAAAGCCAAGACCAACTATACTCATTCAGCTCCTCCCAGTGCTTTAAGCTTACTTCTGTAGCTGCTTGAAGCTGTATCTCACCACGTGTGGCCCTCAGCAGGACAAGGGACTAAAGGCAGGTCTTTGAGTTCACTGCCCAACACCTTCATGATACGATTGGCATGTCTAGGGTCTTTCAGAGATACACTGTTGTAATGCATCAACACCAGGCTTTGGATTTCAGCTAGTGCTGAAGATCTTTTTCCATCGTGAGGTCCAGCACGCCTTTGGCAGGACATCAGACACACACAGCTGTCCTGCAGAGAGTTGTCCTTCTCAGGGTTCACAGCACGAGTGTCTGCCTCCATCACCTTCACACAGCACAGAATGGCTGTAAGTGTGAGCATTGGTGTCCTGAGCTGCAAATCTTGTGCCACCATTTCCACTGAGATGGTGATGGAGGGACCAAATTTGGGATCTCCTTTATGCCATTGGGTCAGCTCTTACCTGGGCTGCCAGATACAAGAGCTCAATCACACCCGTGGGGAACGTAAGGTCCTGAATTACGGTGCAGATGCAGACCCCGAATTTTGGGATGCTGTGTATCTCCATATGCAGAGTGGGCACGGGGCAGAGTGCAGCATCACACGTGCACTGGTGCATCACAGTGTGGCACAGGTAAAAACCAACATCTTCTCACTAATGGTACGACGTCGCCGCTCTTCCACCAGGGCAGAGTCCTTCCCCATCCCTTTCCTCTTGTTCTTTGTGGTGTATTTACCTTAGGGAACTGCTAAAGTAATTCCAACCCAGGAGACTTGCTGCTGTAGCTTTCCCAATGGCCTGTATGAGCTCTGGTGAGGCTGACCTCCCTGAGATCACACAGATTGTGAGAGTCATCACATCCATCCAGCAGCAACACAGGGAAGCTCCCTGCCTTATCTGTGCTGGGATTTCAAGGCTTGGTTGATGGACTCATGTTTGTGCACGTGGGCTAAATGATTTATCTGCTAGGGCATGCATGGCATTGAGGGGTTGTCACCTGTAGGAACTTGTGGCCTGTTTTCTTGGTTTGGTCTCTAAAACTGGAAGAGTTGTGTTCCCTCTTGCATTGCAGAAAGAACACGTCATGATAGTGTCTGACCTTTGCAGCTTGCTGCTGGGAAGGTGGCTTAAAGGCAAGAAATAAAGCAGAGCAAACAAAGCAAGGAACTGCTCTTGAAGTGCCAGAAGCAGCAGTCATTGGAGATAGCAGGGTTTTTCTCCCCCATTTTTAATCCACTCACTTTCATTTTTCTGTGGAAAGAGCAAGCTTCTGGATAAGGAAACAGAGGAACTGGGCTTGTGCTTAGACATAAATAATCTTGTTAATCAGCAGCACAGGGAAAGAGTCAAAACTACGTGACAATCGAGCTGCAGTTTGGTCAAACCCCCCTTAGTTTGAGACAATTTGCCTCATTTTGCAGAGAACCGTCTCCAAACCAGAATCCAATTGAAGTTCAGCATTCTGAAAGTAATTCATTTTTTAAACCTCAGCAGACTTTGTTTGGATTGCTGATTTCCTCGACGCCTCGGGCCCTGTGTGTGCTGAAATGGATGCAATTCATGGGTTAGAACACGAGGCATCTGACTGCACGGTCTCTCAGGGGTAGGCAGTCGCTTTACAAGCATGCCTAAATGGTCCTGGCACAGAGAAATGATTATTGGTGATTACACAGCAAAAAGGAAGCAATCAAAGCAGGCGCCATGCAGCAATGTGGGCGCTGGATCACAGCACCTCTGCACAATTTTTTTCCCCCCAGCAAAGTCACCCCAGAGGCTGAATTGCATTTCTTCCTGCAAAGGATGCCAGCAGGAGCTGCTTGCAGCCACCAGGCTGGAGGAGCCCTATGCGCCCCTTGTCCAATTTGTCCCCAGCATTCTGGGAGCTGGGTGAGGTGGAAACCAGTCCATGTTTTGCTCCCACGGCACTTCAGGCTGAGCTCTCAGTTCTCAGCCTGAGCTTCTCGAGCAGAGGAGCTCTGGAAGTGGCAATGTTTCTGCTTACAACCCCCAGACGCTGCCTCTCACCTGGCGCTGGGGTCATGGCAAGGAAATATCCCTGTGTGTGTTTACTTTGCAAGAGCAGGAATCAGTAACAGAGGTACAACCAAGCTTTTAGGTCAAGGTTTCGTTCATGACAGATGGAGAAGAATCCATTTTTCCCTTTGTTGTACAGGCTTCCTCTGCAGGCTTAGCAAAAAAACATCAATGAAGTGTTAGTGCAAACAGAGCTGGTAAGTGCTGCAATGAATGCTCATCTGGATGCTTTCTCTGAGCTGTTTTGAAACACCCCAGAATTGGTTCTGTTCGGATGCAAAAGCTGACAGAAGAGACTGATGCACCTATTTCTGATAACACCTATTTCTGTTTGTCCTGGGTGGTTCAGTGCCTTTTCCTCACATGCGAGCAGACTTCTCCTACTCTGCTTAGATCAATTCTTCTCCCTGCTCATCCCTTCCTGTCCACGGCTGGAGGGGTTTGTACTGCTGCTGGTGGTACACAGGGCTGTAGCTTGCTTTTTGCTGGGCATGCTCCCCTGCAGCTGTTTTCCTAACCCAGAGCACACCTGTATTTATTTCTTAAAGCACCCAGGGACAGAAGGTGGCTCTTTGCTAAGATTAGACGTGTTCTGGGTAGATGAGGATGAGGACTGGATGGAAAAAAAGAAAAAATATATGTATATTTGCAAATATATCTTCTGCTTCATCAAATAGATTTCTTTTCCCAAGGCTTTGTGATTTTCTTTGGAGTTTTAGATGAACCAAACCTTAGTCCCAAACCACCAGCTATAGTCTGAGAGCATTTTTAGGCATGGAAACTCCCAGGCAGAAGGAGCTGCACCTTTCTGCCTTATGTTTCCCTGGAGGATTTCGTCAGAGGTTTCATAGAAACATGGAATCTATGGAAGTAACTGTGAGAAGCAACCCCTTGTGTGCTCTGCAGCAAGCCACAGGCAGGATGTCTCTATAGGAGATTTTTTGCTGGAAAACACTCTTGTTTTGACAAAGGCAAAAAGATGAAAACCAGTCCTTTGTAGATAACAGGGTGTGCACATGTGTGACTGATTAGAGTGGTGTGTGCTCACCCAACGCCGGGCACCTGCGTGTGTCTGATGTTCTAAGATGGGACACAGCTTGAAAACAAGGACTCAGAAAAGTCCTGCAGGATTTAATAGAAATCACCCGTTTCCAATTGTTTAACAACTGCCTTTAGTTAGTTTTCACCTTGAGGCAGAGATCTGTCGTGTAAAAGCACACATGGATGCACACTGGTTCCAGTCCTCCTCACTGGGCGGCTTTGTTCTGCTGCTGGATAAAGGCTTTGCTTGGTGGTGAGGGGGCAGAGCTCTGCACCCAGGAGCTCAAGGCGAGGTGATTTCTGTCACGTCTATTTAAGAACACTTGTGGAACTGCAACTGCCTGTGCAGTCACCTGCTGGAGAGCGAGGGCTCACAGGGGCATGCAGGGGCCATCTAAAACCTGAGCTAAGCAGATGGATCTTTTCAGTTTCTATTTGCTATGGGAACTCCCAGTGTTGTTCTCCCCAGCGTGTGTGTACCAGAAAGTGAAAACAAGTGGGAATGGAAATGCAAAACAGTGGCAGAGGCTTAAAAGTGAATTCTCCAGCTCATGCTGAGCTCCCCTCAGCCCATCCTGTGCTCTGTTCCTCTGCAGCATCTCATGCTCCAGGATGGGAAAAGCACAGGTCAGGAAATGGTGAGAACAGGATTAGATTTTAATTTGCTTTCGCCGTTTTTAATAATCCCTGGTGGTGTTAATAATACAGGAATTATATTCCTCTGAAGAATTAAGCTACTAAAACTCCCTTTTTAAAAAATTAATAATGCTTGTTCAGAGAGTTAAACCTCCTCCCAGGTGCTATTCCAAGAAATAGCAGTGATTTGAACTCCAGTAATTTCTGTCTGCAGAGCTGGAAAAGACTTGAGGTTTGCATAGCTCTGGTTTTTTCTTTCCAATGTGTTTTACCCTCTCACCCCTTACAATAACACTTTTCTCACTTTGAAGGAAACCTTGGGCCGTGTTTTACAATCAACCAGAAAGAAAAATGCTTATGCAAATGTTGTGTTAAAAATGAACTGAGATTTCATGCAAAAATGACCTTTCCTTCACCAGTACAGCGAGCGGTTGGGATAATCAGGCTCATGTCATGCTGTGGTGGATGCTGGAGCTGGTGGCTTTGTGGTTCAGGGCAATAGCAGGAGAGTGAGCAGCAGCCCCACAGCAGGTGCCCATCCTCAGAGAGCTGTGGCAGAGCCCTGTGCTTGATGCAAAGTGATGTCGGCTTGGTGGCAACATTAGACCAACGACGTTGACCAGACGTGGCAATGTTGGGTCTGTGGCATTGACCAGAGGTGATGAGGTTGGACCAGTGATGTTGATCAGGCGTGGCGAGGTTAAACCAGTGATGTTGACCAGGTTGTTGAGGTTGGATTGATGGCATTGGTCAGAGATGATGAGGTTGGACTGATAACGTTGACCAGAGGTGGCAAGTTTGGACTGTTGACTGGAGCCTGATGACACGGATGTGCGCTCAGCAGCATCCTGTGTGATGGATGTCAGAAGAGAAGAGGTGTATTGGCATATTTTGCCACCCTTTGAGGTCTCCGTGCATAGGATTTAGATATCAGGGCCATTGCAGTGTCTTGGAATCTGTCGTCAGCTGGGTAGGTTGCAGTTTGGAGAGGCAAACCTCTGGGTCAGTCAGTGGGTTTTTGTTTGTTTTTCTGTTGCTTGGTTGTATCTCTGTTGGTTTCCTTGCAACTAAAATCTCTGTGCTGGGGCTTAGGAAGAAGGTGTAAAGATTCAAGGCTTACCCAGACAGGGTTCAGTGGTGATGTTTTCTTTCTCTGTGAATATCATTTAAGGCTGGGCATAAGCAAGCATGACAAGATGTCCTACCCCTCTCCTAGAATTATCATCTATCAGTTGAAACAAGGCTGTTAAAAAAATGTCAGCCCTCTCTTCCAGCTGGTTCCATCTGTGTGCTGCTGTGCAGGTGAGGTACAGCTCAGGAGATCCCAAGGAGAGGAATGTGTGTTGGAGGTCACTCGCCTTGTCCCTTTTGGATAACTTTGCTATGTTTCAGCCCAAGGCATGGCTGGTGGCTTGGCAACATGACACAGGTTGTGTTGGAACGGCCAGATGATGCTTGAGCTCCAGCAGAGCCAGGTGGTGCCCCAAAGGGACCATCACTGCTGTTGGCACTTGAGGTGTCACCGAGCACTTCACCCCTTAGCTGAAAAACATACAAGGAGCCAACAGAGAAAAGGAAAAGCAGAGGACTAGCGTTGAAGTTTTGGCTTTTGCCCAGTCTAATGGATATCCAGCTCTGGCTCAGAGACTCTGAGATTAGCAGATATTTGTTTTCCTCGGGGATTGAGGAAATCTCCAGATTGGCTTTGACCAAGGCTGGCTTTTCCCCTGTCTTGTGACAGAGGTTCATCCTGTGGACACACGTTAACGAGCAGCGGATGATAAATTAATCTCCTCCTGAGATTCCTCTTATTATTTTTTCCCTTCGCACAATGGCACCAAGGCCTTCCAAAGGGAGTTTCGAGTTGGCTGTGGGCTTCCAAACGAAACCGACTCCACAAGGCAGAGTTAATCAGAGACAGCTGTTACCCGCAGCACTGACGGCCTCACCTCTTCAGCATCAGATTAAAACCCGTTAATAACCGCCAGTGAGAGAGCGGCGCTTGGGATGACTTCAGGGTGGGAGAGAGCATCTCGTGGCTTTTGGGCAAGGCAGAGCAAGGATGTGAGTGCACGGGGATGGTGTTGGCTTTGGGGTTTGTTTTCCTACTGAGCGATCTGGATTTGAACAACACAACTGGCAGGCGAGGGAGCTGCTCCCTCCGCTTCAGTTCTCCGTGCTTTTTGTATCAGCCTCCCTCAGCTGGGCTGAGCAAAACAAAAGGGGGTTTATTAATTTTGCTTTTCCCTTCGTCAGATCTTTTCTTCTTGGTTGCAAAGTCTTGCAGGTCCTGCTGCTGCACTGTTCCTGCACTGGCAGCCCAGCAGTTTCTTGAGCAAGCCAAGGGGAAGCAGCAGCCCCTTCCCTGCATCCAGCTGAGGTTTCCATCTCCCTCTTTGCTGTCCTCTCAGTGGCATCGCAGTGGGGGTCAAAACTTGGGCACAGCATTGAGGGACTGCAGGTATGGAAAAATCACTGCATTTCTGCCCTGGATATCTGGAGGGGGCTTTCCATGACTCGATGTGAGCTGGGCACAGCCTGCTGAGCAGACACCTGGGCGGTGCTGATGTACCTATGCTCAGCAAGCTTCCTCTGCCCACTGAGCATGGGTGCTCATTTAATTAACTCCAGAGATCCAGCAGCACCCATTGTATTTCTCAAGCTCCCAGAGGCACTGGGAGGATAGGAGACTGGAGGATCTCTTTCAGTGCCACCACTGAAAATTCTGGGCCAAAACACAACCCAGCTGCCCTCAAAATGATGTTGCCAGCAAGTCACTGCATGCTCAGCTTAGTGCAGCCCCAGGTGGCTGCAGTGAAACCAGATTACTGTTCCTTTCTGTTCCTTATGGATAGGTGAATGTGTGTCCTGGGGGGAGCAGGGCCACGAGATCTCTTGTGCTGGAGGACTGGAGGGTGCTGATGGCAACTCCTCCATCCCCTCTTCCTCTGCTAGGTGCTGAGTGGGGTTGCAGACCTGCCAGCATCCGACCTGGCATTTGCTCCCAATGGATTTTATTCCAGTGTTTCGCCTGCTATCAAAAATGATAAAATACTCCAAAGTCATTTAATCCTAGAGACCTCAGATCTGAGGTTACACAGCCTGTAGTTGCTGTATGGGCTCTGCATCACCTCTGCTGTGCAGTGAGCCGAAGTCACTGCTGTCTTACGTGACTGCAATAAAGCACAGGGTGAGAACAGTGAGAGGAGTGTGCTGAGAAGGACAGTTCTCAGCATATAAAGGCTGTATGCTAAGCCTGGAACTTCTCCCCTCTCTCTGCTGGGAAAACTTCATTCGCAGTGGATGAATGATTTGTTTGTAGTTGATTTCAGGACCAAACTGGTCCTTGGGCTTTGCTTGTCCATTCAGCAGAGTTTTGCTGTTGTCTGGCCAGAAAATGACTCAGTCTGACCATGACCAAGGGGCATGAGCATTTCTCAAGCAAGGCAGCAAGAGGAATTAATCCTTCAGCTGATAGCTGGGAGCTGATAGTTAGAACCTTATGGTGCACAGGCAGGCAGATTTGAATGAAGAGGGACCCACAGGGTGAAAATGGTAAGGAAAGGACGGGCTGTGCTGCTACAACACTCAGGATAAGGCCTTGACTAAGCTCAGTGCTCCTTTGAGAGCTGTATCTGCTCAGGCAGATCTTCAGCTGGGAGGGAGCTGGATGGAGGAGGCAATGGGAGCAGAACGGACGCGTGGGTCACTGAGGATGTGTCTCAGTTCCAGTGATCCCATCTGAAAGCACAGCAACAGGTTTATTAATCTGTGTGTTCTAGTAAGTGAATGCACTGTCCACTTTTGCTGTCACACAGTCCTCACGTGAAGAGGTTTTCTGGAGGTCTGCAACATGCCAGAGGCAGTTTGGGGAGCGGTAATGGGCAAAATAGGAGTGGGAGGGCTGGTCCCCACCGACAGCCTTCTGAGCCAAAGGAGCAGGGAAACGGGGACAGCATCTGTGCTGAGCAGAGAATTCTGTGGGGCCCATTGGAGGACCCCGGTGCTGGGACTCAAAGCTTAGACTGCCTTGCAGGAAATGTGCTTTGTTCAGCTGTCTGTAGCAGCAGCTTCCAGGAACCTCCACCCTTTCTCCTTCTTGCTGTAGCTTGGGGTGCATAAAACTTTTTCTCGTTAACTATAAAACACCCAAACCTCAGCAGAATTACAACCAGATGGATAAACAAACTTTCAAACAACATGAGAAGAGCCCTTCAAAGGCAGGAGTGAGGCAGAGCCCTGCCCAGCCCTCGGAGAGTCCCTGCTTGCCGGCCCCAGCATCCTGCTCCATTCCCAGCAGTGGGATGCTTTGTGCATTACCAGAACAGACTCACATTCTGCTCACTGTGGCTCTGAGGCCTCTGCAGAAGCCTTTGTAAGAAACAAGGACAGCTCTCAGGTAGGTTTTTTTTGTGTGTGTGTGTTTTTATCCATTGGAAAGGTGTTGGAGAATGGTGAGTGCTGCATGTCCCTACCTGCAGGGGAGCTGTATCCCTGTCAGCTTTCACTGAGCGCTATCGTGGTCCCAACCCACACCCAAAGTCTCTTTTCCAAGCCCATGATATTGTTCTTTCTCTTCTTCCCCGGCCCTTTATGTCGACAGGGCCTCTGTTCCTTAAAAGAATGAATCATCATTTCCTGCTGCTCCAATGGATGGAGGCTTTGCCATGAGAGGATGTGGGTTTCGTTCCAATCAGCAGCATGAATTTCTGAAAAACAGCATTAAAATGAGTGGCAGCTCCACACTGAGCACAGCAGGGCTGCTCTTCTCAGGAGCATTCAGGACATCCTGAGCCTGCATCCTGCTGGCAGGGTGTAGTCCCAGCCTTGCACTATGGGTGAACACCTGCAGGCATGAAGATGCTGGAGAGGACCGGCTCCTGCTTCCCCCCACATTCTATCAATGGGGAATAGCAGTGCCTGCCCCCCAGGGTTTTGCAGTCTCTTTGTGGGATCGAGGGAGGGAACCACTGCTTTTCTGGTTTCTTTTTTAGTTAGGCTTGTGCAACGGTGGATGGCAGCTGCATCCTTTCATAGAGGTGTGTTTTGTGCAGCAGTTATTTCAGGGAAGCAGTGAATTCATTCCCTCTGTGCTGCTTTGCCCACAGAAGCTCCTACAGAAGCCAAGTGCTGCCCTGCTGGAAAGAATTTCCATGGCACTGAAGTCAGAAGCTGGGATGTCACTGCTGAGGTTCCCAGGAAGGTGGGGAGGGAAGGGAGCACATTGAGCATAGAGCTATAGCATCATTAAGGTTGGAAAAGACCTCTGAGGTCATCAAGTCTACCTGTGAACCATCACCCATCATTTCCCCAGAGCACGTGTAAAGGATCAAACATGAAGCCAATGATGGCATCACCAGCGTGTGGGGGAGAATGAACCTCTATCACTGAAGAGCTCCAAGTTCTCCACGGAGATCGGGCTCTGGGCATGGGGTGTACAGAAGCCACCACCAAGGACCTGTTTTGCGGGGCTGCTCTGTGCCTCAGGGGCTGTTTGGCCATTGGATCCCAGTGCAATGGGTCGCACAGTCGTCAATGGTATGTCAGCTCCAGTGAACTGTGAAGAAGGAACCAAGCAAACAGAACTTGGAAGCTTTGATAGAGGAAGGTCAGCAGAGACACCCTCTCCATGGCAGGACGCTGTTTTTTGAGCCTGGGCTGCTCTGCCTGGCTGGAGATCCCTGGCTCATTGCAGTGGGCTCTGTTGAGCTGGGTGTTGGATGTGTGAGTGCTGCAGGGAGCAGCTGAGGCTCTGGGTGAACCCAGAGGAGGTTTTTGATTCAGACACAGTTGTTCACCCACGTGCAGTGCGCAGGGAGAGCATCAGATGTCTCCTATCTTTATGGAGCAGCACCTGCTCCCTCTTTGCTCTGAATGTGCGCTGTGCAGGGCATGGGAGCACAGAGCTTTTCCTAGAGAAATGAGCCAAGTCTGCACAACCTGGAGCTCTGCTGTGGGCAGGGAATTTGCTTGGGTTCACTGTTCATTCCTGGAGCTGCTGCCACACTTCTCTAAATGGGAACATTTCAGCTCTGGATGCTGATGCCAGGAAGACAGACGTGTCTGACCTGCTGATGCTCAGGGTGGGATTTACCTGTTTCATTCATTGCTCACTTTGAGACCAATTCTGCTGGCCTGGAGGTGCAGATTCCCACTTAGAACCTTTTTGCCACTCAATGTCCAGCATCTCTGAGACTTTTAGGACCTGTTCCACCATTTCAGCATCACTTCTCCACCTCGAGCAGGACGCCACGTGGCAGAGGAACAACCCATCCTGCTTTACCAAATACTGCTTCTCTACCCATGGGGTGACACCAGTGATCTCTAATCTTCCTGAAACCCTTCTCAACCTGCCAGCACGCAACGCCGCTGCAAGCAAACCCTTCTTGTTACCACTGAGCACATCCAAATATTATTTCATCCCTGTCCTGCAGCCCAGCTGGCCTGGGAGCCAGCAGCAACGTGGCTGCAGGACAGCATGGAGAGCTCAGGGGGACATGGTAGGGATGCAGCCCCCATCCCATGAGCGTCACGTATTGCAGCTCCAAGCTCTGTGCTCTGCATGGCCTGCTCAGTCTCCCCCAAGTGCTGACAAAGTGTCGAGCAGAGGGACAAACTGGAACCAAATGCTGATGGTGCAGAACTTCCCCTCCAAGTTGTGCGGGCCCTCCTGGGTCTGCTGGCCTTTAATTCATCTCCTCGCCCGCGTCCCAAGTTGATTTCTGTCAGAGAAGATAAATGTTGTCTCCGGAGTTGAGATAAGAAGGATGAAATCTGTCCTTTTCCAAAGGCTTTGCAGAGGGTTTGGGGGGTGCAGATGGAGCACTGGGGTTGGCTTTGCCAAGAGCTGGGAGCTGAAGGAAATGCATGCACAGCAAAGGGATGCTGGTGGCTGGGATAAGGGGTCTGCATCCTTTTGTTTTGGGGTCGTTTGTTTATCCTGGTTCCATTGCCATCCAGCAGTGTTCCTGTGGGACTGGATATGCCCAGGTTCTGCCTATGTGCTGCAGGGAGACGGGTCTTGGAAACACGAGGGTCCTGCAGATGGCTCTTCCTTTGGGGGGAGGCTGATCCTCATCCCTGTCTGATAGAAAATCACGGCTCATCATTTGTCTGCTGTTTCTGGAAGATGCTGTTTGAAGTCGCTGCCCTTTTATGTGTCTTTTATGTATTATGCAGGAATTTGGCTACAGGAAGTCTTACTTCTTTTGCTCTTCTGTATCAAAATCCTTTTGCAGACCAAATAATTGCTTTTCTGCAGTGAACAGACTGTGTGACCCTGCGATCACACTGATGCCCGCACACCTCTGTGCGCTGCAAAAAGGAGGGGAAAGACAAATACTCAGATCTCAGCCATTTCTTGGGGATGGTGAGGATGTGTGGGGAGGGGACAGCTTGCAGCAGAGCCCCCTTCTTGCTGCCTGGCTTTGTCCACCCCAAAGCATCACTGAGGTGCTCGGTGTCAGGGTGTTGAGGCGGTGCCTGCCCTTCACAGCACCGCACTGCAGAAAACTCCCATGGTTGCTGAGCTCTCAGCCTTCCTGGGGAGCCTTCCACCTGAAGTGAAGCTGTGTGCTGAAAAGCAGAATGCACATCGGCAGCACTGCATCCACCCCCAGAGCCAACTGGGGCCCATCCTGCCTGAATCAGGTGGAGAATCGGCTCTCAGAGCGTGCTGCAGACATGGGGGCAATGGAGCATCTTGTCCCTTGCGTGGGACACGTGGGCTTGTCAGGGATGTGCCCCTGCAGACAGCTGCAGGATTCAGCCCCATCCCTCCCTGCTGTGACCCAGGTGCCAAAAGGGGTCAGGTCTGAGGAAATGAGTTGCAGAGAGCTGGGATGACAAGGGGGTGGAAGAGATCTATGCTGTTTCCAATTCAACATGCCGTGAAACGGATGGAGGAGCGTTTCCCTTCTGCCAGCAGGGCCCCAGATGTCAAATCCCAGCACAGCGCTGCCCCAAGGCACTGTGCATCCCTGTCAGCCGGCTGGAGCAGGCTGCTCACCCAAGGTAGGCTTCTTCTGCAAGTAGAAGTGGGATCTGTTTTACCCCTTGCCCATTTCCACGGGGGCACCTGCCCAGTGCTGCAGTTTGGTGCTTCTCCTGCAGGGGAAAATCCCTTCGAGGACAGCCTTGGTGTGCCAGCTCCGCTTGGCAGAATTAAGCACCTCTCTCTGCAAGCAGGCAGCTTGCAGCTCTGCAACTCAGAACCCCGGCTGTGTGGATTTCCAGCGTGTACCTGAGAGCTGTGCTGGGCTGTGCTCAGGCTGTCGGCGCTGCTGGGATGCTGGGGGCTCCCAGCACACTGCTGCCCTTCCATGCACCCACATGTGCACAGCAGATCCGCAGCCTCACCCGCACCGAGCGCGGCGTGACCTCAGTTAAACAAACACTTGCTCTAATCGCCTCCAGATCTGCCGCTGTCTTTGATCAGTTTAAATATTGGTTTGTCTTACGATATAAATATGTAAAACATCCATTTGTTTTCGTGCGGGATGCAAATAAATCATTGCATAAGTGTATACATGAGTTCGGCCGCGGGGGGAGCGGCGGTGGGTTCATAGCTCATCAGTCTCCACCTTTCTGAAGGTCATTACTTCATTGCCGGGCTGCTTCTCTCTGCAGACAGCCCCTATTTTGCATTATTTAAATTGCTGTAGTGCCCTAGGAGTGTTCCTGCTTGTGGGGGTGCAGCACCTATGGGTGCAGTGCGAGGCTCTCTGCAGCACAGGAGCAAAAAGCTTCAGCCTGTCCTCTGCCAGGAGCACTGAGATCAGCCTGCACCC
Organism: Centrocercus urophasianus; assembly: GCF_019232065.1. Classification (NCBI taxonomy): domain Eukaryota; kingdom Metazoa; phylum Chordata; class Aves; order Galliformes; family Phasianidae; genus Centrocercus; species Centrocercus urophasianus. The sequence goes on from NW_024884755.1 coordinate 15,779,622, forward strand.
TGGGGACTGCAAGGGATTCCTGTGATCCTTTTAATCCTAAGGTGTTTCCCATCATTTTCCTGCAGCAAACGCCCATCCTGGACCCTAATCCCAATCTCTGCTCTTGCAGTGATGTTGCCCTCTGTCCACTCGTTGTCATTGCTGATGGGATGTGCTCCAGGACCCCCCCATCCCAGTGCAGCTGCTTCTCTCCACCTGCAGCCATTCCCGTGTGCTGCAGGAGTGGCTTTCCAGCAGGGAAATGGTGAAGGGTGCTGTTAACGGGATGGCATTACGAGGCTGAGCTGCATCCATCCATGCTGGGCTTCAGATTTCATGCTGCTATCGGGCAGATTTCTGCTGCTGGGGCAGGACCTGATCTGCCCTATTTGCTGATGGTTTGTTCTCCCAAGGGAGAACAGACCTTGAGTTCTTCTGCCTTAATTCCTGCATCGTGCCCTTGTGCTCCACCTCCCTTTCTGCCTCATGTTGTTCCTCATTGCTGCAGGGTTTTGTTTCCTATCCCCAGCTCAGTGCCACAGACAGATCCCACCCAGGAGGTGACCACCTTCTGAAGCAGTGTCAGCATCTCTATCACTATTAAACCCATTTTGGAGAGGGGAATCAATACAAAATGATGTGAATGAATGCTTTACTGCTGTCACTTCTGCTCACGGATGTCCTGTGAAAGGGAGCGTAGGGAGCAAGCTGAGATAAGGTGCAGTGCGTGGAATAGTGCAAGATGATTAATGAGCCCTTTGTCCTGGGAAGCGAGATAATGCATCTCCTGCTGCTGCCCTGTGCTAGCAGTGTTCAGATCACATTTTAAATATATATTTTTTTCTTATTTCAGAGGTATTTCACTATCTGTCTTTGTTCAAGGGCACATGAGAAGGGGATGGTGCAAACTCTGACGTTTGAAATCTTCCCCGGCTTAATTTTATTCTTAGATGGCAGCTTTCTTTGCTGCTTATTTATTTGTTGCCTTTTCTCACCTTTGCTGACTCCCAAGCAGGAAGAAGCCCACACCAAGCCCAGCCTGAGCTGCAGGTGGGAGTGTGGCTCTGTGAGCTGTGATGCTGTGATGCCAAAGAGCTGAAAAGCAGAGGGGAGTGAGGCAGAGAACCTGGGGAGGTTTCCATAGGCTTTCCCATGGCATTGGCACTGCTGATATGCTTGGGGCAGAGGGAAGGTGCTGTGTGGTGCGGGCTGCGCCTGCTGGAAGTGCGCTGGAATGGGCTGGAAGTGGCTTTCATCCTCTTCCAGCTCAGTTTTTTCTTGTTGTCGTCTTCTCTTTCAATTTTTCTGCTGGTCATCCAAAGGAAACCCTTGCAAGGTGCTCCAGGCAGGTGCTGGGATTGCTTTTGGGACAGGAATTCCCCAGCAGAGAGGGGATTTCCCCTGCTTTCTCCCATATACAGAGCTGTGAGGCTTTGGGCACTGATGAGAAGCGATGAGTCCCAAATTGCTGACCATACAGGGAGCTGCCAGGCTGTCCCTGCATTGAGACCAGCAGGCAGCATCCTCTCAAGGGATCAAGCATCTCCTGCAGCCAAAGGAAGCTGTGTGGGAGCCGCTTTCCTACCCTGATGTGCAGACACTTGGACTTGCCAGGACCTGTGGGATGCTGCCTGCAGGACGTGCCTGTGCTGCAGGAGGGGACGTGCTGTGCAGCCCCTGCACAGGGACCTCCACCAGCCCCATTCCCACTGCCAGCTGCAAAATGTACACGAAAAATCCGACGGCATCAGCACTCTGTTCCTCCCTGAAAGACTGGCTTGTGCCCCGTCCAAAACTAAATGAAAGACAGCACTGCCGTGGCACTGTTTGACCTTTCCCATTTTCTGCAGATTGAGTTTTATTGGAATTTCAACCTTTCCCCCCCCCCCGGTTCTTGGCTCTGGGCAGCCATCCACCTCACGTCGGGGTGGCTGTCCATCCTGAGCCTGGCAATGCCTTGTCTGCCAACCAGTGCTGCTCACATGCACACATGGGGCAGAGGAAATGCTCTCAGCCAATGCTTGCCAGGGCCTCACATTTGTGGCTGGAAATCCTCTCCAGTCGTTAAATATTGTCTGAGTTCTGGTTTATCTTCATAAAAAGGGGAATCTGCTCCATGGCACGGGACGGTTGGGAAATGCAATTGCTGCTTGCACACACAGCACCTCTGTCAGCAGTGTGCACACATCCCACAGGGCCCAGGGACAGACATTGCCTCTATATGCAGTTTGTCACATCCAGGCTGTTGGGTCTGAGCCCATTTTCTGCAAGATCTCAGGACTGCACAGGTGGGAGAAGAAACATTCAGGAGCAGAACCCAAAATGGAAATGTGACCAAAAATTATATTAAAAAAAAAAAAAAATGTTAAAAAATAATAATTTCTTTGGGGCAGTGTTTTGTGCTGAGAATTAATTTTTATTATGGCTGATTTATAACCCCACAGAAACGGGCCTCGGTCTCGGAAAAAAAATGCATACATTGCAAATACCAGAGGTGTGCTCTCCAGTTTCCATCGAGCCCTCCAGCATTCATATAGAGCATATTTGTAGGGGTGTCACAGCTGGCTTTCTCCTGGCCGCCTTCTGCTGGGGAATCTTGGCACTTCCCAGCCTCGCCGCTCTTCCAAAAGCAGAATTGACACCATTACTGCGTGGTTAAAGGTCACAACACAGGAACTGCATCCCATAAGTCAGTCTGCAAAAGCAAGGCTGGCGTGGAGCTGTCATTGCTGCCATCCAGAAATAGCATTTTGCTGTGTGATCTCTCGGGGTCATTCTGCATTTTCTGTGCATCCATGAATGCACTGCAGTCAGCAAAAAGGCTCAGGAGGAGTGAGGAGGTGGTTGGGATTCGGCCCCAGGGCTGTGGTGCCCATAGCTGTACGATGCCATCCAGCAGCTTTGGGAGAGCACCTCCCATGCTTCAGTTGGCTGGAACTGGGAAGGAAACACAAGGCTGCTTTTGGAGCAGGGTTAAGGCAGCTGTGGTTGATAGCTGCCATCCCTGCTTTTGCACAGGAACCCATCTGTGGGCAGCAAGAGGGTGGCTGCATTTGCACAGATCTTGAACAAAGGTGGAGCAGCCCAGGTGGGAGAAGGCAGGGAGAGCTGTGCCCACTCCCCAGGGCAGTGGTTTGGGGGGAGGGGGAAGGACACATGTTAGCTGCTGTGTGTGCTCCCAGCTGCTGCTCATAAAGCACTTGATGAGCCATAGCAGTAATGTTTGCTGTGGGTGCTGCTGTTGGAGCAGCACTGTGGTGACAGGATGAGGGGAAATGGTTTTAAACTGCAAGAGGGTAGATTTAGACTGGATACTAGAAAAAAAATGCTCTACTGTGAAGGTGGTGAGACAAACTCTCTGTTGGGAAATGCAGATGCGCCTATGGCACGTTCTGGAAGGTTCTTCATTGCTTTTATGTGGGTTGCTCAGAGAGTTAATGCCTCCTATTTGTTTCCATGGAAAGCACAAGAGCTACAAAGAGCACAATAATGCCGTTTGATAGAGCAAATTCTCAGTTGCAAAACTGTTTTTCAGCATAGTCACCACTTTTAGCTATGCAACACAGTCCTCTTAGCCAGGTCTTGCAGAAGAGCTTGCAAGAGCCCCTTGCTCGTGCCATGCATGCAAGGAGCTCCAGAAGCATCCGTATCATGAGCAGACAGCAGACTTGTAAAGCAAGTCCCAGAGCAACTGCAGGCACCCACAGCCATGAGAGAGCAGCCCTTGTGCCGGTGCTGCCTGTGCTCACACAGGTGGGCAATCAGTGACTGTGGTCAGGTGGAAGGGATCACAGGTTGGCAGAGCCCTGCCCAGCTCCCAGCTGGCTGCAGAGGAGCAATTTTTGCCCTCCCCCTGCCTGGGGGCTATAAATGGGCAGGAGCCGAGCAGAGCTGGCTTTTGTTTCTCCTTGACAGCAGCACCAGGGTGGGAGCTGGACAGGGAGCTTTTCCCTCTTGTGAAAATCTTCTGCCCGGATTTGGGCTGCTTGGTGCTGTGCTTGGGCTGATGGTGACCTCGTGGAGTTCATCATCTCCTCTGGGACCTGGCTGCAGCCCTCAGCATCTCCCAGCACTGCCCTTGCTTTCCAGAACGGCACCTACGAGCCCTGCAGGTCAGTGAAGTGTCTCCTTTATGTCCTGAAAGTGCCTTTATTTGATGCTAATGGGTTGTGATTTCCTAGTGTGTGGGTGGGAGGCTGAGCTGTGGTTTGGTTCTGCTCCGTCTCCAGTCCCTGGTGCTACTGTGCTGCCTGTCCTGAGCTGGGGCTCAGCTGCAATGCTCCCCTGTTGTCCGGGGGCATTTCTCAGCCCTGTGTCTGAGATCTTGGAATACAGGAACTGCTGCAGCTTCAGGGGGCCATTCCTTTGCAGCAAAGTAGCTCGTGGTTTTGCTCTCTCTTTCTTGCAAAGCTTCATCCTGATTGGTCTCAGCTCCTCAGCATCACCAGAAGGTATGTCCGAGCATTACCTCTTACCAGGGCCTTTCTATGGTTTCCAAGAGCTGGTGGTAGATGTACCAAGCTTCTTCTTGGTGCTGGATGCTGATATTGTCTCTCTCTATTCTTCTCTTTGTGACCCTCTATGCCTGATGGAGGGCAGCTGCCCCCTGGCAATTGCAGGGAATTACATGATGCACTGTGTTACTTTCTACTTGGAGAAAGCAACTAAAAATTGTCTTTTGTGCCTTGCAACAAGGGAACAAGCGCAGTCCTCGCTGCTCCTTGTGGGAGCCCATCCCTCTGCAGCACTGTCTGCTTTGTAGCTGCAATCTGCTCCACGTCAGCCTTCTCACTCTGGCCCTTTCAGAGCCAAGTCTCGAATAGGAAGAATGGGGGTGTCTGATGGAGCCTCGGAAATCCACATTGAGTGGCTGAGCTCTCCTAAGCGCTGCTCATCCTGCCTGTTCGGAGGCAGATTATTGCAAACCTGGAAATGTTTAAAACGGCCATAGTGTCAGCAGTCCCCAGGTGTTCCTGGGATTAGATAGCAGCTGAGCTGTGATTGCGAGGAGCCTCTCTGGAGGTTTGATTTGCAGGGCTCGCTTTCACCTGTTGGGTATGTGAAGAGCTTTGAAAGCCTGATTTAGTGCTCCTCATCTTGATGGCTCTGCAGCAAGTGCCTACATCCATGCTGCAGTGTGTGTCTCTGGGAAAGAAAGCCGTTTCCATTAAGAGCCATTTCCCATTAAGCACCTGCTGCAGTTCTTTCCTGTCCTTTCAGTGGTGGCTTCGGAGAGCACAGGGCAGATGTGGGGCTGGGGGATGAGGAGCTGGGCTGTCCATGGGAAGTGCTTCTTGTACTTCTGTTGATGCAAACAGTAAAGCTTTGATTAAACGACCCGATTTGATTTATGGGACACGTGGGGGTGCACGTTTCCGAAATAGCAGCACTGGCTGCAAATAACCTTTTGGAGCTCTTTGGGTGGAAAATAGAAGAGCTAACAGCTGGGGTAGGAAACAGGAGGGCTCGGGGGACGAGGCTCTGGGCTGTGCTGCGGTCCTGCAGCTGGCATCGCACCCAGTGCAAATCCCAAGCAATGTGATCCCAGCAGAGGCGTCGCTTTGGCCCCCTAATGATTTCCCTTGCTGAGAAATACTAGGATGCTGTTGAAATGTGACTTTAATAGTGTCTATGTTTTCCCCGATGTTCTTTGTGAAGCCTTTTCTACGGATACTGCTGCTTTGTGGACGGCCTCGTTAAGGCTTAATTATACCGTTTATCATTCAGTAAAAGCTCTGCCTTGGAGAAGTGCCTGGTTTGGGAAGGAGGAGGTTTGTCTTCTCTTTCTTAGAGATGAAAATTGAAATGGAGCAGTTGATACCATCAGCAGCTCTCTGTTCACCCATCTTCAGCCATGCAAACAAAAAAAGAAGAGGTAAAAGGGACAGATTGGATGTTTCCTCTGGTGCCAACAACTACAAAGAAGGTCGTTTTGAGTTTTACTGCCTTGTTAATTCAAGCCGTTAACTTGGAGCCCATCTTTCCCATGCAATGGCACAGCCTTGAAGCCTGCTTTGTTAGTTTTGTTGTTGTTCTGAGATCAGTATCTCATAGAGCGAGATGGCAATCTCTGGGAGAGGTGCTGGGTCAGGAGAGTGATGAGATGCATGTAATAAAGCCAGTAATAAAGCCAGACACGTGGATACAAAACCGATGCAAATGGGAAAACAAAACCAAGTCCTCTGCTAAGCAGAGGATGGGAAGCTGAGTGCAGCTGCTCCATTGCTGGGACGGCCCTTGGTGCAAACTGGGGGTGGAGTGAGAGCTATTGGTGACCAGAAAGCCAACTGATGCTTTGGACAAATGTGGGGGATTAAAATGCGGTTTAGTTCCACAAAGGAATGAAAACAAGACCTTCCAGCATGAGGATTTTTTTATATGATATTTTTTTTTTCTTCTGAATGGAATGGAGACAAAACATTTCTTTTTGGATAGCAAAGGTTCCCCTCCCACCACTCTGCCTCTCTGGGGGCTGCGAATGGCTCAAGCTGGACCTCATTCTTTTCCACCAAGTAATGTTAAAACAAATGGAAGTCTCTATGGGCTATTCAGGCAGAAAAACTGAAGTTCCTTTATTGCAGCCAAGAGGAACCCTGTCCCCAGTCCTATGAATCACAGAATCACAGAATCACCCGGGTTGGAAGGGACCTCAAGGATCATGTAGTTCCAACCCCCCTGCCTAGCAGGGCCACCAAACACACACATTCAGATCAGGGATGCTGATCTATGCTGAAGAACTGGGATGTGAAAATGAGATTCCAGCCAGCAGAGGTGGTCTCACTTGAAATCCAGTGTCCCCAAAGCTCCCTGTGACTGGTTCCCATTTCAGATCCCAACAGGGGTGGGCTGGTGGCTGCTCCCATGGGTGCAGGATGTGGAGCTGGTCCATCTACCTGCATGGGGAGGGCTCTCTGTTGGGAAGTGCTGTGTAGGAAGTGCTGCATTGGATGACTGCTGGGACTGACACGTGGTGTTATTTTAATTTCTTGATATTTTTTTTTGTACTTTTCTTGCTTTGTGTAAGGGCAAAACCCACCTTGTTTTTCCAATCAGCTTCTAAGTGCTTTTCAAGCGTAACTTTTGGCTCTTTGAGTCTTCGAAGGAGTATTGAGTTGCTGAAGGTGGTGGCTGCCAGCTCCTATATAGGAACCCTGGTGGAAGCACCACTGATTAATGTATCAGCTCCTACAGGAGGATGCTGACCTGAATTCTGCCCCAGTGTTGAGGTGGAGACTCTACAACGTGGCTTTGATCTGCTCGCAGAATGGGTTTAGAGGACACGGAGTCTGCAGAGAGCTTTTATTTCCTTTTAAGACCATCACATTCGGATGCGCTACCATGTTTTCTTTTTTCTTCCCTTTTTTTTTGTAATCTCACTCGCTGATCATTTCAGGGGTTTAGAAGGTCAGTGGGTAAGAAGCTTATCAGCCACCTCAGAGCAGTTGGGGAATCCTTTAATTTGCACGTCTTTTCATGGCATAACCTGATTATCAGACACCTGAAAGGCACTGGAGGTGGGAGCAGGAGCGAGTATTGGCTGGGATGAGCACTACTTCTGTTTGGTGTCTTTTGAAGTTCAGATGTGTTAGAAATATGATTGTAACACTTGTAGGCAGGCATTGCTTATCTGGTGGTTTTTTTTTTTTCTTCTTTTTTGGCCAGGGGATTATAATGCAACATGAAAAGCATTTAGCTGGAATGTGTGGAATAGTGAGAGTTGGTCGTGAGGGTTGCAGAAGGGAGCTGCACCTCAGAGCTGCTCTGCACCGGGGTTCCAGTGCTTCCTGCACTGCAGGAGCTCCATGGGGTTTTGGTGCATGGGTGAGGTTTGCTTCCCAGTGCTGCTGGGCTCCTTAGTGTCAGCACGGCTGTCTTAGTGTCAATTAACAGCTTGCCCTCTGATCCACCACGTGTGCTCCCTGCCATTGAGGCTGCATCAATCACTCAAACGCACAGCAATTTGCAATTACAGATATTTGCAATGGAGCCTTGCTCCTTTTGGGTGAAGGGGGGTCCAAGCACATCAAGTCTAGATTTCATTAGTGCACTGCTGCAGTTCATCAAAGCCCGTAAATATTTATCTTTTCAGCATTCTTTCTGTGATTTCAAAATGCTGGCTGTGTTTGAGGAGGGCGCTTTGCATGGTTGGTTGTGCAATAGAGTTCTGTTTGCTGTAGAGAAGTCTCTGATGGCTACAGTGAATGGGGAGGCGTTGTAACCCCCAGGATTCCCCATCCATGTGATGAGTCAGTAGGATTTGCAGCTCTGCCAGCCCCGCACACTTGAAAGTTGTGAGTCAATTGCTGCAGATCGTGAGATTGACAATAAATAAACGTAGGGGTGCTTCAGCTTGTCTTCTGTCAGCTGGGTTCTGGGTAAAACCAGTTGGCTCCCTGAAAGAAAGGTGGGAGTGGGTGTCTTCTCCCAGGTAGCAGCAATGGGATGAGAGGCGATGGGCTCACATTGCACCAGGCTGGATATTAGGAGAAACTTTTCCAAAAGAGCAGTCAGGCACCAGCACAGGTTGCCCAGGGAGGTGGTAGAGTCACCATCCCTGTGGGTGTCCCAGAACCATGGGAATGTGGCACTGAGGGACGTGATCATGGGCACAGTGGGACGGGTTGAGGTTGGACTTGAGGGTCTCAGAGGTCTCTTCCAACCTGAATGATTCTGTGAGTTGCATTCTGGATTTCTCCACCGTCTGAGTGGCTTGGGATTTATTCCTTGTTTGTAATGTGAGCCTTAGGGTGCTGAGGCTTTAAAGCAATGATCCAGTTTGGAGCTGGAAGCAATGGGGGGAGCATGATAGGGACTGCAGGTTGGCATGGGGATGCTGTTGCTCCTGTCCACTCGCGCTAGGGACTGGAATCATAGCATGGCTTGGGTTGGAAAGTCCTTAAAGATCATCATCTAGTTCCAACCTCAAAAAGAAAAGCCCTTCTCATCTCCAGCAGTTAAGGAGTTCACCTGGCTCCTCGTTGCATTTGGGTTTTGAGCCCTGTTCTTGCTGCCACAAGAAATCGGGATGGTTGCAGACATTTCTGCTTACAGAGGACACTGTTAATGGAGACTGCAGTGCTGTCCCTGAAGTTTTAGTTCTTTGCTTGAATGTTTTTATTGTTTCATAACTTCTTTGCACGTTGAAATGGTAAAGTAAATAACAGTGGAAAGAAAGCAGTCTGTCATGACAATTTTTACAGATTCCTGTGGGGTGGGATGGTCACTGTTAGTGTTTGTGTTATCAAGAAATTATCTGATAGGCTTCGTGCTGACATAGAGGAACCAGCTGCTGAAGAAGCCTGTTCATGAAGCTTCCCCATCCAACATTTTTTTCTAAAGGCTTATGTTAGAACAAAAATCTTGGTTTTAGACCATAGAAGGAGGGTGAATAATCAATATTATTACAGAGCTTAATAGAGGACAGAGTTCACGGCTTCAAGTGACCCAAAGCTCCTCCTCCTTATTGAACAAGAGTGTTCCAAAGCTATTCTACTTGAAAGCTTTTGAGTTAGATATCTTCTATTTTTAAATTCTGAACCAGTATTGATTATTCTTTCTTTTTTTGGGCAGGATTATTGATTCAACGCGCTGATTCTGTCTTGTGTGAACCCATCTCCTGGATGCCAGCACCAGGTATTTTTTTTTTGTTTTTCATCAAAAGTGCAATAGGTTGCTGGGTTGCTCTGTGCCTTCTGAAGTGGTCTGAAGCAAAAATGTTTGGTCTGATGGGTCTGTTTGGTGTTTAACCTTGCTTTTGGAAGTCCCATGTTTTCTAACTGCCACAAGATGTTTGTGCTCATGGAAACCAGAGGGTGATGGGGCTCGTGGAAATAGGGGCCGGATACTGTGGTGTTTGGAGTGAGCTGTGCAGCATGAGGAGGTCTTGTGTCGTCCTTCTGAAATCCTTGTTTCCTTAAGAATAGAGGTTTTGCAGGTGTAGGAGGCCAAGGCTGCACAAAAGGCACCGGCTCTCCTGCTGATTGCCGTTGCATTCCTGCATTCTGCATTGCTGTGCCCGTGCAGAGGGCTGGGGTTGCCTTCCCAGCTGTTTCTTATCACTGATGCATCGTGGCAGGAGGAAAGCCCCTCGTGTGACCTGAGACATCCCACACTCCTGAAGTGTCTGCAGCACTGTAATACTTCTTGTCAAACCGATCCTCAACCTCCTTTCATCGCTTTAAGGTTGCGGTGCTCCCTGGTGACTGCAGGGTGTGAGGCAATGCTGAGTTCTGGCTATACAATTAAATTGCACGAAGTGCTTCACCCATTTATGTGATCGTTTTCATATGTTTTCCTATTGGTATTTACTACAGTATGCTACATTCCGCTATTTCCGCTTGGAAACGAGCTTTTGGCTGCAGGAGCATAGAGGGGAGAAGAAAGGGGGTCGGATTTGCCCTCTTGCCACAGGGGGAAGGCAAATTGCTGAGCAAACGATGAGTGCAATGGGCACCGAGCCGCTCCTCGCCGCGCTCGGGCTCCTCCACCATCGACGTTTTTCCATCTCGAATTCGCCGCTGCGCTGCTCTTTTTTGACCACACTCCTTTGTTTATTCCCCAACCGCTTCAGATGAGCGAATCTGCATTGGCAAGAACATTTGTGGGAAAGCAACATCACGTCGCATACTTGCGCGAGTAAATATTCACAAGAGGATCCACGTTGAAAGCACTCGCACGGCCGCCGGCGAATTCTCTCCCGATTACTCAGCACAGAGAGCTGTTGGATGTTTATAGCTGTTTGGTGGGCAACTGGCAGGCAGGTTGGGCAGATGTGAGATGTATGGAAGCCTTTGATCGTCAGTGCTGGGACGGGAATGAAAGCATCTGCCCTGGGTTGACTGATCGAGTGGCACTTGGTAGCAACCCGTTGGGTCTGCCCGTGTAGGCTGCTCATCAGAGCTGAATGATAGGGAGCGTGTGGATGGGCTGTTTGTAGATTGTTATGGCTTCAGCTGAGGGCCAGATTTGCAGGATAAACGAGCAGAGTGTTACTTGATCAACATGAGGGGAATATGAAGACTTTATTTACCTTTCAGTTCTGAGCGTGCTTGAGGCTGTTACCAATTAATGTGTGCGCTTCTGGAGAGCTGTTATTGAGTGATGATTACCTCATGGGATTCCCAAATTCTCTGCTCTGTGTGCCCTGTTCTCATAGATGCTTTTCTCTTTTTGGAAAGCTCAGCTCTTGCCTTTGACACCCAGATAGGCTGGGCTTCCCAAGAGAGTGAACACTGCTGCTTGATTGACTGCTCTGTTTTCCTGGGAGTTTCTCTGTAAGGAGAAGAAAGCACTGATCAACTGTTCCAGTTGTGGACAAATGTGGGTTTTGTTGGATGCTTTTTAATGGAGGCCAACTGCCACGCAGAACTTGTTATTCTTTCAGCTGGTTGACAAAGGTGGATGAAATACAGTTAGGTATTTTTTGGAAGTGCTGGACTTGAATCTTAAGAAAGCAATTAGCAATTTACAGCATCAAGCACACATACCAAGTAGATTAAGAATTGGCCGATACATCTGAAAAAAACAGTCATCATCAGGGAACCCTCATGAAACAAGAGAGGTTGCTAGCTGGGCCGTGTGGAGTTTGGCACATTGTTATTCCATCGTCTCATCAGCAACCTAGAGTCAAGATGGAATTACTGCTGATAAAGCTTTTGTACAGCTCATGTTTTGGCTGGGAAGCGCAGAGCAGGGAGCGCAGAAGCGATGCCATGTGGTCTGGAAGGCTTTGGTAAGCTCAGCCCACGGAAACTCAACGTGCTTTGATGCAGTTCCACATGTGAGAGCTGTGCAGGCAGGTGGTACCTGTGGAGCTGGTGGGGAGATAAATGCTCGTGCCAAGGGATGGGGCTGTCACAGGATGAGGTCCCCGTGCTCTCAGCTGGCAAAAAAGAGGTCATGGCAATGCTGGGTTGTGCGTATAGGAGGGCTGTGTGTTCTCATCACGTTGTGGGTTGGATCTTGTTTATTTTGCGAAGGGCTGTCAATACAGTCAAGGGGGAAGCTATAGACAAACAATGTGAGAGCTGGGGAAAACAAGATATTTAATTCATTGAATTCATGGGGGAAAAAAAAAGAAGTGATTCAGTATTTATGCACAGGGATAACTGGGGGGGAAGCTTTGGAAACAAGGAAATGTTACATTGTGAATCCTAGCTGGAAGCAGAATCTAACACATTGTCATAGATGTGAAGCACGTTTTTGAGCATTACAGAGAACTTACAATCTCTTGATGCTTAGCAAATCGAGGCTGTGTGCCCAGGGAGGGACATTTAGCCAGAGCTCAAACGAGGTTGTGGTTGTAGGGCTTCAGTTTTTGGGCTTTGCACAGCTGAGTGCTTGGATGACCGTAGTGGTTGGTGTGCTGCAGGAGGTCAGAATGATAGCACCATCCCTTGCAGGACTCCAGTGCATTTGTCCATAAAGCTTTGCAAACTCTGTCGTATTCCAATGGAAAGAACTGATGGATTTTGGGGAGGGACTGAGACTTGTGACCGTGTCCTCGTTGGCTGGAGTGTGGCAACAGGCAGTGCAGGCACAGCTATTTTCACATCTTCTCTGGTATCTTCTCCAAAGGAGTTGAAGCACTTGGAGCTGGTGTGTGCTATCAGCTGTAGGGCTCTGGAGTTGCCTCTTGTCACAGCTCAAGGTAAATGATAACGAGGTCGAAGGCTGGCCAAATAGAGCAGTTTTTATTAAGCATCTTAAATTGTCTTTACAACGTGCAGTGGTTTTTCACCTTGTTCCAGGAGCTCTGAGGTATAGGCCAACTGTTGAGGCAAGGGAAGCTCTTGGTGTATTTATCTTTCCTTTCATCCCTATCTTCTCTTTGAGACACCTAGCTTGTAGATACTCTGCTATTTCCCAGAGCTCTTATCAGAGGAGGTGCTTGTAGTGAGGCAGAGAGGTGATCATCTTTCCCCCTCCCCACTCTCCCAATATCTCTTATGTCATCCCCTGAGGAAAGCGTTGCTTTTAGCAAAAGAAAACGTTCTGGGGTTTTCATTTAGAAGCATGTTTTCAGATCAAGTGCATTGCTTGGGATTTGTTGTTCTCATCCAGTGCTATGCTATGTTGTGGTGGAGTTGGGGAACTGATCTCAGTGATGCTCTGTTCCCTGGAGATCCTTAAACCAACAGTGCTTTTCTGGCAGCCCAACAGGAGCCCACTTTTCTTCTTGATCAAATTCCATTCTGCTTCTATTATCATGGAATTGAGCAAGCAGGAGATTGCTCGCTTTCTGGTTTAATCATCACTGTTGCGTTAAATGGTTCCCAGATTGGAGCTTAGTGCCTCTAAGCAATAGGTGAAATAACGTTCTCCATCTGCATCCCTTTGGAATAGGGTAGAAGGATGCTGTTTGTTGCTGTGATGTTATCACCTCCACAGCTCTCGTGGCCTGGAGACAGCAGGCTTGGGCTCCATGACTGGCATTTAGGCGTTTTGGTGGTGCTCATTCTTTGCTGTTGTTGTTTGGCTGCAGATGGGGAGGAAATACCTTGGTGTTGTCAGGTGAAATGTAAACAGAGCAGCCGTCATCAGTCAGGAGTCATTGAGGTTCATCTGCTCTTGCGTTCCCTCGTAACCATGGGAGAAGCAGATTAACGTGAAGAACACTGATGCATGCATGTGGTTTTGTGCATTTAAAGCTAACCAGATGTTTGAAACATCTTTCTGAAATACAGATGATGATATAGTGACTCCATAGCAATACAGAGCATTGGCAAGGGAGACTTGAATATCCCCCAGTGTGGCATGTAGCGATGAACTCCTGATTCGTAGGCTCAGATGAGTTCAGGAAGTTCACAGGCCACGTAAGGACAACAAATTTTTGTTCCAGGCATGCGCTTTGTCCTTGGTAACACAAACACTGCTGGACTGAGGCCATCTTCAGGTTATTTAATACAAGGAAAGCCTCCACTGGCCGATAGACTTGGCACTTGCAGGATGCCTCTCATCCAGAAGCTTTATACAACGCTCCTGCTGGGAAGTCCTGTTGTTGGATGGGGCAGAGGGATGGGCTGGGATGCTGTGTAGGATGGATGGGCTAGGCTGCCATGTGGGCTGGAGGGATGGAATGGTGGCAGATGGGGTGGGATGCCACGTAGGATGGAGGGTTGGCATGGGCTGAGATGCCATGTGGGAACTGAGGGTTGGCATAGGCTGGGCTGCTGTGTAGGATGGAGAGCTGAGCTGCCTGTGCTCAGTAGGACTGGGGCACAATGCTCTGCTTGTCCTATGGTGAGGGGCTCATTCTTCTTGCATACAAAGAGGAGAAAGCATACGCGAGACAGACACAATGATTAGGCAGATATGGGGTTTGGCCTCTTACATTTTAGCTTTGTAAATCTTATAGGTGAAGAAGGGAGTAATAAAATGCTCTGGGATACAGGTAATCGGATACGAAGGCATTGGCCACAGTTCCTATTGCTATTGTCTTTGGAGGAGCCGTGCATATATTTCTCTTTATATCAAATGAACAGATAGCAATTTCCTGCCTCACTTGTGTTTCCAGGCCGTAGTCTGCTGCTGTCTTTCCCCTGTAACAGAAACATATGGTGGTGAGAGGAATACGGCATCTGTCAACGCGTGCTGCAGGAGGAATAAGGAAGCCTAAAAGTGGGGCTTGATGGGGGAGGGGGGGGGGATGCCTGTGTTTTAAATAATAAAAACGTCTTTCCTGCTAATTTGGTTTGGGTGAATTACAGGAGGAGGGGAGGAAGGCTGTAGGCAATGGTGTGTGTTGTACTCAGAGAGTGGTGAATGTCACAAACCCAGCAGCAGTCGGAGGGATGTCAGTCTGGGGGCAAAGCTGAAAGTGCAGTCCATGCACTGCCTGGCAGATCTGGGATGGCTTTGCTAAAATGAAGGAACTTCTGCAGTGTTTATTCTGGAGGAGAAGCAGCTCTGCGTGCTTCCTAACCTCCTGCACCTGCTTGCTGCTTTGCTGCTCTGCTTCTGCTCCTTCCACGTCCCCTGCACTCGGTGGTGTCACTGCTTTGCAACCACTTGCTTTACTGCTGGATTCAATTAGAGGTTCCTTCGGCCTCACATACTCAAATTAGAGCATTTGTTTCATCCTGAAATATTCAGCCAAGCTCCAATAGCTTGGGCTGGACCTCGTGTTCCTCTGAAGTTCTTTGTGCCACGATGAGTCCAGCACTGATATCCTCAGCAAAAAGCTGTTGTCTCCTGCACTGTCGTCTCTGAGTTTGCAATAGGAAAGTGATAACACTGAACAGTTGTGGTAAGATAACTGGCTTTTTCTTCTTGTTTTCTGTTTGTGACAAGTGATCACCTGAGGCGTTTGCAGATGCTGAACCAATTGCCAGGTTTGCTTTTGGCCACACGGTGAATTCCCTGGAGGAGGTTTAATTGTGTGATGCTTGCACAGAGTTCCATCTGCAGCGCAATGAATTTGTGCTCCAACCCCTGAGCTACAGAACAGTGCCCTCTCGTGTGCAGCTCAGAGATGAGCCTCAAGGGATGGCCTTCCACAGAACCAGATGTGGGTTTTTGGAGCGCTGGTGAGAAATTAGGAATGACCATCGCTGTGCTTTTGCTCTGCCTGCTTTTCTGTGAGGCATCGTGGCCTTGGAGGCTTTTGTGAGTGGATAATTCAAGCTATGTAAGCAGATATGTCCTTCTAAGCTGTTTGTAATCAATGAATCAGTGCACTGCATGACTTCTGGAGCAGGGAAGAGCAGCTGGCAGGTTTCACCTGCTTTCCTTCTGCTCACACACCAGGGCTAGCATTCATGTCAGAAGTTTGCATGCAGGCAGCAGTATCTGTGCTCACATTCTAAAAACTGCAGAGGAAGGTGTAGAAGATGACTTCAGGGTACTCCTGTTTAGAAAACCAAGCATATATATGTAAATTAATACATATTACACAGTGCAGGTTGCTTGGTTTTGTTTTTTTTGTTTTTTTTTTTTTTTTTTTTTCTTTTTGCATTATCACTTGGCATTGCAGTGGGGCTGTTTAAATGCATAGTGCTGTTAGAGTCTTTACTTTGCCAGAGAGCCTACAAAAGAGACAAGCCTTTATGCTGTCTCCTGTGCTGCTCTTTGCATGATTTCCCTTTCAGTCCTGGCCTGACGCTGTGCAAAAATAAATAAATGATCTTGCTGGTTGGATTCTGCAAAGCAAATACTGGTCTCCATATGGTAGCAATGGTCCTTGTGCTCTTTAGTCTCCATCTATTGTCATGCTTTGCTCTTAGGCTCTGTTCCAAATAGCTCACAGTTTGTGTTCTGTTTCTACACTGACTTGTCTGGATTGAGGTATCCTGCTTCAAGGTCTTAAATTCTTTACAGAGATTTTGTGTTTTTATGTGTGGCTGGATATGAACAAATAAATTCACAGGCCTGTAGGTGTCGTGTGGACAAGAGGATTGGGAATAGTATAGTGCTTTCTGACTAGTTGTGCAATAAAGACACCTAAAAATAAGTTGGAATGGACCTCAGGAGGCCACCTGCTCCCATTACCCTGCAATGAACGGGGACAGCCACAGCTCCATCAGTGCTCAGAGCCCCTCCAGCCTCACCCTGGGCGTCTGCAGGGATGGGGCATCTACTGCATCTCACTGTGGGTTTTCTCATGTGTGGCTGAGCACAGGGCTGGAGTCCTGGATGGGTTTTGTGTGTGTGGATGTGTCAGGAGAGGAGGAAGGAGCCAGGAAAAAGCCATGAAGGGATGGTGCTGTGCCCTGCGGAGGTGCCAAGAGAGCGCGAGGTTTCTCTGGCATTGAAGGTAGGCTTGGAAGCGTGCACAAGGAAACTCTCCTTCTGTTCCTACTTGAGTCAGGGAGAAATGACTGTGCATTGCACACATTTTCAGCTAAACAGGAAGCTACTGGGCTCCTTCATTTGGAAACCAGGTAGGAAGATCCAGGATAGTAGCTAACAACACAGGTTGGATGGAGCAGCACCTCTGGTTCTTCTGCCATTCCTGTAGCACCAGCTCTGAGCTCACCGCTGAACCCAAAGCAGAGTTAATCCCCCATTTGTACCAAGGATCTGTGTGCATTGGAAGAGGCAGAAGGGATCTTCAGGCGCTCAATTTCCTGTATGGATGCGGCTCACCTACGGCTGCCTAAGGGCTGTACGAGTGATTCCGTGTCCTTACAATCTTTCTGCTCAGATAAAAATCAAATCTTGACAAATGCGAGTGCATGAGGACCGAAGACTTTTATTACAATATCTTTTTAATTATCACGGAGGGGAATCACATTTTACAAACTATAATAAATTGAATTTTATGATGGCGTGTGTGTGAGGACTTATTTAATGGATTGCATTAGACATGAAGCGAATCCTTTTTCTTTCTCTAAGGTTTATGTGTAGCTTGTTGAACTCCAGAAAAATGAGCTGTGAAGTGAACTGGAGGGTTACAGATATAGCCCGAATGATGGTTCGTATTTACTGTTCAGATTAGTCCCATTTAATTCCAGATTGTGAACATTTCTAACATCTGCGGAAGCCAAACCAAGCAGTTATGCTTTATTAAGATCAGGCTTCTACTTTTTTCAATAGGTAATTTGTTAGGTTTCAAATAGTGAGTTGTGGCTGTATGTTTTGGAAGGAGCTTTGCTTATTGCTCGTGTTTGTTCTCATTGGTAATCTCTGCGTTACGGTAACTCAGGGCTTCTGTTGAGCCTACTGCCATAGCAGATATGAAGAGAGGATGGCTTTGCTCATGTAGTAACCATAGGGTTATTGTGTGTCCCTCTCAGGACCTGGCTCATCGTTGGGACTTTGCCACGTTCTCCTCTTCCCCCTTGCTTTTCTCTGTTGTCAGCAGCACAGTGTGCTTGGGAAGATGGAGGGATCCTGTTTTGTCTGGTGAGAGGGCTGGAGCTTAAAAGCAGATATCTCCTTCTGTAGGCTTCTCATGGGACTTCAGTGTGAGCTCAAAATGTAACGCAGTCCTGGATAGTGCCTGGTTAAACCCGTTATTTGGAATACCCAACTTCCAGCCATCTGTCTCCAGAAAAAAAGAAAGGAAAAATGTTTTTGCTACGAAGATGAATTTCATGTAATTGCCAATAGGGCTCCAGTAAAGCTATGGAGAAGTTGAAACAAGCACACACGCATGAGATGATACAGATGTCAATGAACGAGCCAAAAGCGTTTGAATAGACAGAGGAACAGTAGTGTGCTTTTTTTATTTTTTAAGTGCCTTCAGTGTTGTTACTCAGTGCATGGACTAAGAGGAAAACCCTGAGAATGGAAGGCTCTTTGTTGAGTGCATGGGTGTAGTGAAGGCTAACGTTGGCCTATGACCCACGATGTGCAGGATGTAGATCTCGGGGGCAGCAGAAGAAAGAGTGGAGCAGGAAACAATTGGTGGTGGTGGAGATTGAGGCTACAGCTGGGGCTTCGTTTGTTACTGATGAGGAGAGGTGTAGGCTATGACGAGGCTGGAGGACTGCACCAGGATGGCCCCTTTGTGATTGGCTTTTTTTTTTAATAACATTTGGGTTTGCAAAGGCTTTAACAACTGAGCTCTGTGATAAAAGATCCCCTCCAATTGCGGTGTCTGGCAAGTAAGTGGTTTGCTTATTCTCTGTGCCTTAACTGGTTACTCAGTGATGGTCAGTCCATGTAGAAAGATGCCTGCAGTTCTGAATGCTGTTGTTTGCAGCCAAGATTTGCAAGCAAGTGTATGCTGGATATCAGTGGAGGAGGTACAATATATAATAGGGAGGGGCCAGTAAGCATTTTCCCAACTTGTTCTGCGTGTTTCAGAATGCAGCAGGCAACAAAACCGAGCCCTGTGCTAAACAAGTGGGAAGAAGCAGGTTAAGCAATCTCACAGATACAGCAGGGTGCCAATAGGATCAGCTTTATGAATTTGAATTCCCTAGGAAAACTTTAGAAAAGAGAAATGAAATCCAATAAAACTATAGAGGATGGCAGATGTCTTCTTTCCCAACAGTTAGGACGAGCGTACACATTTAAGAGATTATTTTCATATGCATGCAGTCATCTTAGAATTCTGGAAGGGAACAGTTTGTCTGTGATTTATAATAAATTATTCATCCTGTTTTATTACCATAATAATCATTTTTTATGGTTACCCAAGTGAATGCTATTATGAAAGCACAGAAAAATCTATTAATTATTTTCCAGGATTTTACAGTGTTCAGTTTCCTCCTGGAGTTTTCCCATTCTGTGGATTTTTGATGTTATCAGAAAGCAAGGCGTTTATTCTTTGCTTAGATAAAAAGTCTCTAAGCACATTTATTTTTGCCTATTGTGCAACAGCTTTGCTATCTGTAGAGCTAAAGGAACATGAGAGCATCATAGCTAGGGGATGTGCCAGTCCTCACCATTGGATGACCTCTTCCCTTTTGGTCTTTGGCCTTTTGGTCCCAGAGGAGGTGCATGATGACTTTGAGAAATGACTCAAACAGGGGTTGGGAACACGTGGCAGACTGAAATAGAGGAGTAGTTGTAAGAGATGGTTCTAATGTAAGGCTTCTATAGTAAGGGGAAGTTCTAGAGCTGCTCATTAGGAGCCAGAACTTGTGCTGGGCTTAATGCAGAGGCTGCGTTCAGGTTGCGAATGGGGCTTTATAATGTGGTTGTCAGAATGCTGAAGGACTGGACCCATTGCCAAACCTGTTTGTTGACAAAATATATTATTAGTTAGTGGGTTAGCAGCTCTAAGTGCCATTTATTGCCATATCTGTGGGAAATCAATCTGCCTGGTCAAGGTTGTTGCACTGTGGTGTAAGCTGGGGTATGCAATAGCTCTGGATTTGGAATTAAAAACCTTAAGTATCATTGGGCTGGCACAAAGCTGCTGGTGTTAGGAAGTATGCTGGTGTAAAATGGGTCTGTAAAACCTTCCTCTTGGCTCTGCCTTGTTGGATAGTCTGAACTTCGTTTAACACCATCGCCACGTTGCGTATGGCACTACTTGGGTCAGTACCCAATGCTCAGTCAAGGCAGTGCTGACCTCTGCAATGAAGTTGAGCTGCACAGCTACATAATGACAACCTTGCAGCTCTTAATGCCTACACGTCATACTGAATGAAGCTTCCACAGCCAGCTGCTTCTATTCTATGTAAAAAACAGCTCTTAAGTTCAGCTGCTGCTTTTGCACACTTGGGTCTCCTTAGAGTGATCCTGCTGGATATATGCACAGTTTTTGCATGACACCACTCAGTGGTGAGATGTTAAAGAGTAAAATGAAAATAAACGCCCAACGCAGCTGGAGGTTGGATCTTGGTTTGTGCTCCATCTCTCCGATTTGAGAGCCTCCCCTGCTGTAAGCATGCTTTGTGACCCAACGTCATCGATAGGGTCACAGTTCAGCAGTGCATCTGAAGCACGTTCCTCGGTTAAGGCATGGAGCTAACCTTGTGTCCAGAGAGACCAGTCTCATGCTGAAATAACAGGCTGAATTGGAGCCGAAATATTTAAGGGGGGAAAAAAAAAAGTATAGAATTCTCCAAGAAACATTTCATTTGGAGCTTGTTTTATACCGTACATCTATTTGGCCTGTAAGGATTGGGAACATGTCATCTTCTGGGGCCTGTGCAGTGCCAGATCACTGCTTAACACAGCCGTAATCCTGTCATCTCTAGTTTAGATCATGTGCATTTCAGAGAAGGAGCTCCTCTTTCTCTTCTGTTGTATGAGCACTGTCAATGCTTAGTAAATCCAGTGGCCCTCTGGGAGCTGGTCTTTCTATTTAAGAGCTTTTCTGCTTTTCAGAATGATGGAAGAACAACATTCTATAATAGAAAATTGTGCAAGAATGCTAAGTTATCCTTCTGTAGTGTGTTCTTTGAGTGGTGCAAGGAAATAGCGTAGAAGAGCAATGAAAAAGCTTTGCTCGAGTGAGGCTTGAAAGGAGCTTTCTGGCAGGGAAAGGACTGCGTGACTAGCTGGTCAGGTGAAGACATGTAAAATTCCATTTGATATTGGAAGAGATGTAGAGGAGGAAGCTCTCTTGCCAGGAGAGAGAATTGGGCTGGATGGGGAACAGAAGAACTGCAGGTTAGATTTGGGGCTGTGAGAGGGAAGGATGGCGTGTGATGGAGTCCATCCAGTGAGATGTGAGTAGAAATAACCCCAGAGTGAAATAGGAGACGCTGCCCTCCTCATCACGTTTCCCCGTTGTGAGATGCAGCATTTCCACTCGTGGTGGAGCAGAAAGCAGCAACCTGGCACGCTGGTGACACTTCCTTCAGTAGAAGATCTGGAGTATTTGTGAACTCCCAGGGAGTGACACATTGAAATCCTGACATAGAGTGTTTGTGATCCAGGGTAAATACTGACTTTGTGCCAGTCAGCGTGCGTCCTTCCAAGAAATAATGTCATTCAGGTTGGCGCTGAACCGAGAACTGCAGCCTTTAATGGGCTACAGAGAGCAAAACAAAAGCACAGTATTAATTGGTAGTCTAAATATAAATGGTCTAGCCATAGAGTTTAGTTTGGATGGAGCAGCCCTGGCAATTGCATCCTTCTATGGGGATTATCCGAATTTCAGGTAATTGCAATTACCAAGACAAACTTCTCTGCAGTACATCAGCAGAAGAACAAACCCTGTGAGACACATCCCGAGTCAAATAGCTTTTTTGCTAAACCAGGCTGCAGAGGACATCGTATGCCTGAGCTTAGTTAAATACTAATTCTAAATAATTATCAACATCTGTTAAGAAATCAGTGCACTTCTGGCTGCAATCGGAGAGGATGTTTCAGTGCTGTAGCTCATAGATTGGAAGATAAGTCTTCATTAAGACAATTTTGAAGAAGTCTACATTGTTGCACAACGTGTGTGTGCCCATTTCCTGCTTTTCTGTATTCTCCTCTGTATGAACCACTGAGGATTGTTTTCTGTCCCAGAATGCCCTGGCTTTATAGTATCACAGAATGGCTTGGATTGGAAGGGATCTCAAGGATTGTGAAGCT
Source organism: Centrocercus urophasianus (assembly GCF_019232065.1). NCBI lineage: Eukaryota > Metazoa > Chordata > Aves > Galliformes > Phasianidae > Centrocercus > Centrocercus urophasianus. The sequence goes on from NW_024884755.1 coordinate 15,801,528, forward strand.
CCAACACTCCTGCTGCAGGCAGGGCCACCCACCTCTATATTAAATAGTAGACCAGGCTGCCCAGGGCCCCATCCAACCTGGCCTTGAACACCTCCAGGGATGGATGGGGCATCTACAGCCTCTCTGGGCAGCTGTTCCAGCACCTCACCACTCTCTCTGTAAAGAACTTCCTCCTGAGATCCAACCTCAACCTTTCTTCCTTCAACTTGAAACCATTTCCCCTTGTCCTGCCATTATCTACCCTTGTAAAGAACCGACTCCCTCCTGTTTGTAGGCTTCCTGAAGGCTGACTCCCTTGTGTCTGGTTTGAGCTTGGATTTCCCATTAGCCACTTAAACATTGTAAGCGTTTTTGATTTTATGGAAACACTTGGAAGACCTTGAGTTCCTCTTTAAGTGGAATGCACAGGTTCAAAATGATGATTGTATATCTGCCTTTGCAATGCATTGCTGGTTAACGTGCTGGCTTGTAGTACTTTGCATTTAAGCAACCAGTAAGGTGAAGATACTGGGTGCATGCAGTCTCCTTCCCTTGGAGCTTGCTCTTTCTCTTCTGCACCCAGCAAATACTGGATAACTGTGCTGTATTTCATTCAGTTTGCACTGCTTTTAAGAGGGTCATTCCCCTCTTGCCCCCATCCCCAGCAGCGGCCCAGCAGGATGGGACGTGCAGTAGCCTTTGGCTGCCTGGTCTCTGTGCTGGATTACTTCCAGCTTCAACGTGGCATTGGAACCAAGTGCTGTTTGGGTGCTAGGAGGAAGCTGAAATAAGCTAGCGAGAGATAAATTCTGTACTGACAAATGCCAAGTAAGCCACAGCAGAGGGAATAATTGGAGCTGCTTCTACAATTTTTCTCCTCTAAGTTTATTATATTAATCGGGAAGAAGTACTTAAACTTCTTTGTGGTTGCTCAGTGTAGCCTTTGGCTCGGAACACAACAGTGGTCAAAAAAAGCAAACAGAAGTGTTAAGAAGCATACAAAACACATGGAAAATATCTTGCCATTATATAAATCGGCTGAATGCCTTTGCCTGAAATGTGGTCCTCCATTCTAGTAAGTTCATCTCATATGGGACGTAGCAAAATAAGAAGGAATCCGGAGGTGGGATGAATTTAAACATTTTGGAGCAGTTTCCCCCAGAATGGGTTTTAAAATCACCGATAGATGTATGAAGCAAGGAGGGAAGAAGAGCTAAATGTTATTTCTCAGAGTGCACAACAAGTGACATGCCCAGTTAAACCAGCAAACCAGATTGTCAGAGGGCAGAATCCCATTGGGATGATGGGCTCCACAGGTTGCTCCTTGGACCTGCATTTGAAAAGAGTAACCAAGCATCGAACTGTGTAGGAGTACAGATATTCCAACAATACAAATCTAATGAATTTGTGAAGAACTGAAGGATTTATAAAGGTCTGTGTTTCCAGTTATTAGCCAGCTAGGTAAATAGGCTGTTACTGTTCTGTTTGAGCATGTTGCTTTGTGTTTGTCTTGTTGCTTTGTTTTCCTTTGTTTTCCCCCAGTTTTGAGGAATTTCTGGCCTCTTCCCTTTCTGAACGGGGGCAGATGCTCAGTGTGTAGGTGCAGCCAGGAGGTACAGCAGTAATGCTGTGGCACTTCTAGCAGCTTCAGGAAAAGCAATTTTTTACCTTAGGGGAGCCTGTAAACCAGGATTTCAAGCACCAGGATTGCAAAATCCCACATGTGAGCTCTCGATGCGCCTTCTTGCCATCCTCCAAGGAACATGCTGTCTCTTATCTGTCCCCTCTTATCCATTCTTCTGCTTCCATCATCTTTCATCTGCCCTTAATTAACTTTTCCCATTCTGCTGAGTGCACCTACTCCAGAGATTAACTAAAGGGGAGTACAAAGTTTCAAGAGAATTGAAAATCAATTTCTCTGTCTTCATGTACCTGTCAAGGATTGAGTGCCAGGGCTGGAATCTGTCCCCTGATAGCTGATGGTATCACCCCCACCTAAATCACCTCAGTACTGCTTAAGATATATTAGCCCTGGCACCATGGCTGCAACCCAGCTCAAGTAAAAAGCGTTTGGTGAAATAGGAAGAAGTCTATGCCATTCCTCCATGCCTGGCAAAAGCTTGGAGAGAGAGGAAGCAGCAAACAGCCAGCCTCCGGGTCCTCATCTCTAGCAAATGCAGAGCTTGTGTGCTCAGAAAAAAGGTTGAGCATCAGGCCCTTCAGCTAGACTCATTCATCTGCCGATCCATGGGAGCATGGGGAGGTCTGTTTCTACATCTAATCTCTTGCAGGCATGTGATTACAACATTTTAATGATTGTGGACGAGGTCAGTTTTTAATTAGCTGAGCCACATGATAGGCTTCCGCAGTGCCAGCAAACTCTTTCCTTATTGATGTCTAGTCTGATGTTACAACATTGCAGCTGTGCCAGTGAAACCATAGATTTATGGGTTAAACCCCATCGTGTAGTGGATTGTATTTCCCAACCCCAAGCTGTTTTGCTCTGATCTGCGTGGGGCACGGTGGATCTAAATTTCAGTACGCAGCAAATCTCTCTTTGGTCGGTGCTTTATGTATCATGCAAGGAATAAGAAAAAAAAATAATGCTGAAAATTGCTTGGGAGGTCAGAAATGTGGAGTGTGGACGTTAGAAGGCATCACATGATGCTGTGGTCCAGTGGAATCAAATGCTGTTACTGACTGTATCACATGTTTTTGTGCTAGTAACAACCAATAACACCCCTTTGCTCTCCAAAAGGACTAAATATAGTCCCAGAACTCCAACCAACGAGGATTGGCATCAGACTGTAGCTTTTCCACAAGCCCTGTGTAATGGCTGCTATACAAGTCTGCTGTTCCAGGAGCAGATGGCAGAGCAGACTGCAAATCTGAGTCAGTCCGCTTCTCCCCTTTCCCCTTCACTGCAAGGAGGGATGTAGCTTGTGCTGGCTTCATGCATCGCTTCACATCCATCATCTTGCATTGGAAAGGGCGGCTGTATGACTTTGGTTTTCCTGGACCACATGTGTAGCATAGCAGTCCCCCCATTTTCCCTCCCTGCTATGTGCTGGGGTGGAGGAGATGGTCCTCCAGTGATTAAGCAGGCCGTGACCCCTCCAACGTAGATGGACGAGTCTGTTTTCCTAAATGTACATCTCGGTGCTCACGCGCTGTACACATGCTCTGCTCTTGACCCCTGTTGTAGGCTAAGTAGAAAAGTTTTCCATTTATTTCCTGGAGGTCTGGAGATTTCAAATAATGCTGTCCCTTTGAGCCATCCAGGTCTGGAGTGTATTTAAGTGCCGAAGTATAGCCAAGTTTGAACACACTGAGACCTCTCAAAAGTATGCACGTGAGCAAATCTTTCCTTATCATACTCTTCTGCTAAGCCAAGGAAGAGATCCCTGGTGATGTTGATCTCCAAACTGGGGCACGTTCCAGGGAGGGTTGAATTTTCCCTGGTGCTGATCATTCCTGAAGTCAGGGCTTCCAACCTGCTGTGATGTGGATGGTTCATAAATTCATCAAGTTCTGGGCTCTGAGATCATTGCTAGGATTTTCTTTTTTCCACACCGTGCGAAGTAAGCCCTTGAATTACGATTCTCCAAACGTGATGCCTGCCCCGCTTCTCCCTGTTATTGCTGTTGGATTTAGGCAGGTTTGTTCTCACCTTCTTTCTGCCAGCCTAGAAACTCGTTTGCTTAAAACTGATGTGGAGCCAGGGCCGTGCTGTCCTGCCCAAACCGTGGGCACTTTCCTGCCCTGGTAGAAAGGCAGCAGCCTGCTATGGACCATCTACTCACTAGCATTGCCTGTAACTGCTATTTGCTCTTATTATTTCCCAGGAGCTGTGCTAAACGAGGAAGCTCTACCTTGCCCATTTAGCTTCTCAAGACCTGAAATGCTCCATGAGGGAAAAAAAAACACAGCAATGCAACTTAGGGTTGTGGAATTGTTAAGGTTGGAAAAGACCACAAAGGTCATCTAGTCTGACTTGTGTATAGATGTTCTCCTGTCTCAAGTCTCCATTAATTTAATACTCTCTGGTTTTTCCTCAGAGGTTTTATTTTTGCCCAAAACCAAGTTCTGCTATTGCCATATCGTTGACTTAAGAAACGGAGTTTAGTTTTATGGTCTTGAAGCTGGGAGAGGTTTTGCATGGTGAGCCTGATCTGGAATTGAAATTTGTGGGCGAGATGAACGGAGGGAAAGAAGAACAGAAAGGGTAGATCTGTCCCCTTGGAAGGCAGTAATACCACTGCCCTCTCAGTTGTGGTTCTGCACAGGAGGCAAATCACAGTTTTGTGTTGCTACCTTCACCTGGGAGCTCCTTGGTTGGTAACTGTGGCACAAATGTAAGAAAGGGCATGAAGGGGAAATCGTTGTAAAACTGCTGTTGGTGAAATACAGCCAGTGACATTCCCCTTCCCTCGTTTCTGTAGAGCTTGGTATTTCTGCACAGAGACTTCAGTGAAGCATTAAATTCAAAAGCTGTAGAAACAGGATAAAGTTCCCACAGTGAGGCTTTCCTGTTGCTGGATGATGCCAATGCCTTTCATGAGACTGTCATCTTTTCACCATCCTGCCTTCCTTTTATCGCTACTGGCTTTGTGTGTGTATTCCCCCTGACAGGAGAACGTTTGTGAGCTCTGCTCCTTGTCATATCTTTTCCAAGTGTCTTTGAACATGCCAGTCAAGAAGGCACTGCAGCATAGCAGAGTGTGAGATATTTTGAGTGTCCTGCTGTAGGTCTCGCCTCTATAAACAAAAGCCATTCCAGAAGCCTTGCAAGGATTGATAGGATCAGGATGTATTTGTTAGTGTGGAGGCTGGCTGAGATAGAGCAGTTGTAACTCAGCCTCGATGTGATTTGGGAAGTTGGATCTGCTGTTGTCTGTCTGCGAGGGAAGAAGGTCTTAAAAATGAGGGGAGACTTCTCATTTTGAGATGTACATTGCAAAGAAAATGTCGTAACGTTTTTCTCATACTCTGCTACCTTATGTTTCCTCTTGAAAGTTTATACCCAACTCTTACAGGTGTGAGCACACATGTGGTGTGTAAAGTGCAATGGAACGTTTTGGTTGACTCAAGGTGAAGGATTTCTTTCCCCGTGACTTCGTTGCCTCTTTGCAAAAAGCTCAAAATTCTCAGCTTGTTTTTTCCTGAGCTGGAATGAAGCCATGTCTCAAAATACAAATGTTTTGAGACAGACCTTACCTTCTTCAAAGCTCCGGACCTCTGCTCCAATCCAACTTCAGCAGAGCAACTGGCTGTCGCCGACGCGGCTGGGAAGTTTATAGGGGTTTGCAGCTGCACCCGTTCAGATGGCTGCACTGAGACTGTTCCAGCAGTCTCTGCTTTCAGCTCCAGGGGTGGACACTACAAATCACGAGTAGCTTTTGTATTATGGTCCCACCAAGGAATGCTAATCATGAACTCAGCTCCCTCCGTGATGGGTACTCAGCGCGTTTTTTGGAGTCTGAGCTCTGTAGGACCTTTGGGTAATGAAGCCCAATTGGAGAAAGCAAGGCCATGAGTATTAGGATAAGGTATGGTGCAAATGGACACACCTGGACTGCCTGGTTTGAACTGGCATTGCTGTGCAGATGCTTGGAGAGCATTATCCCAGGGTATCTTTCCATTGCCATTCCCAGGCCCCAAGCACTTGCTCACCCGCTTTATGCAACTGAAATCCCGCTCTGGTTTGTTGGTGTAATATCGGCACACCCTTTTTTATTAACGCAGAGCCCATGGGGAAGGAGAAGTTGATGGGGTGGGGACCCCTTGGTTTAGCAACGCCAGTTCCACACCCACCCTTCAGCTGGTCTGCTTGCGATCATCGTGCTGGAGAGCAGCAGACCAGGTCAATTACTCCACAACAGCTCCATCTATGACTCTTCAGTCATGCAGCTGTATCAGAATTACAACAAAAACAGCCTCAGTTATCCTAGTTGGATGTGAAAGTAGACGCGTGTTCCATGAGAAGCGGTGATGCCAGAATGTGGAGGTCAATGTTGTTCAGTGTTTTTTTGGCAAAAGAAAAACCTATCGTATGGAAGCCGGTGCCTGGGGAATCTCCGTGGAGCAGCGAGATGAGCTCTGTGCACGACTGGAGATAATGGGGCTTGGGGAGATGATTGAGCCAGGGAATATTGGAGAGCAGCTCGGCACGGCTGCCAGCAACCCCCCAAGCCCAGTGGCCACCCTTCTTTGTGATGAAGTCATTGGAAGCAACAGAGTGATTTATCTGGGGAGCCAACCTGCCTCCAGAATGCCTGAGGGCAATAGTGAGTTTCTGGTACATCTGGAGCCATATTTTGAGTAGGTATTTGTATTCTCAGCCATCTGTGAATGCGGGTGCTAGTGATATGGCCTCGTTCCCCCCAATCAGTTCAAAGTTGCCAAGTTTCCTTCTTTCTTTCTCTTTTTTTCTTTTTTTTTTTTTCCCCTTCCCTCCAGCAAAAGGCTCCCAGCTCTTCTTTCCTGGAGAACGAGGTGCTTAGCACTGTCAGCACCACATGAGCCATCCCTGCAGTAACAGACCTGCATCCAAGGGGATGTAGGCAATGTGTTAGTACTTGTGGAAAAATTCCCCCAGAGCTTCCAATTTTCATTGGAATTATTAAAAACAAAAAGTAGAGAAAGTTTTGTTCACGAAGCTCTGGAAAACACCACTGATAGTATCTTTTCAGGGCTGTTCTCAACCTCCCACATTAAAAGATGAGCTCAAGGTACCAAGTTTTGGGCTTGCGTTTCCAGTTTTCCAGTGTTTTGAGACTCCAAGCAACAGGGTGATTTGGGCTTGAAATTATCTTCTGGCTTTTGTGGTGCAGAGACCAATATGGAAGGAGTGACCAAACCTTCAGCAGCTGCTGATGGAGGTGAGGCCACCACGGCAGACCGGAGCTGCTCCTCCAGGAGAAGACTGCCCAAGAGATGGTCAGAGCCTCGTAGCAATAGGCTGTAATGTGGTTTAGATGAGGTTCACCTCTTGCTCTGAAGAAATCTGCAGCCTTTCATCGTCACTCCCAGGAACTGGATCCATTCTGAAGAGCAACAATACATGGAAAATGGAATATTTTGCTTATTAAAGTAAGTTGGATTTCCAGTGCTGAGGTTGGCAGCCGGAGCTCGGAGAAGCTATGGAGCTGGAGAGCACATCGTTCCCCCTTCCAAAAGAAACCTCGCTGTGTGCCAGCACTTTTATTTATAATGTTAAAATAAGTTGAGTACATTAAAAGGTATTATTGAGGGAGCAGGACTTAAAATATATCATTTTTATGTTATTAGGCTGCTCTAAGTGAGGTGTCCTACTGCAGGCAGATAATCTGTCCCTCTGCCTAGATTCCACACTGGAACTTACTGGAAGCTTTTCGCCGCAAGAATCTGAGCAAACCGATTATTTTCAAGAAAAGAAAAGGGAGATTGAAGAAAATAATGAACTACATAACCTCAAACCACGGTGGAGAAAATTCCTGACAGCAGCTCCATGTCTCATGACCACCTGCTTGCCCCTACGGTGTGTGCAGGGTTTGAACAGACGCCCATAGGGGAGGTGGGTGGGGGGTTGGGGTGGGCTGCACCTGGAGCCTTGCTGCCCCCCTTCCCTCATTCCAACCTCGTTGGAGCGAGGGGAATCCTGAAGGAATCCAGACATCCCAGAGCATCCCCGAGCGGCGCTGACCTTTACGAACCGTTCCATCACATTAACATCCCGTGGGCTGAGCTGTGACATAAGGAAGCGTCTGGGAAAGGCCGTCGGGGTAACGAAGGTGTTGCAATGAAAGCCAGAGCACACAGCCAGCTCCTCAGGCGAGGAAGAGAAGGGGAAGATATGCTGACCACATCCTGTCCGCGGGAGCGCCGAGCGCCGGCTAGCAGAATATTTCATGTCAGAGAAAGGGCTCTGTGTCCAGCATGATTCCCCACAGCCAGGGATTTCCAGAGGCTAATTTTTCACAGCAAAGTGCATGCGTTTATTCAGTAAGCTGTGCACGCTTTGACAGCTGAGCTCCTGTGCAGATGTTTCCATGCAGTGTGGCGTTTGTTGGGTGTGCGTTGTGAACCAAGTGGTGGGACGTGGGATGGGCTCTCAGCTGGTAGCTCCCATTGGAAAAGCAGGGATGGGGCATGCAGGTGGTTATTAGGCAGTAAATGCTTCCCCCAGGGAGGACCCCAGGTGTTGAGATTAAATGTTGGGTTAATCCTTGTGCTCACTCCTGTCTCTGCAGGTGGGTGTAGAAACCGGAATGCAGCCATGGTCAGTGCTGCTGCATGTGCTGGTTGGTTGTGACAGGAATAGCATGAAGAAATGTAAAAGGGAGAGAATCTTTGTAATTCAATCAGGAAAGAGTGAACTTTATCCAGTTGTAGCCCACAGAGTTGTAGGGATGAACAGAATGAGTTGGTGTCCAGGAGTGGGAAATCCCTGGTTATGTGCCCAGGGTTTGGGCAGGAAGGGAAACGATGGGGCAGCAATGTGAGTCTGGGGAGATGGGTTTGGTTTGGGTCTGATTTGGGTGTAGGCTTGTCCAGCCCCCCCCCCCTTCCCCCCACCAAAGATTTCCCACAAATCTGAATTCCTTTAAGGCTAACAATAAGCTCAAAGGTTTTCAGCCAAAAAGGACTTTCCATGTGGATGCTGAAAGTTTTCTTTTTGCAAATTCTGTCTTTAACTCTACATCTGGGCAAGGTGCTTGCAGGGAGCTCTGCTCAGTACGGCACCAGTTCGATAGCAGAGGGGGAAGTGGTGTAGGAGATGGAGTGCTTAGCTCCCCATGGAGGCTCTTTGGGTGCATCTGGGTGATTAAAAGAGAGATTCATGACAATTGCGGAAGCGCCTGGGGCTGTAGCTGCGATCTGTCATGCTGAGTGTGGGACCTACTCAGAACAAGAAGCAGAGAGAAGTGCAAATGAGGTAACGGAGGACTGGAGGAGAAAGGAAGAAAGGGCAGAGGAGGAGAACGCAAAGCCACTGAGAAAGCACAGCACAGCCCAGGGCAGCCAGCACTGTGTTCCCCCTATCTCCAGGTCTTTCCCTTTTCTCGTGTCTGATGGTGCAGCTGTAGAGAGGACGGATCCTGAAGGTGCATCCTGTTTCTGTCTGGTGTCAGTTTTTCCAGTCCCAAGTATTCCCCGAACCCAACAAACAGTTTGGTCCTGGGGAATATCAAAATAAAGCATCACTGGCTGTGCTCTGGTGTTTTAAGTAAAACAGAAAGTGGTGGTTTGTAGGTGTAAATAAGTGGCTTGGGGGAACTTTCAGGCCACTTATGTATGCAGAGGTCAAGCGAAGCCGTCAGCGTAAACTAAGCAGCAAAGGTGATCCGTGGATTAAAAACCATTTGTCTACAAGGGGCCTGTATTCCTGCAGAAAGGATCCTTTGAGCTTTCCCCCCACCCCAACAAACCGCATCACACTCCCTTTGATGCCTCCAATGATGAGAAGGATGCTGCAGACAGGCAGAACCCTCCTGTGCAGACGGTGCAGGACGCTGCCAAAGGGTTGGAGCTCCTTGCTGGAGGATCTGTGCCTGTGGTTGGGTTGTACAGGGCTGGTGCCAGCTCGGACAAGGGGGATGTTGTGCTGTCTCTGCCAGAGGTGCACCAGGTTCTCTTGGCAGTGCTGCGGATTGAGACAGCCGAGCAAACAAATGGGGCTGTTTGGGGAGCCGTGGGTCAGAGCAAGTGTTGCTGGGAGGGGGAGTGGGATGGGGCTTGCAGAGCTGCTGGAATTGAGCTCTTGCACCAGGACTGGGATGTATCTCATGGTTCGTGCATCTTGCAAAGTGCTGCAGGCGTTAGTGGAGCTGCCCTAAGGCAGCTGCTGAAGCTTATCGCCCTTGCTGTGATGGTTTCCTTTGGCTTCCCTCTTGCAGCAGTGATATGGGGGAGCTCAGAGCTGTGCCTCCATGGGGCTGGGGGGGTTCCTATGGCACTCATCCTAGATGCTCCAGCGTGCACTGTGGCCAGAGCTTTGGCATCAGCTTATTTCTCACACAGAACAATGAACTGGCAGTAAGGGTTTTGCTAGATGGAGGGCTCCCTTTGGGTGGTGAGCATCCTTCTGTGCCTCCTGAGAGCAGCAGCAGCAGGAGCGGCTCGGTGCTGTGTGAGCTGCTGTCAAAGCACATGTGTGCCCAGATCTCAGCCTTCCATGGGTAAATGCATGCAAGGGGTGACAGAACAAGGGCTGTGATTCAGGAAAGCACGCCCGCACCCACTCATATTTCATACATTGTAATGCTTCCGTATGCAAACCAATTATTTTTGTTTTCTTTTCTTTTTTTTTTTGCTTTTATTTCTCTGCTCTGAAATCAGTGCTAGCAGCACCAGAGCAAACAAACAAGCTGTGCTGGGTCTGCCTCTGTCAGCTCTGGTGGCAGCAGAGCTCGGCGCATGGGCTGTAAGGCACAGTGTAAACACCCCCTGGTTAGAACGCTGTGGTTTGCTGCTTTTTTTTTCTTTTTTTTTTTCTTTTCTTTTTTTTTTCTTTCCCTGAAATTATTTGGCTAATTTTTTGACCGAGAGAAAATATGCAAGGAATTCAGGAGGAGAAATTGCCTGTGGTACCAGGGCTGGTGTTTAAATAGGGCGCGGGCAGATGCAGCAGGGCTTGGAGGCATCTGTGTCCCTGGTGGATTGCAGCTCCCTGAGAAAGCAGGGAGCTCTGAGTGCCTCTGAGAGGGGTTTGGGCACTCAGCAGCATCAGCAATGCAGCTGGGGAGGATCTGCTAGCAGGACCCAGCTGGGGAGATGGCAGCACATGGCTGGAGGTGACACCACCACCACTGTGTGAGGTCTCCTGGGGGAGCTGCTGGGGCTCTTCGTGCTGCAGCAAAGCGATCTGGTCCGGACCTGAGGCTTTTTTCCAGCTCCATCCCTGAGCAGGGCAGCTGCTGCCTCTGTGTAAGTGTTTGGAGCTGCTGGGTTGTGGGTTTGAGCAATAGCTGCTTCTGGGATGGGTTTTGCAGAAGTGATTCTTTGGCTGCAGTTGGCTCCACCTATTGTGTCTGAGGAAGCTGTCTCTATGAGCTGCCGTTGGTTTCCTGATCCTCAGTGGCTTTTTGGAAGATGTTTACCTGTCCTTTCTCTCTGGTAAAGCAGCACCTTGCTGTATCCTGCAGGTGAGCTCTGTGATTTCAACCAAGGGCACAGCACTTCTCCTTATTGCCTTCTCCAGGTCAGTTTGGGAGCCTTGCACTGTGCTAGGGGCTCATCTGTCTGGTCCAGCAGCTCCAGCCAATCCCTCCTTACTCATGCTTCTCTCCTTGGCAAACAGCAGCCAAACAATTGTACTTGGTTTGCTGAAAATTGGCTTCACGTGGGCGCGATGGGGATGGGTCCATAGTTGGACTGGGTGATCTTTGAGGTCTTTTCCAGCCTTCATCGTTCTGTGCTTTGTGGACTGGTGCACTAACAGTGGCTCCTCTATCCTTTCTGCCACCTATTGGCACATCCCTTTGTCCCAAAGCTTGGGGGCTTTGCCCAAAAGTGAGCACTGACCACAGCCATTGTGTTGGGCCAACCCAGCTGGAGTGGGCCATAAATAGAGCTGGAATTGGTGCCTTCCATATAGGGGGAATCCTGAGCAAACAGTGCAACAAGGAAAGATGGAGGAAATATAGGCTTGCTTTCTCAGTTGCTATTTTAATTTCTCTTTTACTGTGTGGTCTGCTCATTTTGAAATTACAGTGTTTTCTTTCCCTCTTACCCTGATTTAGGGGAAAGGTTTTAGCTCCTTTAGATTGGCTCGGATCATCAATGGGAAAAATGAGGAGGTTTCTTAGGAATACTGTGTTCCCTCCTCGTTTCCTGCCAGTTGGCATCTCTGCAACACTCCACTGCTGCATACTTTGGGGATGCACTGAGATTTCTCCTGTTCTTTGAGGTTTGCTGCTATTTGCTTGAATTTCAGTGAGCTGCTCTGCACGAACACACGCGGATTTAATTGTGAGAAGCTAATGCTGGGATGAACTGTCTCTGGTTCTGTTTTCTTGGTCTCCTCTGTGTTTGCTTGGGAAGCGGAGGCTCTGCTTTGGGTTTGCAGCAATCCTTTCAGATAAAGTTAGACGTGTTTTGTCTCTGAGTTGTAGCAAACAAAACCTTTTGCACTTCTAATTATGCTCTGAAGCTTCCCGAGGCTGGCGGAGCTCCAGAGTGGCAGTTTGATCTCGTTCAGCTCTTAATTTCCTGCTCCAGCTGTTGCTTTGTTCCCAGTAGCTGCGCTCCCAGATGTGCTCAGCAGTGCAGGAACACAGAGCTCTGGCTGTGGGGCAGTGTCTGCAGCACCACAGGGGGATGGGGACAGATGCTCAAGTGGCATTTTCCTCCACAGTTATCCCCAAAATGACTGTGCTGCAGATGTCACACGTGCCAACATCCCTGCTGTTCTCTGGGGTGGCCCTGCACTCAGCAGCCAGGTGTGGTTGAGATGGGTGCCAGGCTCGGTGCCCTGCCCCAAAGGCCCAGCAGCTCATTCCTGTAACCCCAATGTCTCCACTGATGTGGGGTGGATTTGGAGAGGCCATCAGCTCCAGGTACTGCTTCCAGAGCCTGGGAGAAAAGCAAATTCTTCCTATGGGGAGTCAGCTTGCTAAGAAGCACAGCCTTGGGCCCAGGGCTTGAGCTGATGCTTGCGCTGAAGCAGACTTCTTAATTCTAATGCTACAGCACTTGTTTCCTCAAATTAATTTGAGGGTATTTCTGGGAGAGGTGCAGTGCTGGTTCCAGGAAACTACGTGCTGGTAACACATGCTACACAGTAGATGTCTTCAAAGCCTACTGCCTCCTCTTCCATCCTCTCAAACCAGCCAGAACAGCCCTAATCAGGAAAGGGTGGAAGGAGGGAAGGAACCTGTGTCCTTAAGGCAGTGAGTTGTTGGAACCAGGGCATGCTCCAGCATAGATCCAGTTCTGAAAGACCAATTCCATGGGACGGTCCATCAGGAACCCTTAAGGATTAATTCAGGTTTTGATTTGGCTTGGAGCTCTGCCTGGAAAATACTGATTTGATCATTTATCACTACATCGTGAGGGCAGCAAAGTGGTACCTGAATGCAAGAAGCTCGCAGTAATGCTTTGCATTGCAATAAGAGATCAGCTTGTTTCCTTTCCCCAGCTCCTCTGCTGCTCTGGGTTTTCCCCTCTAAGTGGTGATACACACTCCATGTGTCCAACTGATGGAAAGCAGGAGGTGGGATGACATCACCCCAACCTGCCTTCCCACTGCGGAAATTCAATCGAGCTTAACAGAAGGAAACCTTTCCTTACTTTTTTAATTTAATTTAATTTTTTATTCCTGCTCGCCCAGAATCCTTATCCTCTTTCAGAATGAGCAAAACTAGCGAGGATGGGCTGGGAAGTGATAAACGTGTTATGGCACTGTCACTTATTCCTCAGCTTCCTTCCCTCTCCGTTCAGCTGCATCCTTCCCAAGTTGCATCTTTTCTGCTCTGTGCCTTTGGTTGGGAACAGAACCTCCTCTAGATCACATTTATCACTTCTAATAAAACCAGATGCATCCGCCAAGCATAAAAATAGTCTTTGTAAGGAAGACTGTAGGTGAATCCTTGGTTCCCATGAGCCAGCCCTGCTGAGGTCTTGGCTTGTGAATGGAGGATGACTGTAAACAGCTGAAAAACAAAATTCTTCCCGAAAGGCTCCTGTATGTCAAGAAGAAAGGGCTCTATCTGGGATTGGTAGGGAAGTTTTGTAGAGTGATACCAGTTACATATGTTACCATAACGGGGCAATGTTGGCTGTGATATTTTCAGAATACCAAATTTTGACTGTACAGCAAGCTACCATTGGTTATACAAAGAGAAGTGTAGCTGTTGTGAAGTTTCCCTGATGTCATTAATATTGATGTTTTACAAGAATAAACACAGCTTTTCAATGGGAATCTTCTCAAGTTCACAAGGTTTGGGTTTGCTTGTACAAAGGATGTCCATGATCTCCCCCAGTAGTATTACTGAGTCTGATATGTGGGTGAGGAAAACTTCTCCCCTTGCCTTTTGCCCTTTGCTTCTTTGGTTTTCCTTTCCTCCTGTCTCTGACCTCGATGCTTCCACCTACGTCTGTTTTCTTGTTTTATTTTAGCATCTTTTATTCTCGCATCACCAGAGAGCTCATAACTCAGGTCTGAGCCGAGTGGCTTTGGAAGCAGGCTCACGTTTTCTCTCATTCAGAAAGTTCCCCACCAAGACTGGATTCGATCGTGGGTGGGAGATCCAGTTTCTCTACACTGAGTGCCTTGACCACTTGCCAGCAGAAGGACCTCACAGTTTGGGTCAATGATATTTATAGCTATAAGGTACATATGTTTTTTTTTTGCACGCTTTCCAGAGGTCTCTTTTCTATCCTGAAGTCAACTGCCTGAAGAACAGTGAGGCTATAAACCATCTGTAACCCCATGACAGACCTCCATGGCTTGTAACAGGACCTCTCCATACAACCATTCACATTTAGCAGACTTGTGGTCGTGGTGGTTTTTGCCCATAGGACACACGAAGCGTTGTTTGAATGTAAAAAGAGTGTATTGGTGGTAAATTGGGCCGTGCTCTCCTCCGCCTTGCTTAATTCCTTGCACAGGCTGGGCTCTGTCTTTCCTCATGACTTCTTGTAAGGCACCACGTGGCTGAGCCTCCTGTGGTCGGGACCATGGGTGTAATTCCATGGATTCCCAGAGAGGGGTAGAAGTTGACAAGCCCAAAAGCAAATGGGTTTTCTAACCTCAAAAAAAAAAAAAAAGCCTTCAGTTGAGCAGCAGCCATAGAAGGCTTTCAGGGTATGGGTCATTTTTACTGTCTGCTCATCCTACCAAGCTGAGTCTAAGTAAGCATGTGGCTTTGGGTGATAGAAACATGCTGCACCTCGTGCGGGATGAGAAGAGTGAATTCAGTTGGGCAGAGCAGACTGTTGAGAAGGAGGTGAATTTTAGAGGTAGGTTGTTCAGTGTGGAAGGGGACAAACTGGGAAGAAAAAGGATTCTCCTTTTCGTGCTCAGGTTTGGTTTAGTTATACTGGAAGTGGAACTCGCTCTGCTTCTCTTTGTACCTGTAGTGAAAAACAGCAAGCAACGTACAAATGTCTGAACTTCACTTTGAGCATTATTAGCAATCTTGCATAACAAAAACAGGCTGGGTACCAAATTGTACAGTGCACGATTAAGGCAGTGCTATTACACATCTGATTTGGATCAAATTCATCGTGATTTTTATGTCCTTAATGCATTTGTGCTGCAGTAGGCACTTGTTCAGATGACTGAAATGCTTCAAGTCTTTCAGCAGGAATTGGGTATATTTTTGTTGAAGTTTTGCTAAACCCCCTTAGTCAAGCTTTCAAAGGGCAACCAACTTTTTGACTTGGGGACGTGGTGTGCCTGAATGTCGTGCTGAAATTTCCAATTTCCTGCTCTTAATTGTGGAGAGAGTACAAAGCCTTCCTGGAGCTGACAGGGGAAAGGTAGAATCAGGATGATGAGCATCCAAATCTGTGCTCTCGTGAAAATGAGGTATTTGTTGGTGTCTTCTGGGCTGACAACATGTGTTAATAGCTGAGCAGTGCTGATTAATTGTGTAGCATTGAATTAGGGGGAAAACACGACCTTTCTGCTCTTTGGTGTACAGGCACTCCTTATCTTGGTGCCTGTGTGCAGAAGTGTGGGAGGGGAAATTGCTTCAGGAGGGAAAATCCAGCAGGTGGGGAGCAGAGCTGCAGGCTCAGTGCTCAGCCCTGGGCTCGTCCTTCACCCTTCCCATCCTACCCAGTGCAGGTGGTGGATCTTGGCTATTTGGGTTCCCATTGTTACCCTCTAGCAAGCTCCCAGGAACAAATACTGATGTGTGCAAAACCCAAAGCACAACAATAAAAGAGAGAGAAAAAAAAAAAAATCACTTTAATTGCTTTTCACCAGAACATCCTCTTCAGCAGCTGAGCCCTCTCCTGAGAGCACTCTGCACACCCCCTCTCCTTCCTGCAAGGAGAACACTGTCTCTGCAGATGGCAATTGTTTGCTTTGTGGTTACTGATGTATGGAGCAATTTAGAGAGGGGAGAAAAAAAAAAAAACCTCCAACCTTTCCTTTTATAGGTTCAGTGGGAGTAATTGCTGAGCCCATTCATCTTGTGTGTTCACCAAAGCTGCTGCAACCCATGCAGGGCTGCGGTGAGATGAGGGCCATCGTCGGATGGGAGCAGAGCATTGGGTGGAGGTTGGAGTTGTTCCTTCATGGGTAATGCTTTCGGTTGGGTTTGAGGGATGGGAAAAGGCAGGATAATGCAGGTGGTGGTGTGCTCTAAAGGTTCCTGATCTACCCAACCAAGATGTGCGTTTTGTGACACATATTGTGTCCTTGTGATTATGCTGATCACGGTTGGCAAATCAGAGCATCTTGCATAGAGAAACTCCTCTATGCAACTGAAAGATAGTTTTGGCTTTGATATACATGAAGGGACTCTGAATCCTTGATTTCTTTACTCTCATTCCCCAACACAGCAAGCTGTGCTCTGTCTTCTGCTCATACCACCTGGCACAGCCTTCCAGTGCTGCAGGGGGGTGTGGGCTGCCTCTGCTAAGCCACGCTTTTCCTTTGCAGCCTTTGGGAATGTCCCAGGCTGCCTCTGTAAGCCAGGAAAACACTTAGCAGTTGAGGAGTGTTTAAGGGATGACACGTGCAAAGATGATGCTCAAGCTCAGGATGGTCTCTGCTATGCATCGGAATGGGTTTGCTTGGGGTGAAAGTGGAGCAGTGGGAGGGGTGTCGGTGTCACTGGGGACCCTGCAGTGATGACACATCTTCCTGCTGCCACGGCTGGAGGTCCCGTCCTGCCGGTGGCTGAGTGGGCAGCAGCAGTGGTCCCAGGGGCTGCTTCTGGCTCCGGATCCACAGCGCTTGCGTCAGCCGAGCTGTGCGTGGTCCTCACCCAGCAAACATGTGGGGAGCAGGAGCAGGGATGCTGCAAAGGGGAATGAGGGCTGGGCACAGCTGAAAGCAAAGCTGAGCAAGGAGAAGCGGGAGAATCCCATGGCAAATGCACAAAGCATGAAGCTACAAGGGTGCTGATGTCCAAGATGAGGGTCTTCCATGGCTTCGCTGCGGACCACCGAGCTCTGCCACCCACATAGCAATGGGAAGCTTGGGCTTGGGAGCACAGAGAGGTCAGAATGAACCCCACACACCTCAGGGTTTGTCCATGCTCCCCATCCCACCTCCTGCTCCCAAAAGGATGGGAGGGAGAGCTCGGCTGGACCTGGCCTTATTCCTATCAGCCCGCAGCATCTGCAGCTCGTTCCTGCAGGGAGCAGGCGGTGAGGGGGAGTTGGGATGGTTCTGGCAGTTTTTTGGCTGGGTTTTGTGTGTGTTTTGGGGTTTTGTTTGTTTGTTTGGTCTTAATGGGTTTTCTGTGTTTGCAGCTGGAGAGCTGCCGGGTGGTTGTGGGGGTGTTGGTGTTTGGGGGAGCTGTGCAATCAAAGGGTCTTTGTGCTCCTCATCCTTTGCCGTGAAATGCAAGCGTGTGCATGTTCTGCAAATCTAGCTGAAGTTCTACAAAGAGGGGAAAAAAATTAAGCTTCACTATGCTGGTTCTTTTTTTTTTTTTTTTTTTTTTTTTAGAAATATGCATTTATTTGCTGCTGTACCAAAGTGTGCTCTGATTTTATAACTATTTATAACTATTGCTCAGTCTGGAAAATAAAAAGGCCGTCTTCTGGAAGTGCTTTAAAACAGATCAAGGCACAAAATTATGCATGGCTCTTCCTCTCAGAATTCATTACAATGCTCTTCTCCCTAATCCTCCTACTTTTGTCCGAGGCTGTAAAACAAGAATCTTCCCCCACATTGCATCTCACAAACAGAGCAGTAATTGCCAACTTGGGTTTTGAAGATGGAATCTGTGGGGTTCTGGATGTGCTTTCATTTATTTGCATGCACCAGTTTAAGTAGCATGAAGCTCTTCAGTTATTTGTGCAATCCTTTGTGCTTGTAAACCCACGCAATGAACCTGCAAATGTTGGTGCATAATGCCCATGAGCAAAGCAGACTGGAACACAGAGCTTGAGGACACTCCAGCTTTTGAAGTTTGGATGCTTTATGGCCACAGCTTTCAATGCGAAGCACAGATTTGGGCACTCAGGGTGCAGTCACTGTTGCTCAGTGCCCATTTTCTTCCAGGGCCATTCCTATTGATCATGCTTTAGTGGGTTGGTGGAAATGGGAAACTCCACTATGCAACTGAAAGATAGTTTTGGCTTTGATATAAATGAAGGGACTCTGAATCCTTGATTTCTTTACTCTCATTCCCAAAGGCCACAAGTAAACAATTTTCCATCATCAATATTGCTGGAATAGTTGGACTGGGTGATCTTAATGGTCATTTCCGACCTTAATGGTTCTGTGATAATGATCCTGAAGAACAAGCACTGAAGTTTGTCTACCAACACATTCAGGCTGGACATTAAGAAGTATTACTTTTCAGAAAGGGTGGTCAGGCACTGGAATGGATGCCCAGGGAGGTGGTGGAGTCACCGAGCCTGGGGGTGTTCAAGGGAAAGGCTGGATGTTGTGTTGAGGGACATGGTTTAGTGGGAGCTGTTGGGAATAGGTGAACGGTTGGACTGGATGATCTTTTAGGTCTTTTCCAACCTTAGTGATTCTATGATTCTATGATTATTTCAGTTCTCCTGGCTTTAAACATAACAGTAGATCAAACTTAATCAAACTCGTACGCCTGTTGGAATACTCTTAGTTCAGCTTACTTTGTAGCCCATGTGATTGCAGCCCAGCATGGTTGTATGAATGGGTAGGAAGTAGAGCTCAAGCAGTGAGCTTGCAGGACTTCTCTTTGCATTTCTGCAAGCCAGTTGGGCTCCGACACTGCTTGCAAACTGCAGATGCTGTGGTCTTTCTTGTAGGTCCACCCGTCAACTCACCCTCACCATGCCTACTACATTCAGGGTGCAGAGAAGCTCTCAGAATCCATAAAGATGTGAGTTGGCTTAATTGCTCAGAGATAAACGCCTGCATGTTGCTAACCAATGCTGGGTCTGAAGGGCAGGGATGCTGGGTGAGGAGGTCTGAAGCAAGCTGCTGTTTTCCCACGGAGATTTCTTGTCTCGCTGCTGCTGGTAGCTCAGAAGTTCGCCGCGTTAGCAGTGAGATAAAATCTGAATGGGTTGGAGGAAGTCTCGAGGATTCTCTCTCTTTGGGAAAGAATCTGGCTCGGATTAAGTTCCTATTTACATTTCTAATGCAAAGGTACTCTCAGTCCAACTAAAACTGTGAAAACTTCTCACATTCCTGCCGTCCCAGGGAAAGTAATTTGTACGAAATAGCGGTGCTTTCAACGGTGCTTTGTTGTAAGCCGTGATTCTTCCACCACAGAAAACATCCAGTCCTGTTCTCAGGTTGTGCTGGGAGGTGGTTAAATGGGAATCACTGGTGGTGATGGATGGAGAGGACATGAAAGTGCCTATGTGGAGATGGTCGTAGCCCGAGGGATGAGTGCATTTGAGGGAGGGCCCCTGCCAGGTTTATCTTCTTATTACTTTGATCATTAATAAGCACACCTCACCGTTCTCCCTCTGGACACATTGCGCAGAGCATCCCTCCCTGCACACGTGCTTCCTCTGAGATCCATTTTGTTACAGGTTATATCCATCTGTCACAGCAGACAGCTTTATTTTTGCTGACTCTTGCTGCAATAAATGCAACAAGTAATTTGCACACGCGGAGTGGCCCAAGGCTCCTGCTAAAGCCCTCCACCAGCATCTGGGTCTTATTTTGCCTCTATGCTAATAGACTTGCCTGTTTTGTATAGCTTCCGTGCTCCCTGGATAGATCTCCCCTCAAAGGATGGGGACCACGTGCTTTCACTGGAGTATTTCTGATTTAAAATGAGGCCGAGTTGGGCTCTGGGGCGAAGGAGCAACCATTCCTGCTGTTCCAAAGAAGTTTCTCAGATTTTTCTCAGCAAATGTTTGTTTCTTCAAGGGTGAAATTAGGTGACCTATATTCCATCTGAGGGATGCATGATAGATAGGGATTCTGCAGAGGAAAGAATTTGACCACTGATGAATAATAATCAAATCAAAGAGGGAAACCACATATAACTCTTGATCCTTTTTGGACTCTGACTGTTCCCAGAAGCGAGCGTGACTAATAGGTTTGCTCCGGGGCAAGCTGAATATTTTGCTGAAATAAAAATAAAATCCAGAAGCCCAGACAGATCTGTGTGACGTGAGTCATCCTCAGGCTTCTGTAACTCCGTCCTGCTCCGTGGGATCAGACAGCAAATCCCCGCTGAGCTGTGCTGCAAGGGGCACATGGGGCATGGAAACCCTGTTGTGAAATAACTTCAGGGTGACATAACCTTTGCTTGAATGTGCTGTTAGTCACTAGTTGGAGTGCTGGGATGTGTTAGCAAGATGGTAGTGCAGAGATCTGGTCTGTCTCTGTGATTTGAAGTGCTTTTGTAAATGGGATTGCTGCATTGCGTGGCCATAGGCAACATGTGGTGCCTCCCACGCTTCCAGGAGGTGATGATGGTAGTTGGAGCGAGCTGGCAGAGCAAAAATGTGATGGTTTTGCAGGGAATTGTTGTAATGAGTCAGCAAAGATGGAAATCTGCTGGGCAGAAATGGGAAAAGCAAGCAATGGGATGGGGCAGCAACGCATGTGCCTTCCTGTGTGATCGTGGAATCATTAAGGCTGGAAAAGACCTCTATGATCCCCAACCCATCCCACCATGCTGCCTCTCAGTGCCACATCTCCACAGTTCTGGAACACCCTCAGGGGCTGTGACCCTTCCCCATCTCCCTGTGCAGCCTATGCTGATGCATCACTGCCCTTTAGGAGAAGAAATCCAATCTGATCCTCCCCTGGCACAATGTGAGGCCATCACTTCTCATCCTATCGCTGTTATTTGGGACAAGAGGCCAAGCCTCACCTCACCACAACCTCCTTTCAGGAGTTGTAGACAGCCATGAGGTCTCCCCTGAGCCTCCTCTTGTCCAGACTGAACCAGCCCATTCCCTCAGCTGCTCCCCATAAGGCTCCAGACCCTTCACAGCTTCTTTGTCCTTCTTGGGCATGCTCCAGAGAGCTCTGATCACTTTGATCAGTGCCCAGGCTGCACACAGAATTTTCCCCTACAGAAGAAAAATGGTCTGAATTGAGCTGAACAATCCCAAGTTGGTGCTCTGAGGCAGCTCAGGTCATTTGTGACCCTGCACCGTAGCAGGGGGTTGAAACTAGATGATCATTGTGGTCCTTTTCAACCCAGGCCATTCTATGGTTTCCCAGTTTCAGGTGGGAGCCATGCAGAAAGCCAAAGAAGTGAAAAGCTCACACAGCTTCCACCAAAAGCAGGCAGAAGTCGATGCATTGGACTGCGTTGTGTTTGAGTCGCGGAGTTCGGTTCCAAAAGAAATGAGCTGGAATTGCAATCAGTGCAAATGAAAAGTGGGTGAAGGTGACAACGTGCAGATGCCAAAGGCAGGAGAGCAAGCTGAGCTCTGCACGGAATGGGCTGAATTCCTGCTGTGAGGGAAGGGACAGCTGGGCCCTACTCACCTCCATAGGGCAACTCAGGATAGCAACCTCACGGGGATGGGCTTGGGTTGATGCAATTAAAAGATACTTAGTGAATGGGGTTATCCATCTTATTCTTTTAAGCAAACGCAGAGTATGAACTTTCCAAACCTCTCTGCTTATGAAACGCATTTCAGGGCAGAGAAATTGAAGTTAGAAAAAGAAAAATTGCGGTGTTTTGTGGCTGTATAATACTGAACGCATCGACCCTTTCCTGCCAAAAACCCTGATAAGACCTCTATATGTTTTTTTCTTTTAATTAAAACTATGATTTTTCTGTACAAGCGCAGTATTTGTGCCATATTTTTCTTTTATGAATTATTATGTAATTTTAAAATTTGTTCCTGGTTCAGATGCTGAATTCCCAGTGGGAAGCAAGCAGAGCTTGTAAAGAGCATTCTCCAGTCAGTCTCTGAAATACTTCTTTCAGATATTAAGAGGCCCAGTGCCCGATCATAAATATTTCTGGGTTTTTAAGATGCTGTGAGGATGCTGGATTCCTCTGCTGGTTGTGCTGCTTGTATTAATAGCTTCAAGGAGAACATAAATTTGATCTCTGCTGCACGTACATAAATGGAAGGGCTCAATGTCTTCAAGAACCTTTTTTTGGTGGATTTTCGTTTTATTTTTTCACTGAAACTGTAGGATTTTTTTTTTCCATAGGATTATTTACGGGGTTTTCATGACTTGGCACTGAATTGGAACCGTCTCTCCGTGCCCATAACCACGTCCCCAGGTGCCACATCTCCGTGGTCCTGGGGCACCTCCAGGGGCATTGTGACTCCATCGCTCCCTGGGCAGCCTGTGCCAATGCCTGAGCACTCTGAGAAGCACCCTGTGCAACGTCTCCAGCCTCAGGAGCTTTCTGGATCCTTCCATACCCCAGTGATTGCAGAAGCGCTGTGTAGGTGAAGCTGTGACGGATAGCAGTGGGCAGAAGTTTAGTGATGCTTTCATGAGTCTTGGCTAGATGACTGGAGAAAGGTGTGTTACAAACCTGAGTCTGTGCTGCTGCAAGCATGCTTTGCTTTCCCCTTATTTGGCTTTTCAGGGTTCCATCACTGAGCAAACCAGGCAGAGCACCACTTCTGTGCTCTGCTGTGCCGGGCTCAAACCTAAAATAAATCCTATATACATATGTGAGTGTTTATATAATGATTAAACTGTAGAGGGTCTAGAATAGATGGTGGTTGATAACGCATTGCCAGCATGATGCCTTTAGGATAATCATCTCAAACAGACCTTGGGCAGACACGTGGATGCTGTTGGAGGAGGATTATGTGTGCTCATTACTCAGTTACATGTTTGCAGGTGTAACCTGGCTGCTGCTTTTCAACTCCTGTTCTGCAAGCTGAAACATTTGGCAGTATTAATGGGAAAAGTCCTTTTGCTGCAAGCTTAACGGCTGCAAAACTGCTAAGCTTGCTGATTGGGAAGCCTTAAAAAGCACTGACAGACAAATCTTCGTAGTCTGCTTGCCTTGGATTGAGCGTCTTTTACTTTGATTAGAGAGATCTTACTCAGGTGTCAACCCATTGTGCTCTCAGTTTTGGATGGGATTTATGGATCAGCCGAAGTTGTTGACTCCAAATCCAAAGCCGAATGTGCCCACATGACAGGAAGTTGTCAGGCTTCCAAATCTCAGTTTGCTCCGTGGCCCATGTCAAGCACATCTGTAGCATGGGTCTGTGTGTTTTCCCTCTTGCTGGTTGTTGAGTTTGGATTGTTTGCTTTGTGAAGATATCTTTGCTCACAAATTGGGCTTGATGTGGGCATGCACTGTTTGCAAATTGACGGAGATTAACCCTGGACAGCTGTATGGAACTGACTCTGGTCTCCTGGTCCTCATCCAGATCCTTTGCTACGTGGCTAATTTCCTTCTAAAGTTCAATCTAGCGCTTTGGCTTGGATGTGCTGATGTCTGCAGCAGACGGATCTAGATGTTAAAGCACTTCCAGTTTTGGAGGTGTTGGTAGGTGGAGTTTCCTCCTGTAAGAGGAGAGATGGACAAATGTGGAACTTGAGTTATTTGGTTTGGATTTCACATCCACTTGGAGGATATTTGGATCCGATCCTCTGGTTTAGACCCATCTCCCTTGGAAATGTTAATGAAGCTGGTGATAGCCCAGATGCATGCAGTGCTTGGGAGAACGGCCAGGCAAACCTCGGGGGCAGCTGCAAGGCGAGCTTTGGGAATCTGTCTGCAAACCTCCTTAGAAAGACCCGAGCATCTCTAATTTCAACAGCCCTGTTGTCAGAGTGTCAGGAGATGGGCTTCCAAGGAGATTGGTGAACGTTGAAGCCGGAGTCAGAAATTGAGACGGCTTGGCTGCTGCTTCGTGCTGCTTTATGTAAAGCAGGCTGACATAGGATGCCTTGACAGTAGGCTTTCTCCATCTCACACTGCCTGAAAAGCCACATTAACACACTCGGAAGGGACAGCTTCTGAAAAGCCTGATGTTCTGTGGATGTATTTGTGCTGCAGAGAGCTGGCTCTGTGCCAGAAGCTTGTGCAAACAACAGAATCTCAATTCTAACAGACAGGAAGATGACAAAGATTTAAGTGTTTGTTCTCTTTCTTGTTTTTCTTGTTTTTTTTTCTTTTTTTTTTTCCCAGTGGCAGAATTCCCAACAACAGCACTCCTCGTGGCGCTTTGTTCTGAGAACAGGAGCGTTGCCAGATTTGCCACTTCAGGTCACATCTGCAGGCTGATGGAGTTTTTAATTGGATTTGAAGCTCTGTTGACTAGGGAAGAGATGTTTTTTTGGTTTTGTTTTGCTGCTTAGCATGATGGCTTGGGCACAGTTCATTTCACTGGGTGCATGTCTGACCCTGGGTAGGACTGGTTCCCAGGAACTTCTTTAGGTATTAACTGAAGTCAACTTGAAAAGCTACAGGTGGGATGTGGATTCTGGCTATCACTGCTCTGGTCATTCTTGGGCACTGAAACCTCTCTCTAACTTATCAGTTGGGTTTTCCATGATGTTATCAACCATATATTAATAAATATGCATAAAATTAAGAGATGTAGCTGGAAGGGAGCATGGGGCACGCCTGCATTGCATGGGCATCAAGCTCTCAGTACTTGGTTGCATGGTGTGGGCTGTGCTGGATGCGGATGCCAGGCTGGATGCTAAAAGCCCATCGAGTGGCTTGGTTCCAGAAGTAGCTCAGATCTCTCCTCCCATCAGGACACTGCTGAGTATGGATGTGCTCCACTGCTCTTTGAAGTACTGTAGAAGCAAGAGGCATCAGGAGGACTGGAAAGCAATTTGGAGCTTGGGTGCACGGTGGGGCTTTGTGGTGGGAAGGAAAGGCAGAAGGGACACTTCCATCCTATGCTGGCAGAAACGTTCTGCCACTGGGTTGATGGTTGGACTCGATGATCAGATTTCCAACCTGAATGATTCCGTGATTCTTTTTTAAAGCTAAGTTTGGAGGCTCCTTCTCAAGCCCATTTCTCACCAACTGAGAAAAGTCCTCATTTTTGTGTCGGTTTGGAGGCTTGGGTGGACGTGCAAATCATACAGTGAGTATTAAACTGCCTAATCCTGCAGCCATCCACACCGCATGGGAATGGCCTGACTTTAACAGTGAGGTTTGTAAAGGCTTACAGCTTCTTCAGCTCACCTGAGGAAGGCAGTGCTGTTTCATAGGGATTCCCCTTGGGAAGAGGACCAGGAGAAGAGCTGCTGAGTTCTATGCACTTCAGTGAGAGCAGCTGGGGAAGCTCTGAAAGGCTGTCTGTCCTTATCATTTTAGTACAACTTCTATTTAAGAAAAACAAAAAGAAATAGCTGAGAACGTTCAAGATTTTTTAAAGTAACTTAATCTTCCTATGGAATTTGATGGTGAAACGTGGTTCAAGATGCCAAAACAACAGTACTTTCTGCCTGCGTGGTTTTGACAAGTTGTGAATAAATAAGGCTCAGCTGGCAGAGATTTTGTCCTTGGATATACAGACATCCACAGGAGAGCTCAGAGCCCTCAGACATCTCCCTAACCTAGGCATTTTTCCTTCCAGCTGGTCTCCTGTTCTGTTGATCTCGTGTCTGTGTGCTTTGCGGCTGGAGGATCTGGATCTGTGACTTTGGTTCCCTTGCAGCCACCTCTGCCTTTCTGGGGCTGCTGAGCACTGAGCAAGTTGCGTATCCAGGCCATGTCTCAGTTTCTCCATTGGATGGTCAAAGGTAATGTTTTGAGAGCCTGTTTCTTAAAGAGGAGGTGGGACTGTAATGTCGGCCAACAGGCTCTCCTTCTGCCCGTGTTCTCTTCTGATGGGATTTACTAACATATACTTAGGAATATGCTTTAGTGGGCAATACTGGTCATAGGTGGATGATTGGACTATGTGATCTTAGAGGTCTTTTCCAACCCCAATGATTCTACGTTTAGTGTGAAGCTGGTCTACTCTAGATCTGCTTTCAGGGTCAGGCACAACTGCCCGCTTCAGTTTGCTTTCCAGCTCTGCCTGAACTTAATGAGAGCACCTCTACCCTTCTCTGTCTCGCCAGCAGCTGTACCTAAGCAAGCATTTCATATTTAAGGCCCCCAAGGTAGAGATTTTTGTGGTTCAGGTAGTGTTTTACACGCCGTAAAACATTGCATGCATTTAATTTATGACGTGGAAATAGTAATAAACAGCAGTGCTTCACCTGTCCCTGCCGTGTGACTGCCCGCGGACGGAAATGTGGATTGTCTGACAGAATGCACAACACCTTACAAATGCTGCTGGAAAGGCAGATTTTGGTGTCATTCGCATGCTATTTCCAATCGGTGTTGAAATCTGAAAGTGCTTGAAAGTGGGGTTTGAGCACCACCACGGCTAAGGGCAGTGTTCAGTTAGCAAATGCGTTTTTGCTTGTGGTTGTTTCTGGGGAGATAAATCTCATGCATAAAACACAGCATTCACTGAAATGATTTGGGAGCAGGCGCAAAACGCCATTAGGGCGTTGTGCTAATAATTTCATTATGAATTTGGAGGCCTAGAACTAGATTCCTGAAGTACTGTAGCTCCAAAAAATGCAGGTAGGCCCCTCGCAGGATGCCAGAAAGCACATGGATGCCTAAGAATAGGAATCTAAGTATGTTTCCAGATCTGCATAGCACCTGGTGCGAAGCCCAGTTGCATCA
The DNA here is from genome assembly GCF_019232065.1 of Centrocercus urophasianus. NCBI lineage: Eukaryota > Metazoa > Chordata > Aves > Galliformes > Phasianidae > Centrocercus > Centrocercus urophasianus. The sequence goes on from NW_024884755.1 coordinate 15,828,230, forward strand.
GTGGACGCGTTCCAGTAACTCACTGTGCCTTGGGCCAGAACCAACCCTGCTCTTGCAGAAATTGAATGAGCTTTCATTGCTTGTAGCCTTGGGTCTGAGTGTCACATCCCCAAAAAGTGCAGGTTGGGTGGGTTATCCTGCCTTATCTCGCTCCCTTTGCCCCACTGAAACCTCCCATCATGGTGACTTCTGTAGGATCTTGTCCATAAACTTCCTTGACACGTTGCAAGTTAATTTTATTTCTTGTACTGCGTTGCTCTGGCCAAGCACTGGACTCTTGGAGTACTTCTGGAGTGATTTACATGATGTAAGGGACAGGCCAATTACCTTTATGAGTGTTTTATGCAGAAGTGACATCGTTTTAACAGCCTGCAATTTATTTTATGCACCTATCATGCATGAAATAGGCTTTCTGGGCACGCACATAAAATGTGGACGTTTTATAGCAGCGTGTGGTTGTCCCAGTTCTTGTGCAAAGACCTGCATCGGGCATTTTCCTTCTCGGTATGGGAGAAATCCACATGGATTGCCAAGGCAATACAGTCCCAAGGCAAGTGAGGAGCTGGGGGGCAAAGCAAAGTCTGCGGAGTTTGGAATTAGCATCAAGCAATTAAAGGGGAAGGGGAGAAGGGAAAACGAGAGCAACTCCAACGTGAAACATGTGGTTGTTCTTTTGCCTCGTATATATTGTCAGCCTAGAGATTTATGCTGGATACAATTCATTCCAGATCATGAGAACAGATTAATACATGGCTTTTTGGACCTAATCGAGAATATATTAGTCTCTAATATGTTTCCCTAAAGGTGTGGCAGGCCTCTGTTTTGCTGATCAGCTGCTTTCCATAAGTGAAGTGCTCTTTCTGACCCTGATTTGTGGCACCAGCAGTGCACATGGCAGGTTCAGAGGCAGATAAAACTTGCTCTTGCTCCATCTTATTCAACTGAGAGTCTTTTTTTAACCTAAAATATGTTCTTTGCTCGGTCAGGAAGGCCAACCAAATTTTCTTTTTATGATCCTTTATTTGCCAAAGGTATTAAAATATATATATATATATATTTAATATACGTGTATATATGTATATTCCTCCAAGCAAGTTGCCAAATAAAACCATCCTTACTGTGCGTCTGCTCCTGGATAGCTCTGCCAAAGAGCAGTACTGGAAGCTCTCTTCTGGTCCAGGTTCCCTCTTAACGTTAGCTTCAGGATATCATCAAAGCACGAGAGTAGAAGACAAAGCAAAGTCCTCCAAGAGAGCCACAAAGATGAGACTTTCTCTCTTCAGTTCTCCACTTGTACGGGTGTCCAACCAGCCCAATTGGTTGGGATGCATTGAGTGAAGAGGATTGTCTTGGGCAATATATGAAATGTGTACTACAGTTAATATATGTAAGTAAAAATCTTATCTTTATTACATATTTTTTATTCAAACACAAAAGAAAGAGGGCAACAAAAGCCTAAAACCAGCGGGTTGGACACGTATGTTTGGCAGACAGCTGGAGATTGGTGTTTGCCGATGTGGGCACGGCCGCATTCAATCTTGCCACTCTACTTCATCCTTGAGTCTTCCCATCTGTGCTAAATCCTCCGAAATCTCTGAGTGATGCCTTAAAACCGCCCTCCTGGTCAGCTCTGTCCCAAAGCTTTGCAAGTGTCCCACGGCTGAGTCACTGCCCCTCTGAGTCAGATCCCCCAGCAGCCCCGCACGCATGACCTCATTGCTTCGGTTTGGGCAAACTGATAGCTGAAGCTTCCCAAGAAGAAAGATTAATGACAGTGGAAGTCAAAAGAGTGGGAGTTGCATGTTTATGGTGAGTCAAGTGGAGCGGAGAGCTGGACAAGAGGTGCACGTATTGGGATTATGCGCTCGCTTATGTCATCGTGTTGACAATGTGCATTGGAAAGAAAAGCACTAATGTGCAACTGAGATGCTCTGGGTTCCTGGAAACTCCAAGGTAGATTTATTAGCCCCTGTTCGGTGATGCTGTATGGGACTTTGCATCTGCCCTTCTACCCGTTGTCTGAAGTTTCAGATCTATGCTCTAACTGCTGGCTGGTCTGACAAGCGCGTGCCTTTTCCGTGCAGCCTTCAATATATGTAAGTGTCCCTATGGAAGGAAGTCTAAGAACTCACAGTAACATAATCCGCTCATCAGCAGCCTTCTGAACTCCCTGAGCTTTTCGCTGCTCCTTCCAACTTCCTTAACTGGACGGAGCTTCCCTTTGCCTGCAGACAATTAGCGACGGCGCTGGAAGGTCGAACGTTGATGGGATGGCGGGGCTGGCTGCTGCCTGGGGCTGCGCTGCTGCCGTGCCTCCTGCTCACCATTCCTCCTGGAAAAACACCTCCAGGTAAGCACAGCGACGTGCCCCAGACTGATGAGTTTTACAGCTGGAATTTCCAAACCGGACTGTAAGATTGCCCAACTCTGCACCTGTCATCCGTCCTGGAGAAAGGTTCTGTGTCAGCTGGAGTATTTGAGGGTGAGCTAAGAGTAAAACACAAGCGATGGGGGCAGAGAACAGAGCCCGCGTGGTTCTACATTGCAAAACAGTTCAAAGTTTGTAACCCAAGCTGGAGAGTCAGGGACTGAACTAGGTGTGAAATAGCTAGGTTTTGTAACAGCACCTGCCTGAGTGAGAGGGGTGGGCAGGAACCAGGTATTGCTGTGGGCAAAGCTTCCAGCTCCGTGTCCAAGACCTTGCGTTGGCCCCAAAACCAAAAAAGCAATAATGCAGAAAAGTCATTAAAGGTTTAGGAAATTGTTCTGTGTAAGGCTTTCTGCTTTGTGTCAGAGGGATAGAGCTGGACTCGAGGGTCTGGTTTTATATCTGATACAATCAGAAACATCCCCAGTTGTTAGAGAAGAACGACTGCTTAATCAAAGGATGCTTTTCAGCACAAACCAAATAAAACACAGCAGCAAAAAGCAAAGGGCTGCATGGGGGGAGATGAATGCAGCGGAAGATGTGGGCACTCTGCATCTCCGTGCACAGCATCAACAAAGCACAAAGCAAAGCCAGATGTTGGCCATGCTGGGCTGGCCCAGCTCCAGCTGTGCACTCGCTTTCTGCTTACCTGGGACTGTGCTGGAGGAGCTGTGACCAGCTCTATTCCCCGCTCCACGTCCTGGCATGGTGCCCTGCAATGGGATTTAGGGTTTGCAGCCCTCTGTGAGACCTCATGGCCGGGAGGGCTGTGGGTTTTGTTGTTAGATGCGTGCAGAAGTGTTTTGAATTCTCATGTTCACGCCTCTGAGAAGGTTTCTTCAAGCAGTCTCATTGCTATCCTTGCCAACAAGCGTCACCTTAAACAAATCAGACTTCATAGAAAAGACATAAAGGCGTAATCAGTTTGGTGAGGAGGTGCAGGCTGGCAGTTGTCCCTGCTCACTTGGTGGCTCAGAGGCAGCATTGCGGCTGCTTCCCCACCTGCTGAACCTGTGTGCTGATGGATTTAAAAACCAAAAAAGCTTTCCCTGCAGTAAGGAGGGACGGACTGGCTATCCTCAGGAATTTTTGCGTGTGTTAATTCCCTCCTGAATCAGATCTGTGCAGCTGTGGAAGGGCCCCTGGTTGTGACTGAGATGCAGGAGCAAGCCTTCCTTTGCTCTTGGCCAAAGGTGAAGACCCATGAGACCATTAGAGTGTCCAAGAATCTCGTACTAGGATGAGTTTTTGCCGTGTTTAAAGGCTGTGCTCACCTAATTTTTATGTTTCCATACATAGAGCCTGCAGCCGTTCCCAGCCCGATGCTTTAACTGGGTGTTCACAGCCATACTGGGCCTTTCCTTGCAGCTGTATGCCCTGTGTGTCCATCAGCATTGCTCTCAAAGGGTATGAATCTGAAGCGAGCATTCTGGAGATACAGTATTAAGAGGAGGAGGTGATCTTTGAATGCAAAACAGACCTTTGAGTTGGCAGATACTGGAGTTCTCCCAAATGTTGTGACTTGGATGGCCCCATTGGTAGTGCCTGGCTGCAGTGGGAGGCGCTCAGCATTGCAGCCAGGGTGTCAGGTTTGCGGTAGGGTTGTGGGATGGGCTCAGTCTGTCTGCTCAGTCTCTCTCAAAGAACTCTCCAATATCTCCTAAGGTGAATTAGAGGTTTGAGCCTTGTTATGTTGCTGATTTACAACAGCACTTGTGGTGTTGGAAAATGCAGATGTGCACCTAGCACTGTTAAAAAAAAAAAAAAATAGTCCCGTATTGGGCTAAACATCTGAATCCCAGAGAACTCCACTGGGAGGTGATGAAAGCAAGCTTCTCTCTGAGCTCTACGTTGCGTTTCCTTCCTGCTCATTCTCAATCCCTGAATGTGACACTTTTGCAACACCCTCTGCAAAAGCATGAAAAGCAGGGACTCCCAGAGACCCGAGGTGCTCTGGATAAAGCCAAGAGGAGCAGCAGAGCAGCAGGAGGGGCACAGCAGGGACCGAGGCCATGGGTGGCAGCCTGCAGCCCTACCAGCACCCTGCAGCACGGCTCACACCGCTGCACAGATGCAGCATTAATGGCTGCCAGCGCGAGCAGGATGAAAAAGCCCGTTTGGATGTGAGAGCAGAGGAGTCATGAACATCTTCCCAAAACAAAAATAGTAGCTCAAAACGCACTTAGAGTCCTTCTGGCAATAACATCCAATGGATGGGAAGCGTGTTAGTATATTTTCCTGGTTTGGAGCAAACAGATGTTATTGTGTCCACAGAAATCGTGGCAATAAGCAGAAAGCAGAGCCTCCCTGCTGCACTGGCATGAATTTTAATCTCCCTCTAGTGTAAATCAGGACAGACTCCATGGAGGGCAATGCTGTTACACCGTTGTAAGCCAGAATTGGCCTTACTTTAGCAAGTCCCAAGGGTGGTATTCTGATATCTAGAAAATTAATGCTCGAGATGGATCTGACCCAAAACCCCGGATTTGAACTCTTTGCAAGTTCAGATCCGGATGCAAACTTCACAGCTGCACCCTATTGTCTCTGAGCCCAATAAAACCCTCTCTCTGAACCACCCACAAGCCTAATGAAAATGTAGATTGAGATCAGATCGTTATGGCTCTGAGCCAGCTCTGCGAAGCACGCACAGTGGATGGCCCAACTCTTCTCTTGCTGCTGGTGATGTAAACCATGAGCAGCTCCAAGGCCATCAGCTGGATTTCCCCAGCATGCAGCCAGTTGTAAATACGAACAGAATAAGGCCCTAAATGTTTTGGTCTTTTTTACATTTCTGTTTTGAGGAGCAAGTGAACTCCCATCTCGCGCTGACCTCGTCAGAGAGGTCATCTCCTTCCAGGAGGAGGTTTGCCAGGAGCTGGGGCTGGATTAATCCTGATTACCACGACACATTGTTGGGGAATGTGGTATCAAATGATGGCTATTTTTGTTCCAAGCTCAGCCCTGTTCTCAGTTTGCTGGGAAAGCTGATGCTGGGTAGAAAAGTCTTGGGGAGGAGAAGGCGGGGTGGGGAAGGAGAGAGGGAGCCCAGAGAATTGTAGGATGACTGAGGTTGGAGAAGCCATCGGTTTTTAACACCTCAGTCTTCTAGCGTGTCGTTTTGCTTTGGTTTTGTTTGTCCTTGTGTTTCTTCTGGAAAGCGTTTTCACACACGAAAAACTTGCCGAGTCTGTTCAGATCAGGTCCAGCTTTCAATGGTGTGAGCTCAGATTTGTGCTTCTGCTGGGTTTGAATTTTTTGATATTGTTCCCAATAAAAGGTCCAGGCTTGATCCTGATGTATCCACGTCATCTCTCAAGAGCTGCCTTCAGAAGCAGGTCTTGGTTGGGCATGGGCACATTTCTTTGGTTGCTGTGCAAGAAGTGGAGTTTGGGTGTTGGTTTCTCTGCTTTTGGGCTCTGCTGGAGCGGAAGCAATGGTGGGAACGGAGCAAAAGCTGCAGTGCACAGGGAGCTGAGACGCCTGCTTTGGAGGGCTGTAATTGGCAAGGTCATAGGCCTGCTCTTTTATTAGAGCCCATTTGCTATTTTCCCAGAAGATGAAAGGGCTTTTCTGTCAACAGTATTAAAAACCCCATAACGAACCCAACTCAAGAGGGACTGTGGTTCTGCCATTGACCTCTACTAGGACAGGCTTCTGTGAAGCTGCTGCTGCAAGATCCCTCAATCCTCACCATTGTGAAAGCCCAGAAACGGGCCAGCAAGGCAGGGAATGATGTAGAAACAGTAACAGCTGAGTTATGGGGTGGTGTGTTTTTTGGAACCTGTGTCATCTTACATGTAAATGTGTGATGGGGGAAGCCTGTCAAAGTTTGTTTCCCACACCCCCTTTTGTCCTGAAGAGGAAACAAAACACCATCACATCTCTTGCTTTCCTCCTAAAACCTTACACCAACACATTGTTTGAAATGACTCTTAAAAATATATTTCCACGTGATGGTTTGGGAACATTCGGAGAGGATCCAAGTCATCAGCGTGGTTGTGGTGATGGGATTTTGCTCTTTGCTCAAGTAGTGGAGCACTTTGGTTTTGGAGCCTGACGAGATCTGGGCAACCTTTTTCAGGACGAATGGCTTAGTTGCCGAGAAATGCAATTTTGGGGTTGGCTGAAACTATTTACTGAATTGGCATCAGCAGCTAATCTTTTGGTAAAGGGCAGTATGTTTTGTTTCAACGTTTTCAGAATTAGGCATTCATGTTCTTCCACTCTGAAGCAATGTTTCATTCTGGAACTTGCTTACATTTTAATCATTTTTTGTTGTTGTTTTTTTTTTTTTTTTTTGCAAAAGGGAAAACTTATCTACCAAACCAGAATGAAGGGATTGGTCATGCGCTTTGGTTGACCTGAACTTAAAGGCTTATTTTTGCTTTATTTTTCCTTGGCTGAGGGGGAAAAAAAAAAATCCCTAATGAAAATATAACTTTCTCCCTCCCTTTGAATCAGGCAGTGATTCACTGTATTATTTGCATGGTTGCAAGCCTCAGTGCTAATCTCCACATCATGGGTGCTTTCTCTGTCGCAGTTTCTCATCATGGGAATGAATTAGTATTTTATTAATGCTTTGATCTTGGGAAGTGGCACTGACATCTCCCGGATGCTCATTCCCTTGTGCCTGTTCTGAAGAGCAGTTGTCCCCTGACAAGATCTGCTCCTCTGCTGATTGAGGTCAATGGCTGCTGTGCTCTCGTTTTCAGTGCGTATAGGTTGGATGCTCTTAAAGCCTGACTCAGATCGTGCTGACTCGTTGCACGTTAGGACAACAGTATAGGCTGAAGGCATCTACGTTTCCCTGTTTTCCAAGATAAAGTATTTATCATGGTTGAAGAGGATCCCTGTGGTTAGGGCAGCATGGCTGGGACGATGGGCTCTTGCTCCGTAACACTGATGCTGAATGCTTGCTCTGGTCTGGAACTGAAAGCAGAAGGCTCAGCCATGGTCTCCTCAGTGCCCAAGAAAATGGTTAAACTGGTTTGGGGATGTTACTGGGTTAATGTGAGTATCCAATGCCTGAGAAAAGCTGTGGAAAATGAGTACTGGCCTTGAAGCTAGCTGATGTCCAAGCTGCGCCGCCGTCACCGCATCTTCCCCATGTGTTGTCCCACAACCCAAGGCAGTGGCTCTTGGGCTGTTATTCCAACTGTCCTTGGTGAGCTGAACAGCACTTTGGGCTTGGCAATAAGATGTAGTTCCTCTGAGAGCAGAACAAACATCGCTGCTACTCTTCCATGTGACACTGTGCTTATTTTTCCCATGTCTTGAGCAGCGGGGAAGAAAAAAATCGGAGCCAGGCACTGAGGAGCAAAGTTAAAGCAAAAAGTAGAGGATAAAGGAAATGGAATGGCTCACTCTGGAGGAGGCTCAGCAGAGACTTTATCACTCTCTACATCTGCCTAAAGAGAGGCTGTAGGGAGGTGGGGATCAGCCTCTTCACAACAGGGCAAGAGATAAATGGCCTTAAGCTGCACCAGTGGAGGTTCAGGTTGGATATTAGGGGCAAATTCTTCTCTAGAAGAGTGGTCAGGTGCAGATTGCCCAGAGGGTGGTGGAGTCACCATTCCTGGAGGTGACCCAGAGCTGTGGAGATGTGGCACTGAGGAACGTGGTCGGTGGGCATGGTGGGTGGGGGGGGGAGGGGGTTGAGGTTGGGCTTGGGGGATCTCAGAGGTTTTTAACAACCTGAATGATTGTGTGATTCTTAGGAATACAAATCCTGATTCTGCTGCCTGCTTGCTTAACAACTCATAAAAACCACAGCAACTAATGTTTAGCCCTGTGGACAGTTCCCTGGAAACTGCTTCTGGAAAATGCACCCATCCATTGTAACGTCACATCCCAGGTCCAACAGGGCTTAAGCAGAATAATCCTTGCAGCACCAGGTCTGCAGCCATAATATGGGTAAGGATTGGTAGCTATGGAGAAAGAGCAAGAAAGAGCCAAGCCATACAGCTGGCCTCGTGTCTTTGCTTGGGGGAAAGTCCTGCAGGGAATGCTGGAGCCCAGGTGGGTGCCAGTCCTGGATGGGGCTGGGATGCTGCACTGGCACTGCTATATCAGAGAGCATGGGCCTGTGGGGGCACAAATCACCCAACTGGTTCTACTTTCTGCCAGCTCTCACAGCTGGCGTCAATTGAGAAGCAACCCAAGGTCCTCCCAGTGCTGTCACCCAAGAACTTGGTGTTCTTGGGTGGAGCAGCACTCTGACAACAAAGACACATGAATGATTGCTTAATTCCTGTCATCGCCCAGCAGTGCAGCCAGCAAGCTGCCTTCTGGCGTGTGGCTCGGGATCGTGCAGCCCTGGAATGATCTGCAACCTGCAGAGCCCTGCTGCGTGCCCCAGCCATGCTGGGGAGTGCTGCAGGTGCTGACAGGACATGGGTTTGGGGCTCTGTCCCGTGGTGTAGGGAAAGCCAGAAGTCAGATCTCGGTCATCCAGTCTGCTCCTGCCACCATTCATTTTATTACCCTTTGCTCCTCATTTAGAAACTCCCCTTGCAGGCTTTGTCTTCTATCCTGTCTTTTGCTCATCCTTATGGGCTGAGCTCTTGTTTCACCAGCCTTTGACTGTCTGGAGCAGTATCACAGAACAGTTGGTTTGGAAGAAACCCCAAAGATCATTTACTTCCAACCCCCTACCACAGGCAGTGTTGTTGACTTCTAAACCAGGCACCAGATCAGGTTGCCCATGACTCCATCCAACCTGCTCTTGAACACCTCCTGGAATGGGGCACTGTCCATCTCTGTGTGATTTTCCATCACTATTAACAGCACATCTTTTGTCCCATTCTGGTGTCTCTTCCTTGCTGTGCACCTCCTCATTTCGCGTGCTTCCTGCAGAGGCAGCTGGGATGCCCAGTTCCAGCAGTGTTTCTGCAGAGGTGACAAACTCAGGGTCACCCAGTGCTCTGCCTCAAGTAGAACCCAAACAAAGCAAGGTGCATGCACCCTGCAGTAGACGTAGGGCTGCATTTGTGCAAACCTTGCATAAATAGAAAAGGACCTTTCCTGTTTTGGCTGTGCTCATGCACTGACCTGAGGCTCACATGTGTGTAGAAACCAAAAATCATGCAGCTTCCTCAGATGGTGCCACGAAGGGCATTAAGGTAACTGATGGGCCTCTTTTTACACAATTGGATTTTAATAATAGATGGGTTTTTTTTTGTTTGTTTGGTTTTGGTTGTTTTTTTTTTTTTGCAAAAATATTCCTGCAGGCACCTGCAGGTGGTGACTGCAGAGACTGACGGCTGTCTGAGCTGCTCATGCTGCAGGTTTGCAGCACGCATCTGCCTTTGGATGCACATTTCTGTTTGAAGGCCCCCGCATGCAGATATGGCTGCAGAGGGGAGACTGCAAACATTAAACGTGTTTTCGTGTTCCCATTTCAGGCCAGCATTGACTTTCCTTGAACATGGTGAAAACAAACAGATGTTCTCGGAAAGCCAGGGTGACCTGGAAACTATTAATTAGGTAGTGAGTGAAAGAGGAGATTGTAGTGTTTGGATTTCCTTTAAGGATAATTATTTTTAGCCCCTGCTGACATAGCCCAAGACAAGCTAACAGCAACCTGCTGCTGGGCCAGCAGAGGAAATCTAGAGAGAGAGAGTGCTGCACTTTGAGGGAGGTGGAAGCTGAAATGCTGCCATTGCCTGGGGGTTAGCCTGACCAAAGCCTAGGTTCGTAAGTTTGAAGAATGATGTGTATGCATATCCCTGGAAAATGGGCCAAGAAGAGTCATGATGTAGACCTGGTCCTGGAATGGAACCCAAAAAAAAACCTCTGTTTCTGGGTCATTTTATTCCTCTCCGTCTCGTCCTTCTGCTCTTTCCTGCTCGGGAGGTGTTCACATCTTCCATGGGGCTCACTGTGCTCCTCACGGTGCCCTTAGCTCTGGTGTATGTTTGTGATGACAGGCGTGCCATGGCTTAGGATGCCTGAGAGGAGTTTTGCTCACAAATGTTTTTGCCCATTTGATTTTCTAGCAGAAGACTGAAAACAGCCCAGGCTGACCCAGGTTTGGAGGAAGAGCTCTGTGTGCTCTGCTTGAGAGCTGGTGCTTGAAGCTGATGTTAGGGCAGGTCGTGTGTGGTTTGCTCTTGTTATCACATGCTTCACTCCACCTCCTCCTTCCTCCTTTCCTTTGCAAACATCTCTCCAAAAGCCTTTGTAGCAGCTTCTCTCCAGTTACTACAGCCCAATAATCAACCCTGCAGATCCTCCTCCAGCCATCAGGAAAGCCTCATGTTGCATACATGGTGTCAGCAACAGCAGACAAGGATTTCAGAGCAAAAAAAATAACGCCCAGAGTGGGCTGTGTGCTCTGCCCAGGGCAGGACCTGCCTTTCTGCTGCCAACACATGAGCACTGCTCATAACAAGCTCTTTGCACACATGCAGCATCTTTCATCTGTCTTGTTTGAGGGATGGAGATAACAGAACTCTTTGTTGGCCAGGGATGCACGGCCTCTTGGCTGTAGAAAATAAGACCCCAGTGCTTTTATTCCCAGCTTTCACCCCTGGCTGCATAAATGGCCCTGGGAGTCCCTATGGTTGGGTTTTCCACGTTAGCACCCCCCTCCCAGAGCTCCCTACAAAGCAGGGCAGGGCAGCAATCCTGGTGAGGATCCCGCAGCTGCATTCCACCAGCTTGGTTTCTCCTGTCCTCCCAGGCTAAAGGCCACGTGAGCTGTTTTAGCTGTGTCCTGAGCTTCCAAGCATCTGGGGCTGGTTCTGAGAAACCTTAGACTCGTGGAAGCGGTGCGTGGAAGTGGCCGGGGTGGAAGGGCTGGGCTGGACCAGGCTCTGGGGATAGCGTGGGTGTTGGGGTGTTAAGTTCACTTATGGAACTCCACCAGCTCCAGCTCCAGGAGGACTTGTGCTTTCAGCACTGCAGTGGGGAGCAGCAGCGGCCAAGGCTCAGTGCGATGAGCACGCCGTGCTCCGCTCTCATCGAGGGCTTTGCTGGCAGCAAGGCTTTGCCGGCTCCGTCTGCCCAAGGATCCAGGTGCAGATCCAGATTTAAATCTTGCCTTTCTGCATGTTTTTCAGTGCAAATGTAGAGCAAAGTCCTTTGGAGCGTTCATATCAGTACGGGTCTGTTCTGGTGTGTTTTCTGCTCCCCTTCTGGAGATCTGCAGGGCTCATCCATCCCCTTGCACTGGTGTTGACTTGGCTGTGTGCAGTGCAGGTCAGGACCTCCCTACCTGCCTCGCTGCTGAGCAATCCCTCTTCTCTGACTCATCATCACCCCAGCATCACACCAGGAGGCAGGAATGTGTGCTGCAGTTTCTGGCTGAGGACAAAAACCCAAAATGCACGTTCTTTGTTCCAATTGAGCAAGCGTAACATTCCTAACTCTACTGGAAATCAATCATCCCCGTGTCAGAAGGTACTCCCTCCCCTAAACAAGGCTTTCAAGTTTTAGTTGATGGAATTTAATAATATTTATTATCCTTCCAGTTCACTTCTGGGGAGCAAGACTTGACTTGCTTTGTTGGGCTTCCTCTGGGAGCAAATGATGGGCAGGGTTTGCTTCTATGCTTTCGTGGAACTGCTGTAGTTTCATACAGGCTTAAGCCTTGCAGAGACAAAGCATTTCTTTCTGTAGCTTAATCCATGATTAGTCTTAAATTTCAGCCATGGTGGGAGGAAAGGGGCTCTCCCTCCCTTGTAGGTGAGAAGCTGGAGGTCACGTTTTCCCTCTGAGAGGTTGCTGATAATGTGTGTGTTGTGCTTAAAAGGGATTTAATCTTTTAAACGTCCTACTTCCCTTTTCTTGAGATGATGCCACAATCCTCAGATCGTCACCGATGTGGTGGGTTGAGGGTGGGGAGATCTGCTCTTCTAGAGCATCTTCCACCTCAGCCCAACCTGGTCTCGTGGGAGCTTTGTAGGGTTGTGTCTTCTGACCTTCTAGGAAAAAAACTGCCTTTTTTTGGCTTTGGGTTTGCTTCAAGTTCTTGGGAACTAAGCACCAAGTCGCCCCACTTCAGGCACCAACCCCTCTGCAGGCACCAACCCCTGGGATTTGCTGGGGGAGGCCTGCATAGAATCGTAGAATCATGGAGTGGTTTGGGTTGAAAGGGACCTTTAAGATCATCTAGCTGCAACTGTTGTAGGCAGGGACACCTCCCATTAGACCAGGTTGCACTTGTATGTCTTGTTCCTGGGGAGTGAGGAAGGCTCGTGGCCTCATCGTGTATTCTGAGCACAAATTGCATTATTCTGCTGTAGATTCTCTTTAAATACATATATATAGAGAGAGAAATGGTTTGGCTGAATAATGTGAAAAATTTGAGCATTTGCTATAGGACTACCAGCAAATTGAAGTGGTGTTTACTTAACCTACAGCGGCAGACCCAAACTTTATGGATTTTAGTTTTAATACATATTTTACATAAGTGAGATGACAATGTTATTAAAAATGAAAAGTTCTGTTGATACAGGCAGCCCCAAAGCCTCCAAGGTGGCTTTTCCTTCCCCTGACCTAAGGCAGGTGATGAGCTGAACTTGAGCAAAACTGTGCCCAGGAGCCACAATCCAAAATGGGAAGTCAGAATAATAATAATAATGGTCAAGAGCTTTGGTTGCTGTTTTCCAGGGAAGACTGGGTCAGAGCCTCATGCATGGGCTGTGTGTGCTTGAGTGGGATGGGAGCAGCTTGCAAAGTTCAATGGGTGCAGCTCCCTATGCACTGGGGCTTGTGCAAAGGTAACAGGTGGAAGTGGCGTGCAGCAAGAGCACACAGGGTCTCATGCTTTCTGCTGTGCTCTTTGATTTATGTTTGCTTTTAAACAACCTCTCCAGAGCTCCATGTTCGGTGCCATATTTTTGAATTGCGTACATCATCCAATAAATAAATCAAGTCCCCATCAGCTTTGCCTCTGAGCAACATCCAGCTGCAGTCGAGCAGAAACACAAACAAGCTGTTGCTGCGCTCCTCAGATCTCTGTCCTTTGTGCACACTTTGTAGTTTGCTGGCAGAGCGCGTGGGGAGTCACTCTGCACTCAGGATGGTGATTCCCAAGCCTGCTCCTGGCTCTGTTCTGTGGCCATGAGTCGTGGTGATCTGTACACAGTGCTCTGGTTTTCCCACTGCCTCCTCGTCCCGTTTGGAGGATCATCCATCTCATGCTGGAGGAATGCTTCAGGAGGGAGTCGGGGTTGGGTTTGAGAGGTATGATGTGTTTTGTGGTTCTTCCTGACTCAGTGCTGATGGAGATTCCCAGCATCTCCGTAAGCTGGCTCGATAGTCGACCTTTAAAAGAATTTGAAATTCTCTGGGGTGAGACGGTGAGGACTGGGAGAGGGGCTGCTGGCTGGACAGCCCCACTGGCAACAGCCAGGACGTGTCTGTCCTCCCAGCAAAGCCGTCACCGTTCTGCAGCCTCTTGCAACACTCAGACTGCTCGTGCCAAACCCTCACCGAGTCCTCGTGGGATGATTCTGGCATAGGTTGGACAGTGTAAGTCCTGGTGTTCCTGCTGCTGGGAGCGGCTGGAAGAAGATGTATTCCAGGATGACCTGAGGGTGGTCTGCTTTTGAGCAGTTTGTCTGTTTTCTGCATGCTGTCTCTGTGTGAGCTGAGGCATTGCCACAGGTGCACGATGGCAAGGTGAGGGTGCTCGGAAAGGGATGGGTTGGCAGGCAGGCTGTTCCCTGGGCCGGGTGTTCTAGCTGCTAATAGTCAGGATGGGTTGTAATTAAAGGATTAGCTAATCAGGCTCTGAAGCTCACTGCCCTGGCTGCTGAGCTGTGCTCAGCCTTGCAATCCTGCTTGTCCCCATCACCACAGGAACAGAGGTGCAGCCACTGGAGCAGATGGGATCGCACAGCCGCTCCCTGCAATGCCTGCCAAGCTGTGCACTGCACTTCTGAAGAACAAAGTAAAAATGAAGTACAACACTCCCCATATTTCCCTTCTACTGAAATAAAAGCAGAACGCAGTCTCCTCCTATAATTAATTTTTTCCTTCTACCTCCTTTGGATGGTTACACAATGAACGCGTTTCCTTGTAAGCGTCCCAGTTGCGCTGCTGCATGCATGCAATAAATCTCAGCAGCCCTATGAGCAAGCTTGCAAATCCCTGGGGGATTTCGGATTGCCTCCCATCCAAATAGTACAACTGCTTGGAAGAAAGCCTGGCAGACCTCTGTTCTACCCCTACTGGAAGTCTGCTGGTTGTATCTGGGTGGTTGCGGGGCTCTGTGCATCTGGGGGGCATAGATGGCCAGTCCTGTGTCAGAGGTGCTCCTGTACTGCAGATGCTCCTGATCTAGCAGTGTAACAGCACTGATGAGAAATGCTGTAACAGTGGTTCTTCTGTACACCAACAGTTCTGTACTGCTATCTGTTTCCTAAATGACAGCAAAGGAGAGGGAAGGAGAACTACTTTTTGGAGGCTCATTTGATTCTGCTTTGGGTGAGTCCCTGCCTATAAAAACACAGTGCCTGTTGGTGCATTCCCTCTCTGTCAGCAAGAACTAGATATTGCTAGTCTAGAAGGCTCATTTTTCCAACCTTTCTGGTATGGGGATGTATGATGCTGCTGCTCAGCTCTGCAGCTGAACAGGAGCCCTTTCCTTTTTTGTTAATGACTGGAACTATTTCCATCACCTGGCCTGCTAAAAATGTCAATTTTTTTTTTTTTTTTTGTAATTTTTTTATTGCATGTTGACTCATTAGGATGTCATTTTGACAGGACTTGTATGCCTCAGCTGTTTCTGGATTGCGGCGATAATTGATTTAAGGAGGGAACTGCCCAGCTTTCCTAACTACACAATTCCTCTGGTATTCTCACTCCAACAAGCAGCTTTGGACAAATCCTGAAGTCCTCATTCAGGCAAAAACTTGCATCTTCTCCCAGGCATCCAGATCTGTTCAACACTGGATGTATTTGAAATGCAGACCTGCCCTGCTCTCTCCTTTTTCACTGCTGCTCTTCTGACTGAAGTCTCCATCAAACAGCTCCACAGAGGATGCTGGCTTTGGGGAGAAGGGAAATTTCCACTTGTTGCTATTTCTAAGTGCTCCCGCTGCTTTTTGCACCAACCCCTCGTAGGTAATGTAGGAAGGGAAACTGTGGTCCAAAAAGCACCTGGTGGTGGCAGTGGGCAGGTATTGGGTAATGCAGCTCAGTCAGGTGATGCCAGGTCACAAACTTGACACATCTTTTTGCAGTGACTTTGTTAAGTGTAGAAAACGAAATAACTTGGGTAAAATGTCTGTTCCTTTGAGCTGTGGGGCAGGAGGAATGGCTCCATCATCTCACACGCCATGCTACCCATGATCTAAGGATCTGGGAGGGCTGCCCCTTTCCAGTGTTCCCAAAACCCTGGAGAGCCACCACCAAGCTGTTGGACACAGAGGGTGGTGAGGCACTGGCACAGGTTGCCCAAGGAGGCTGTGGATGCCCCATCCTTGCAGGCATTCAAGGCCAGGCTGGATGTGGCTCTGGGCAGCCTGGGCTGCTGGTTGGCGACCTGCACACAGCAGGGGGTTGGAACTGGATGGGCATTGTGCTCCTTTGCAACCCAGGCCATGCTATGATTCTATGATCAAGGAACTATATTTGAGTTCATCTTTGCATCAACGCCTGTAGACAAATGAAGATGTCACTAGAATCACTGCAAGGGTCAGCTTTTGCCATGCCCAAGCCATGGTGTTCTGAGAGCAGGGCAGGAAGGCAGGCTGCAGCCCCGCTGAGCACGCACCCGCCTTAAATTCCAGCAAGGGAAATCCTGCTGACAAACACCCTCTGTTGTCCCAGAGCTTTGCGTGCAGAGGAGCTTATCCGAAGGACTTGGCTGCTGATGGGGAATTTGCAGGCTCCCTGGGGGCTGCAGGCTTTGCACAACACCCTCCCTCCCCGCCACGGACAGTGCTGCTGGCTGGGTTGGACGTTGGATGTTTATATATGCATTTGTTGAAGTGCTTGGGGAAAAGAGGTGCTTATAAAAATATAAGAAGACAGAAGAATTTAAAAAAAAAAAAAAAAGGTTGTTTCAACTTTACGCTGCTGTTTGATTTGTGAGTAGCCCTCCAGCTTAAGAGCAAAAGTTTCGCTGATGGCATATGCAGATCATGCTGTGCTGGAGCGAAAAGCAAAAGGGTTTCGCCCAAGGGAAAACTGAGATTATTCCTCCTGGAGAGAGCAAAAAGCTGCAGAGCAAAACTGAGACAAATTTGTTCCCGTTTATTTTTTTTATTATTTTTTTATTTTTGATGAATGGTTGATAACTTCTGGGGAAATGGATCGCTTGGAAGAATGAGTCAAAACTTCATTTGTCATCAAAATGCAGCCCTGACATTCGTTAGGAGGCTTTTGATCAGCTCCCACACCTGACGTGCGTGCACGAGTTTGGTCTGCGACTGTACACATCTGTTTGCTTTGACTTGCAAACCGGTGCCAAGAGATTAGAAGGTACTGCCAGGAAAACCTCAAGTTGACAAATGGGAATTACCCTTCCTGGGATGGCTGAGCATGTTTTTAGGAAATAAAACCTCTCGCAAGTCATTTGTATTGCAGTGGGATCAGCTGGTCACCCACCGCTTTCAGGTGTTGCAGTGCCCACCAGCACACAAGTGGGAAATGTTCCTGTACCTGGGGTCTGATCCTGGTGTGGGTGACAATGGTGAAATTGGGCTTAAAGATGAATTGGGAGGAATGGGGTTGCTGAGCTCCCACTGCCCTGCCCATCGCACAGCCTCAAAGGCAACGTGCTCAAGATGTTTAATTGCTGCTGATGGTAGCTGGCCTTGATGATGGGGGTTCCTTTGTTGTAGCAGGGAGGCTTTGAGCTTAGGGGAATCCAAGTCCCTCTTCTGCTTTGTCCCGTGTCTCCCCAGTGACTCGCCTCGTGTTCCTCTGCCCCTGCTGCGAAATGGAGCCGCCAGCGCTGCCCTCCCTCACACAGCTGAGTGCATTCAAGGTTGTGAAGCTGTCAGATGCTTTGCCAGGGGGACTATAAGAAACATATGGGGAGGAGGGAAATGAATTGACCTGCCAGAGGTGCGCTCGCAGGTCTTTAATTACGTGCAGGCTCTCAACCTCCTACCAAACCCTGCCGGAGGATTGAGAAGTGTAAACCCATTTTGGCAAGCTACTGCCACCCTTGAGGACAGCCCCCAACCCACCCTTTTTCACCCCAAACCCACCCACCCAAAGATCCAACCATGGTCCTCGCAGCCGTGGTGCCAGCGGTGGTAGAAGGATGGCAGAGCAGAGCTCCTCTATCCAGTGGCTATCGCCAAGTAGGGATTATGTTGGACATTGCTCATGGGGGCATGGCTGACAGTGCTGCTCCATGAGGTTCCTGCAGAAATCTAGGCTTGCTCCATGCCTCCTGACCTTCTGGTCAAACTAAAAGAAAGAAGGTTTGATGCATACTGAAGAACGTGGTTCAGTGGGGAAATATTGGTGGACGGCTGATCTAGATGATTTTGGATGTCTTTCCTAATCTTTGCTATTGTACAGTTCTATGCACTGGTTTCCCTCGTGGCTTTGCTCTCCTTCCTTTGCTCAGGTTTGTTGGGTTTTTTTGAGCTCTTCTTGGCATCATAAGGCATCTTCAATACAGAACACATTAAATATCATTAATTTATACTACAGGTAGGCATAGCAAAGCTTCCCTACCAATACCTGAAATGTGGAATTCCTTGGGTGCGTGCCACCATCCGTGCAGCAGGTGCATGAAGTATGTTGCAAGTCATCTCCCCCAGGAAATGCTATGGGTGTGCAGAGATGCTGCAGCTCCTGGCTGGCCAGCTCTGCTGGCTGCTGCCAATTCCTCTGCCCTGAAATAGCTGTGTGTGTGTGAGCAGCAGCACTGTTGGTGCCAGTCTGCACTTCATGTTTCCAACTCTCCAGTCCCCTGCTGAAGACCTCCAGCGTGTTTCCCGGGAGCGGCATGTTTGTTTTCTCTTTTCCTCTAGACTGAAAGAGAGCTTGAACTTGCCAATGTCTAAGTAGCATTTGGATTACTGTCTTTCAAGCTCAGTTCCATTGATTTTTTTTTTTTTCTCTTTTCTTTTCTTTGGACTCGCAATTCATTTCCTAGCCCAACAGCAATAAGGCATGTTTGGGATGGAAGCTCACCACGGCTAACTCCTCAGTACAGCATCTCCAGCGCTGTGTTTGTCCTACCACCTACATTTTGGAGAACACTGTTCCCAAAGGAAACTTTTACCTGGATGCTTTTCCCTGGTTTTTTGTTTGTTTGTTTGTATTTTTTTTTTCTTTCTTTTTTTGGAAGGAGTGAAAAAGTCTCTTTCATCCCTGGGAGGATTTCGGGTACCCTCTAAGCACCCACCCATCCCACAGAAGGTGCCAGAGGCAATTACATCTTGGAAACAGCTTTTCACTCAAAGGCTCACAGCTGGCCCCATCCTCACAGCCAGGAAGATGTGTTGCAGATGGGTCTGACACCATCTCCTGCCTTGTGACACTGTTGCTTCACCCTCCAGCCATCTCAGAGGTGTGAGGCACTGGGTGCAGCCACCACATCCCCATCAGCACAGTTGTTACTCTCCTTTCTTCTTTTTCTTTCTTTTTCATTTGGTTTTTTTTTTTGCCAGCTCCATAAACCAGCCATGTTCCTTGAGCAGGGCCCTTCCCTGCAGGGTAGGAGGATGCTACAGGAGGATGCTGCTTCCAACTTCCCCCTGATAGACTGGGTACAAGGGGAGCTGAGCATTCCTCTGATCCCACTCACCTTTTTCTGGCAGTGTGGGAAACCTCTACATGCAGTGAAGCAGTTCTGGCTGTGGGAGATGCTTGAGGCCATGGCCAACTGGTGCTCCAGGAGCCAGGTGCTCTTTGTTATCCATCCTAATGCGCCCAAGTGTGTCCTGTCAAGCTGTGCATCTTGGATGGTCAGAGACACTGATGAATTCATAGAATCATGTGAGTTGGACGTGACCTTTAAAGATCACCTCATCCAGCTTCCCTGCAATGGATAGGGATATCTACAGCTGTCAGTGGGCTATTGCTGGGCAGTTTATCAGATCTGTGATTAAACCAGGAAACGTCTCTGTTACTGCTTGTAGCTGCAGGCCACGCTTCTGCCAAGCTCCACGTGGCATGGTGGAGTGGGGTTGGGAAAGCTTGGCACAGACATCCATGGGGAGCACATAGGAATGGGAACAGAGCTGTCCCCTCCAGCTGCTCATCCCCAAGTGTCACTGCAAGCCTTTGGAAGACACACGTGTGCCCATGGCTTTGAAAAAAGCTGGATTTCAGCATTTCACAGAAGGATAAATGGCATGGAGTACGCAGTGCCAATAGGGAGAGAAATTTAGAGCTTTGCAATGTTTAGGGCATCGATCAGGATTTGTCTTTCCTCAGAGCAGCCATGCACAGTGCTCACAGCGCTGGTCCTGCTGCTCTTGGCTGCTTTCAGCTGAACAAGTCCAGTTGTTAGCAAGCAACTGTGCTCAGCCTTAATATTTTTACTTGTTAATGGGGCTGTTTGCTTCAGAGGAAAGAGGTCTTGTATGAGGAGCTCAAGATGTTCCCAGTCTTCTCATTGCATTCATCTTGCCTTATTCCATCCATTGCTCTGTGGAGAGTGGTACCACGAGGGCAGGGCAGAACAGGACTGTTTCTGGTTTGCAGCACAGGTAAGAAATGAGGTTGTATCAGAGACTTCAAACGTCACCTAGGAGGTTTGACACCACATTTTACTGCAGGGAGAATTTTTTTTTTAAGGCCTAACATAGCCTCCCCAGCAGAGCTGCAGGAATTCTCCTTTTTGATGTTGCAGACTGAATGGAGGTGGCTCACCATGAACATACCTGCACTTGGGAAGATTAGAAATAAAGAGATCTTTCCCATCCCAAGCTCCTCTGCTACCTTCATCCTCTTTTTGAAGCCATTTAATCCAGCGATGGGAGACATTGCACACGCTATGTAAGCCTGACCCCATGATCAAAACCCTGCTGTTGGGGTCACGGTTGGATGAGCAGCTGGAGGCCCATTTCAGCTATAAGTTCATCCCCATGTTCCCTTTTTTTTCTTCTAAATAAGGAGGAGAATGAGTGTTTGTCTCTACCCCAGAGCTCTAGTGTGGTCCTTTTCCTAGAGTGAAGGAGTTACAGAAAGTATGGGCAGTGTCCTTCTGCTAGCAGTGCTGGGGGGACCTCCCATGCATGCATGACAAGCAGGGTCTGGAATGCTGGCACTCCCCTCTTAATGTAAGCCCCTGGTTGTATACATACATATATGTATATATGACTCTTTTCACAGTATCTAGTACAACAGCCAAAGCAAGGAAAGCTGTGAAGAAAACAGCACTCAGCAGCATGGGCTGCAGCCCAGGCAGTTGACAGGAATCCCTCTTTGCCAGAAAGATCTGGAGATCTCTGTGCAAGAAAGCAGGCTTTTAATTGTACACCAGTACAGGAGATGGAGTTATGGTTTCTGGTTTGGATGGTATTACTGAAATAACAGAAAATGTAGAAAATGAGGTAATAGACTTGAAAAGGAGCACGGGTGAATGCTGGTGTTTGCATATCAGTGAAGGAGCAGTAGCCATAAGGATAGATGGGACTTGTCTCTGTGACATACTTTGCTGCTGGAGAGGGGAAATAAATAGGCACAAACAGCCAAGGAAATGCATGCTTCTCTCTCGTGTGATTTTTAAAGCATATGCTACTGGAAGATGTGTAAAAGCCTCACTGGAGCTGGAACCTCTCACACCACTGCTCAGAGCCCTGAAATATTTTCTCATCTGGAACTGGAAAAGATGTTGTTTTTTTGTTTTTTAATCATTATTATTTTGTTCAAGATTTCATTTAAAAATAGGGGTTTTCTTCTCCTTTTTGAGCAGCTCAGCCCTATTACTGCCAACTCCTCCGATGTTTGCCTCATGCTGTCCCTCTGCTTTCTCCTGCCTTCTTCCTGGTACTCCGGGGCTCCTACGTTTTCTGCATGTTTCAGAACCATAAACATGATTGATCCCTTTTTTTAGCAAGCTGTTGAATTATTTATGGATCTGCTGGGATGCTGGGACTGCCAGCTCCAGGCACGCGGCCAGCGGGGAAAGGGGCCAAGCTGTGAAAGGGAAAGCCTTCGCACACGCTGCCGTGAGCACGGAGGGAGCAGGATGCATGGAAGTGGGGTGAAGGTCCCACGGAGGGTCCCACGGGTGCACTGGGAGCTCTGTAAGGTCCCAGGCACCTGGTGGAGATGGCGGCGGAAGGCTCCGGGCCGCTCGCTTGCGGTGGAACACGGCAGCCTTCCGCCAAGATGGATTTTGTTCCTGACCTTTTAAATTCTAGAAAACGGCTCGTTGTCTGGGCTGAAGCGTTCCACAGCTGTTCCTCGTTCGCCTGGGTGCCACAGGCCAAGGCTGAGTGTCTGCGAGGAGCCCAGTGTCAGGGTGACATGCAGAGAGAGGAGCGCATCGTGGGTCAGAGGACGGCGGGGTCAGGACCCGGTGCATGGGGAGATGTGGGGCTGCAGAGCAGGGCTGGCTGGGCAGACCTGGGCCTGGTTGTAACATGCATGCCGTCCCCATGCTGTGGAGCAGCAGCTGGGCTTCCTCAGCCTTTCTCCCATTGCACGTCCACCCGCTCCGCGTCCACGAAAGCTGCGAGCGATTAGCGCGCTCGGTGGCCTGGCTTTGCGGAGCTGTTAAAAGCCTAAGTGTGTCCTTCAGCTGCTTCTGTTCTTCATAAGGCTCTCCAGCCTGGGGAAAAACTGCATTAAAAAAAAAAAAGAAAAAAAGAAGAAGAAAAAAGGAAAGAAAAGCCCGTTCATAAAACTGTGTGATTTCAGTGAGGGGGGCGGGTTGGCTGCGGGCATCTCATCCCAGCCCATCTGCCTTGGCTCTGCCTAAGCTTCTGCCTGCCCCACTCCCACCACACCTGGGCTGTGGTTGTTGCAGTGAAGGATGAGGAACGTGGTGGGTTGCAGCACTTGATCTGAGTGGTCTCTCCAACCAGAATGGTTCTGTGAGTCAATGAATGGGTCCGTGCACTGTGCTTACGTGCTTAAGTAAGTACAGCAGCAGATGGGCTGCTCTGGCATGGCTGTACACATGGTGGAAGTGTTGTTGGAAGTAGCCCACTCTGCCCACATGTAGTCATTCCTTTGGTCATTAGGAGGCTGTTATTCACTTTGGAGTAACGCACGCGGGCAACTGTTGCTGTGTGACATGTCCTGGAGTATGCTGCAGTCTGTTCAAGACAGAGCCAGGAGATCTCACAAGATGGAAAACAGCAATGACTTACTGGGCTTAATTACATTTTGTGACTTCCATACCTAAAACACGGAGGCTAGTTTCTCCAAAGTCATGCAACTAATGAATTTTCTAATCCCAAATCTCTAGGAGCTGCCTGTTCAGCTTATAGGTGTGTAAGTTTGGTATGGCAGGACTGATTAAAATGTTATGTACATTTCTGAAAGAGCTGAGCAGCAGGTTTGCATTTTGAGATCTTTGCCCACGGTTAGAATGATGTATTGTGCTGTCACTGGGAATGTTGCAGAAAAAGAATCATTATCTTTGGAAAAAAACAACCCTAAGCTTTGAGGCATGGTCCTACAAATGCTAAGCAGATGTGTAATGAGACCTAACCTGACTAATCCTAAAGTCATCAGGCTACTTTCACAAGTGTGGTTACGCTGTGCCTTGAAGCTACACGGGGTTATGGGACTTGGAAGCCTAGCAGAGATCTTGCAGGCCAGCCTCATCTGGACCTTGGCAGGAGTACGTGCCAAGGGCTAATAACTGCAAAGACAGAGCACCTGGCTTGGTACATCTCTGTGATGCAAAAAAGCTGGAGGCTGATAGACTATAACAGGGGAGTATCACTTCAGGCTCCTAGTTTTTATACTCTTCCCATGGCTCTTAGCCACTGTTGGAAGCAAATCCAGGCTTGGATGGGCCTGTGGTCCCAGGATGGCCATTCTTGTGCTCAGTCCACAGAGCTTGCATCACCCTTCTGCTCATCTGCTGTGCCACAGGAGAGCAATTCAAATAATCTCTCTTAGAAGGGAGCAGAAAGAAACCTTTGATGCTGAAAAATAAATTTCCCCATTCGCTTCTCTTCTCATGGTTGCCTGACTGACTTTGGGGGGGCTGAGCTTGCAGCTCTCTGCATGGCTCTGGCTTGGGTAGGGCTGGATGGAGCGTTTGAAGACTTGGCCAGCTGTTTTCCCTGGGAATTCTGCCTGAGCCGTTTGTGAGTAAGGATGCAGGCATTTGTCCACAGGATGGCTGTAACCAACTAAGCAAACATATTTTAAAAATTAAAGGAAAATTCAGAGGTGACAAGCAGGGAGAGAACAGAGAACATTCTTGCTTTTTGTTTTTTTCTTCTTCTTCTTCTTCTTCTGATGTAGGAAGGGTGGAAGCACTTATTTTAGTTCCTTGGGGTTTTTTTTCTTCTTCATAGCAGAAATGCCACCATCGGTTGTTGCTTTTGTTGGAAAACTAGTAAACTGGGGAGAGAGAAGAGTGTTCTTCAGCTCCCAGGTAAAAGGCAGGAGACAGTTGGGATTTTCCTCTTGAAGACTTTGCTTCCCAGATATGCTTTAAGGGATGAGGTTGAATGGGTGTTAGGAGAGCTATAAAGCTCCTATTGAGTACTGCCTTCTGGTTTTGTGATCTCTGCATCCAGTTGACCGAGACCACCTTCATCCCAAGGTTTGAGGTCAAAGTGAACCAAAGTAAAATGAGAAAATGTAGAGATGCGACCAAGCACTGGCATTCCCCAAAGGCACAAAGAAGAGGTTGATCTTCTAACCAAGCTCAGAGCCAGGAACGAATGGACTCTGAGAACAGCATCCTTTTAAAAATGAGTCTGAGAATGAAATCTTTAGGTACGGCTGCATTCCGGATGCACTACAGTGATAAAAGTGCATTTTTTTAGCTGAGCTCAGAAGCTGCCAACTGACATGGTGCCAGTTCTAGATGCCTGCCATTAACCTTAAAACAGTCTCACATTGTTGGATTAATGAGTCACCCTTGTATCAACACAGCGACAAGCCAAGCATATTATTTCTTCTGAGGGAAATTACTGGAAGAGACAATTCCTTCTTTTTCAGATTCACCTCCAGGTTTGGCACCCAGTAGCCAGCTGTGACTCCTCTGCAGAAGCTGTGGGGTTGAGTGAGGGAAAGGGAATGGGCCCAAACCTGGGCTGGGGATGGAGCTGTGTTCCTAAAATATCCTCTGATGTCACGGCCCTTGGGTGTGGAGCACGACTGGGTTTTGGAATCGGAAGAGGACAGGCCAGGACTTCTGCTGGGAGCAAAATAAACAGAGAGGAGAAATCTTCCATTGATTGGGTCTCCCGAGGAATTAGCCAGGAATTTGTTTCATGTCCCTGCATATTTTTCTCCTTACCTCTAACAAGGTTGAGTTAGGAATTTTAAGCCTCTGATTGCTTACCAAAAACCAGCCCTTTTTTTCTTTTTTTTTTATGAAGAAGCACAAGGTCGAACCAGACTGAGGGCGGGAGCCCTAACAGACGGTTGCCTATTGGAAACTCTGGGCAGCTTTGCAGTCTGAGGACAGGTCTGAAAACAATAAATAATGGTGCTAGTCAGGCGCTGGTGGTGGTGACAGCCTTCATCCTTGGGGATTGCATAGGAAAACATTGCACATGGCCTGATTCACCCTTATGCTGGGGCATAAGGCTGCTGGTGCTGAGACCAATGCCGCCTTCTTGCCCAAGGAGACATCTGCAGGATGTCTTTTTGGTAGGTGGAGAATGGCAGCAATGGGGGAATGGTGATGTCATTCTGCAGCTCATTCGTGCAGGAACAGGTATCCCTCTGTCCTGCTATAGGGGAACATACCTGTGCTCCCCAACACGCCTCTTTGTATGGCCAGATCCTGCAGCCCAGTGCGTCTGTATGCTGAGTGCAAATATCCCTAATATTTGTTTGGAAAAAGCGTTTGTGTTTCTCTGTGTTTTCAATAGTAACTTCAAAGACACTTCCTTCATGCATTCGCCTTTGTAATATGCTCTTTTTGGGAACCCACACTTCCCACCTGTGTTTCTGCTGTGAAGCACCAGCAGTGCTTCGCCCCCAAAACAAACTCAAATGGGAACCCATTCCCACACGTTCCAGAGATGCCCATGAAGGTTTCATAGAATCATTCAAGTCGGAGAAGATCTCTCAGATCCCTCCACCCAACCCCAACCCATCCTCGCAATGCCCACTGTCCGTGTTCCTCCGTTCTGGGACACCTCCAGGAAGGGGAACTTCCCCACCTCCATGGGCAATCTGTGCCAACGCATCACCTCTCTTTAGGAGAACAAGTTTTTTCCTAACATCCAACCTGCATTTCAGCATCGTGTCTCGTGTGTAGTCAGGATTGCTGCTTCCTTCCCTCTCATTTTGGAAATGAAGGTGACAGCACCTCTCTTGCAAACACTATAGTTAGGTGTGCACGGGCAGGATGGGGGTTATGTGAAACCATGTGAAGCTGGTTGCTGCTGCAGGTCCAGAGGTGCCCTGCAGAGCTCACAGGGCTTCGAAGCACACAGAATCTCAGCTCCAGCTCTTGCGTGTGGGCATCCACGTATCAAAACCCACTGGTCCTTCTGGAAAGCACCATCCACAGTGCCAGCAGGGGTAGGTGACTCATTTCTCAGCTCACAGTGGCCCCACTGGAGTGGGTTGGCTGGAAGCCATCGGCTTTGGCAGCATCCCTGCCCGAGGAGCATCTGTGCTGTGGGTTAGGAGAATGTCCTCTTTGGGAACGGGAGCTGAGTGCTTCAACACAAGCCTCCTGTCTGGGAGATGTACAGAGGGGAGGATGTGTTCTGGGAAGCTGTCAGTGAGCTGGTTTGCCCAGCGTGGTGGCTGGTGGGGTGTGAGCAAGGAGCTGCCTTCCAAAGGGAAAGCAGTGCCAGGGCAGGGCAAAGAGCTGCGCCGTACGGTGGATATGTTAATGTTAGCAAGTTTCATAACAAATCATATTTTCTCCTGACCTTTCAGTTTCTGGAAACGTAGACACAATAAACAAACGTGGAAGGGATGAGCTTAAGCTGAAATATGAGGATATAGCAGAGTGGAAAGTACAAAGCAAACAAGGAAGCAATTAAGTGCACAATGAAGGGAATTAACCAATATGCAATCCATTACGTATTTATTTATACTCAGAGGCATAACTAATAATAAACATAGGATTTCCACAAAGAAAACAGCCTCTGTTCCTTATTTTAAACAACCTTATGGGGCTGTGATGGTTATAGATGGAGAAATTCCTTCTATCACATTACCCATTTCCTGGTTCTTCCCTGCAGCCCAGATTTTATGGCTTTTGTCTGGGTTTGCAGAGCGCCTGGGAAGCCTCTGGTGCAGCTCCTGCAGCATCTCAGAGCAGAGCAGTTTGTTCCTTCGAAGCTTTGTCTTCATGCAGCGTGTAGCAGGATGGAGCCCTGCTCTGCGCTGGAGCTTCTGGGTACTGCTGAAACATAAATATTAAGCAAGCATCCTTGTGATCCTTGGCTCAGAAACAGGCCGGCGTGGGGATGGACCTGGCTTCTGCCAAAGCTCCTTGACTGTGTTTGAGTTGAGCAAGCAGCAGCTCACAGCGTGCGTTGGATCCCGTGGGTTTGGCTGTTCTGAAGCACGGTGCAAGGAGAGATTCCAGGGATTTCAAGGGCAGCAGCATCAGCCCTTTTTGTGGGTGCTCTTGACCCAAGCCAGAGCCCCTCTGTGCAAGCAGGGTGTGCAAGCAGGGCAACTGCCTCACCATAAAGCTCTGTGCATGCATGGTGCTGCCCTGAAACCCTCCCAGCCCTCATTTCACCACTTCCAGGCTCACATGAAATTAATTTGAAGCAGTTTTCCCTGTTTTGGCTGTTTGTGGGCTGTCTGCGAGCTGTGACAGTGACCATTGCCCGGTGCGATGCTGACTGCAGGGCAGTGCCATGGGCACTGGGTTGGTGTTCCTGCCCAAAGCCCCATCCCTGCACATCTTCACACTGCACCTGGTGGGCACAGTGGGGTGACAAATGGTTTGCAAAGCTGTTTCTCCTGCATCAGCATCACCCGTGTTCCTTTTGGGGGTTGTGCATCATCTGACATTTACGTTTCTTGTGGGAATGCTTAATCTGTGTAACGCTTGGGAGATGAAAGAAGTTAGGGAAGCGCTCACTAGATGCTGCTATTAATTGTTTGTTATGTAAATCACTGATGTTTTGTCTCCTTTCTGAGTCGGAGGATGGGATTTCCAGCTGTATGTATGGAGATCTTGCGAGCAACACAGTTAATGCAACACTGTGGCTGGTATCATAAACATTCAGTATTCTCAGCAACATATGGGGAGAGTATGGTGGAGCTTCTTGCCTTGTTTGCCAATTAGTAAAGCAGCTCAGTGGATGTTTCTTGAATGTTTGTGTTCTTTCTTCTCTGAGTTTCAACAAAGTATGGGAAACATCACAGTCCCTTGGCTTTCGAGCCATTATAAGGAAATGGAAATGAGGGGGGATAAAAAGATCAAGTATGTGGAGTGCTACTTGTTCTAACATCTTCAGCCTTTCTGTGATGAGCTGCGGCTGTTGCCACGCATGAGCATCCCAGCAGTTTGGCCTTACTTATTTAATTACCTTCTCAGCCCTCCCCTGTGGCTGGGAGATGCTGCTGCCTTGTGCACCCACCTCACCTCTCAGAATCATAGAATGGTTGCACTGGAAAGGACCTCAAAGGTCACCTAGTCCCAAGCCCTTGATGGAGGTCCATCCCCCCATGAAGGTCTCCGTGCATGGCTCTTTGGGTCAGTGCCACCCCTCCTGGCCTTCCCTGCTTGCTCCAAACAGGTGTGATGCTTCCTATGGATGCACCAGAAAGTGTGCTTTGATCAGGACATCCCTGAACTCGAGAGAAACCCAAACCTTGGCTCTGCATAATCCTGAGCTTTGGGAAAAGTGCAGATTTGGAGCTGAATGTTGTGGTTTGGACTTATTTTGAATGCTTACCTTCGGAGCCACTGAAAACAAAACCAGAATCTGACTTCCAAAGCAGCAGAGAGGTTGAATTCATTTTCCGGGTCTCTTCTTTCCTCTGTATAATGCCACACAAGTTTTCATGTGGTCAGTGCAAGTTATGTCTGTAGCAAAGATAGCAGAGACTCCTTCCTCTAAATCATGCATTCTCACAGGATGTTAGGATGTTTGTGTTGCAAATTTTGAATGGATGATGTGAGCCTATAGCCAAGATTTTAGAACATAACAGTGCACAGCTTACCCCATGTGCACTTTAACCCCTGCTGTAGAACACCAGAGAGAGCGTTAACCAAAAGCCAAGGGTTTGGTAACTTCTGGAAGTTGGGGTGGTGGAGCTCCATCGTTGACATAACAGAAAGGA
This sequence comes from Centrocercus urophasianus, assembly GCF_019232065.1. Taxonomy (NCBI): domain Eukaryota; kingdom Metazoa; phylum Chordata; class Aves; order Galliformes; family Phasianidae; genus Centrocercus; species Centrocercus urophasianus. The sequence goes on from NW_024884755.1 coordinate 15,856,998, forward strand.
TGGCCATGCAGCAAAACCTGCTACCATGAGCGTTGCAACAGGCAAACGTCCTGATAGCCTCTGCAGAAAGACAGCAATCCAGCCTGTGTTTCTTATGGGGTTTCTCCAAGAACAGATCTCAGAGGGGAAATATTTAGTGGCAGTGGGAAGCTGGAGACCTCATTGAAGGTCTCATTTGGAGGAGCTTTTCTCTAGCCCCAGAGGAAGGGGATGAGATGCTGAGAAGCTCTCACAGTAGGGTGGGTGATGGCACTGCAGAGATGCCCCTAGGTAAGCCTTAGGGCTGCCAGTGAGACTCCTGTTGGTTATAGAGTTGGAGGAGAGGCATGCATACAGTTTTCACCTTTGGTTCTCTCTTGTCAGCAGCTCTCTGCACTGCTCTCCCCCTCTATCAGTTATTGTCCTCCTGATCTAAAGCAGGCTGTTACACACACAGCTTGTCCTCTTGGGCATATGAGGTAAACGTATCGCTCATTCATTTCTAAGGCAATTTTTTTTTTTTTCTTCTTTTTTTAATAACATAATTGGTTTTGATTGTCATTTTTTGACAGTTTCTTGGCTGGAGTGTGCTGCAGCTGCCCTCATTAGGGGCTGTGCCAAACACAATCTTTTTGATATTGCATGTTTCTTGGTGGCTGCTGCCCCACATGGCATGTGTAGTAGCGATCGAATCCAATTACATCTGTGTAATGCTTTTTAAATTGAAAGCCCGATAGGAAAGGGATGCTGAGCTCTTTGCATTTAAGCAAACCGAACTGGATTTTCTCCTAAGACTCAGTGAATCAGAGATCAGAAGGAAGGGGCTGTCCTGAAAACAGAAAAATAGTCTTTATGTCGTATTTCTCCATGTGTAATGTCCGTGTCCCTGTGTGATGCGTTGTGCCCATTGAACAGGTCAGGAAAGGTGAGGCAGGGAGCCATGACCTCCCCCTCCAAGAGCACCAAACAAACCAGCAGCCAAACACACTGACCTAGTCAGATAAACGTGGTATTGTGATTTCTTCCACTCCACTGCCCTGTTGTAACAGTCTCATTTGGGCCATTGAAACACGTTCACAGCTACAAAGCCACTGAGGATGCTGAGAAGCTTTAGTGAGGTGTGTTGGCTCTGAGTGATGGGGAAGCATGCATGCGTCACTTGGTTTTACTTTGTTGTTGTCCAAAATGTGCCTTTAGTGAGACTTTTCATGAATGTGACGTTGTCTGTCGAGCTTGAATCGTTGTTAGGCTGTGCTGCTGGATATCTCCAAGAGCTTCTCTGCTTGCTGACCTCCAGCTGTTGCACAGCTGCCATTAGCCCATGCTGACAAGTTCATGCCATGCAGGAGGGGATTGCACTGGGAGAGCTTCCACCGTGGGCCACCATGAGTGGGAAACAAGGGGAGAGAGGCAGCTGGCTCTCTGGGGGGGCTGTTGCTACTCCAGCGTCACCCTAGAAGCAGTGATGCTGCTTTCCACAGCCTCCTGCATCGACTGGCATCACAGTTACAAACTGGGACTCCCAGAAAGGATTTAAGAACTCAGCCCAAACGCACTCAGGAACAAACAGGAAAAGAAGTAGAAATGGAAATTGATACAGCCATCAGCAAAGGGTGGGAGAGATGCTATGCATTTGGCAGCTCCCTCTGCTCATTTGTTCCTGCTTTGCATTAAGCTATTTGCCACGATTTAAAAAACCAAACAAACATCTCTTCCCACTGAGGCAGGCAGAGAAGAGGTTGTTGGAGGGGGCTGCATGGCAGGGCAGCCATGAGACAGCTTGGCTCAGTCCTGGCATCACCAGCTCATCCACGGCACAGCCGAGCGTTAAATGTCCCCTTCATCCCAAATAGGAGATAGAATAGAATGTTCAAGCTGGTCTAGTTTCCTTTTTTTTCCCACTGAGATCACATTTTTTAGATGTTAAGGCTTTTGCAGCGTTCCTTGGGAGAACTCTTAGAGTCATTGAAACCACTTCTTCGTTGGAAGTGCTCCTAAATATTCTTCAAAAAAAAAAAAATGTGGAAGAATCTACTGTTTGAAAGCAAAGCAAACTGTTTTCAGCGGTCCAAGATGCATTTGCAACATTTTTTTAATTAGCTGAAAATTTTAAGGGAAATGATTTCCAGTCAGTTCTGGTGTGTACAATTTCATGAGGTTGTCAACAAATAGTAGTTCTTCTCCTGGTACGGCCGTTGCATCAGGGATTTCCTATCCCAAAGGTTTCAGAGGCAATTCAGTCAAAGCTCTGAACTTCTGACGCTTTTTCTGGTGTGTTTAATGTGAGCAGTTTCTGAAGCCCCACCACAATTGTTCTCCCATTAACAACGAAGCCCAGCGTGGTCTCTGGAACAACCAGTGTTCAAATTGTGGAATAATCCCTGGTCCAGCAGTGCTGGATGTAGGCAGTGATGAGTGGATAGAGCCCAGGATGAATGGGGTTTGGTCCCACCATGAGTGATGCCAGGGATGCTCTCTTGGGATTGCTGAGCAGAACTGAAGCAAAACCAGCTGGTGGTTCAGAGAGGAGGATGAAGACTTGAGAGTATTGCCTCCCTTTCCATCAACAGTGAACCAGCACATGGTGTCATCACCCAACATCCATACCCAACAGCAAGAACACGCTCCCCAAAATGTAGGGGCAGAATTTTGTCCTTTCCTGCTATGCAACACCAGGAAGGGTTTGTCCAGCCCTGCTTCCTGCTTGCTAAAAGCTTGGCAGGGTTGTCTGTGCCACCTAGGGGACTGCAAGCCAGGGAGTGAGTGTGAAGATATCTCACATTAGCAGTTGATATTATTTTGCTGCGTGCTTAGTGTGTCAAGGAGAAAAATGCCTGGTCTGAGGATCTTTGAGATCCCTCATCTCTAGCACAGGAGAAGACCCACAAGTGGGTCCCTGGGGCAGCAGGATGGGTGATGTGGGGTGGTTGCAACCAAGTTTTAGTTGGTCGTTGGTGTAAGCAGGAAGGTGGGAGCTCTGCTTTGAGAAATGAGGAGAGCCTGCAGCCATCAGCTCCCTTCCCAGTGCTGCTCTCCAGGACAAACTCAAACTCATAAATCTCCTACTCAGCAGGGAGCATTTGTGCTATAAACTAATTAGGCAAGTGGTCAAATACCACCAACACCTTCACCCTCATTAGAGACCAATAATGATCCCAAGTAGGTGCTGAAATGCCTCGTTAACAAAGAGCTGGGCCTCCTCTCTGGGGTTTGGCCACGAAAACAAGCCAGCAACCCAAGGATGCAGGAAGACCTGACACTAATTTAGTGCACTGCTAATGATTTAAATGCCAGTTATCTTGTCTGACACAATGTGGAAGCTCTGGGCTTATGGGCCACATAAACCTAGGCATGGAGATGACAGAATTTGCCACAGAAATGAGGAATTTGACCCCCTTCCCATCACTGTTTTGGTGCCCTTCCCCTGATGGTCTCATTGTGCTGCCTATAGATGCCCTATGAAGATGTGTCTGCATATAAGTGAACTGGGAAATCTGTCTCCCAGACAGATACCCTCTGCTAAAGCAGAACTGAAACTGGTAGCTTCTTCCACACTGCCCAACCGTGGTGTGTTATAAGGTAATAGCAGCTGGGAAATCAGAAGCTCCAGCCCTGGGTCTGCATTTCCTGCACTGTTTGTCTTCATTTTCAGTGTCTTTCCCTGCCATGACAAGAACCTGCTCCTACTTTGTATGAGCCTGGTGATATGTGGACCATCACCCAAAGACTGCTAGGCTGTATTGTTTGCTTATATATGTTTTTCTGCCCAATTTCAGCGTGATCTCTGAAAAAATTCATTGGGTACTGAAGTGAGTTGGAGGCTGTGCCACAATAGAATCTGTTTCCTACGTCAAATTAGAGGCTTGTATTTGTCATAAGCCATGAAGATGTTGCAACCAGCCTGGAGTTTACATTTCTGTTAGCACTCAGCCAAGATGGACAACAGAGATAACACACAGCAGTGCCAAACCAGGGGAAGGGAGACGTAGCATGGAGAAATTCTTGGAGTGATGAATGTTCTGAAACGACTACCAAGAGTGGCAAAGAGAATTAGTTAAGCCAAAAATTAAGAAATTCCTGATTCAGAAATTAGCCTAAGACGGATCCACTAGGCCAAGTCTTCTGCACAGACATGTCCTGCTCAATGCTCTCCCCATTTCTGCAGCGGAGCAGAAAGTTCTATCGGCATTACTCGGATGCCATTCATGGAGGGGTGTGTGGAAGGGTCATTATTTTGTGCATAACCAGAGAGATTCTGTGTTTGCCCAGGTCGTGTGTCACTGGGAACACCGCAGAGCAAATGACAAAGCCCTTATAAAAGCGGTGTTGAATGGCTTGGGTAGGAAGGGACCTCAAGGATCACAGATCTCCAACCCCCTGCATGCAGGGCCACCAACCTCCCCATTTCACAGCAGCCCAGGCTGCCCAGGGCCCCATCCAACCTGGCCTTGAACACCTCCAGGGATGGACGGGGCATCACAGCCTCTCTGGGCAGCTGTTCCAGCACCTCACCGCTCTCACCTCTGTTGAGGTGCAGATTGTACAGCTGCAGCCACTTCCAGATGTGTGATGAGGAGTGACGTATCTCCCCGTTCCCTCCTCACCGAGTCCTTTAATGCTGCTCTCCAGCTCTGAGGTTCACCCCAGCGGCCTTTTAACACCTCCACGCAGATGTGTTTGGGTGCTGATGGGTCCCCCAGTCATTTGCTCTAAAAGCAAACGCTCGCTCGCAGCTGCTTGATAACTCCAGGGAGACGTTTTGTAAAGTAATAATAATGGTCAATGAAGAAATCCTGTGTGGATTTTGTCAGCTTTGCTGCTTAATGGACCAAATCATTCAGCCTGTAGCGTTGAAATAATCCTTCCAAGGATTCCCACTAGGTTAAGGGAAAGCTTTTACTGCAGGACATTTGTTAATGAACCTAGATATTGTTGTCGGAGGGAGAAATGGGGCTTTCTCCGACCTGACTTTAGGTGCAGGTGAATTCATTTAGATTTCTCCCCCTGTATTTCAGGCTGACACCTCATCATCGCAGTCTGAACTGTTTCTTTGTCTCTTGCTATTAACCAGGGGACAATGGAGAGGTTTGTAGAGGAGAAATCCCTGGAGTTCTCTTTATTGCAAAGACGATACCTCCTTCAGCTCAGGAAGTCCCCAGGCTGCAGTTTCTTTGAGGCTAGGATAATATTATTCTAGGGGGGGGAAAAAAAATCAGTGCATGTTTATTGTATCCTTAAACTCTTCCCTAGGCATCTGCTTTCATCCCCTTGCAGTGGCAAAACACTGTGCTAGACTGACCTTGGTAAGCCATTATTGCAGTCTTAATCTTGGTATCATCAGGTTGTTCCCATGGGCTTCAATTAGTGTTTGTGGACTGAAGTTGGCTTGTCGTCTTTGCTGTCCTTCTTTTCAGCTCTCCCTTCTTCTGAAGCCTCTTTGCTTTTTGGGTTTGTCTCCCACCTCCTGAGGATGCTCAGAGCTCAGGTTTGAGTGCTCTCCTCTTGGCACCTTGCTACAGGGCAGCGTGAGCACCGTCATGGAGCTCTGCAGATCTCTGGAAGAAGAGTTTGTTACCTGCATGTCCTTTAGCACTGACACTTTTCTTCCACATCCAAGAAAGGGGACTTCCATTAATAACAATAATTTACACGTGGAAGAACTCTGACTCATATCCCATTGGTCTGAATGGCAATGCTGAGCTCTGAGTGGAGGCAACATACAGATGGTGTGCAACAAATTTGGTGTGCAAATCCAGGAGCTCTGGGCCCATTGAGAACACAAGCAGGTGTGCACTATTTCCTCAAAATACAAGCAGGGCCCTTTGTTGAAACCCTCCCCTCACTGAATGCAAATGCAAAATCCCATTCTGTTAGGTAGGACCAGGATTGCCACCCCAAAAAAGCCTTTGCTTGGCTGTTGGGAGCAGCCGGGAGGTGAGCAGAGCAGAAGCAGACGAGCTGCAGGTGAAGCTGCAGAGCTGCTCAGCAGCAGACAGCCTTCCCCTCCCTATCAAAGCCATCTGGCTCGCAGTTGCCAAAGCGGTGCCAAGCCCCAGTGACCTTTCAGACTCATCACTGCACTTCGAAGATTTACAGCGGAAAAAAAAAAAAAGAAAGCTGCTTCTTGCGAGGAAACTCTTGCTCCTTCCTCCCAGGAGAGCACGGAGCTGCAGTGACTCATGCGTTCATCATCCTGGCTTCCCGTCACCGTCCGACAGTGGCTACAATGTGCAGGCTTGGGGAGAATCCGTGCCGCTCGCCTCGAGTGAGGGTGATGTCAGCTCCTGCTCTGGCTTCTCCCGGCTTCCCAGACTCAAAGTTCAAAGCCTGATCGCTCCGTCACCCAGCAGGCCAGCCCTGGCTCGATCCTCTCCTGAAGTGATGACATTTTAAAAGGGCTTTGGAATGACGAAGGTCCCAGAGTCCTGGAGGAAATGGAGGTGAAGCTCGCGGACGGTGGTGGTTCCAGGAGAGCGATCTGCCTGCTTCCAGGCAGCGCTGCAATCTGCACAGCTGAGGGTTTTTGTCCTGCGGGCTGCCAGGATGCTCTCTGCAAGGTACTCTGATGGGAAGAAGAAATTCTCTTCTTCTGGGATAAGTGGAAAACTGAGAGCACTGACGTCAGGAGAGAGACTGCTTCTTCTGCAGGAGAAGAGGGGCAGCAAAATGAATGAAGAGATGGGTCCGGGCTCTGAAGCAGCACTGGGTTCAGATTTCAGACACCTTCAAAATCCATAAGTAAATCTGAATTCGCTACCCATGCAGCAGCAAAACAGCCTCAAGCCCAAAGCCTTGCTGTAAGTTTAACCGTGACGTTTACTGGGGTGAGAACTTTCCTTTCATGGACAGCCTGCACCTGGGAAGTGCAGGAAAGCCAAATCTGAAGTCAGCATTAATGAAAGCTGGCTGTGCTGTTGGATCACTTTGGGCCTTTCCCTCCATCCCCTGAACCTCACCAGTGCACAGCTCTAGAATGCTCATGGCACCCTGCAGGTGGTCCTTCCGAGGAGAAGGCAGTTCTCCATCCCTCATCAGCATCAGGGGATGCTGCCAAGAGGAAAGTTCTTCAGAACATGCCTGAAATCTTATAGAGCAGAACATCTTTTAATGCTGGTTTAACCCTTCCATAAAGGCCAACATGCTCTGTAAGCAGGCCTGCATGCATGCAAGGCAAACACACAGCACCAGCTACCAGAGAGGAGGAATGGAAAGTAGACACTGTGAAATGTTTGCTATGTTTTTCCCATGTGGGACAGGTGGTGCCAGGCAGAGCTGGACCAAGGACTGATCTGAATCCTTTTGTTCTCACTGCTTTCAGGGGGTTTCCATGTAGGTCTTCCAGTTTGGAGGTGGGCTTTGAGTGGCTCAGCTGTGTATTTATTTGCTTCCTCGAGCTCAGGGACTGCCAGGCAGGAGTGCAGGTGAAAAGAGCCCATAGAAAGCAAAGAAATGAGCCCAAATCCCCTTTGCCCACTATCAGGCTCTAAGTGATGGGAGCGCAAAGGCAAGCAAAACTTTCCCAAGTGGATGTCTGAGGTCGTGAGGGTTTCATGGGCTGATGTTGCTCTGGGCAAATGGATTGGAACATCCCCACTGGAGAGACCTCTCCATGGAGGATTTGGCCAAGGATAGTGCTTGGCTGTCTGCAGGAGGGATGGGTGAGCTCCAGCTCCATCCTGCAGGAGTTTGGGGCCTTTGGAACAGAAAACTGTACCACCAGAGCACAAGGGAGCAGAGCGTGGCTTTTCTTTCCCATCAAATCTCTCCTTGATTTATTATGTGCCTGCTCAGCAAGGAGGAATGCCAGCACTGCAAGGATTGCGTTATCTGGCTTGTGCTGTTAATGAGGCCATCGTGTTGATTAAGCCTCCGCCTGGAACTTTATCTTGGAGAGGTCTCTCTCTCCCCATGCAGTGACTGACACTTCTCCCTGAACAGGCGCTGGAGAAAGTCCTCAGCACTCATTTCTGCAATTAAAACAAATAGCAGGAGGGATGGAGCTGGGTTGGTGGCAGATGTGTGCAGGAGATTGCACAACTTCTCGTCACTGAGGACGGAGCTGCCCAATTAAAACCAGCTACAGATGAGGAGAGGGGTGGATGCATGACAGTGTTCATTAAGGCTAATAAATAATTAGGTGTGAAATGCCTACAAGCACCTCAAGTCAAGGGGTGCAAAGGGAGTGGGAGAAAGAATGGAGGAGCGGAAGAGAACTGAAGACAAGGGAAATCTGCAGGCTGTGCTTTGGGCATGGAGCTGGCATAAGGGAAGCAGGTGACCTGGGAAATGGTTCCACTTCCCTTCCTTCTTCTCCAGCTTTTTCCCCAGCGGCGACCATCTGCCAATTCCGCCCTGCGCAGCTCTGAGTAAAAGTGACACATCTGGCAGTTCTACCCAGGAACTCCAGCCCAAATCTCTTTTCTTTGCTAACAACTCAAGGTTTTGTCATATTCTGGGCCACCCGTGAACCCTGGAGGAGGCAGAAGTGGCAGCAAATCCGCCTGCTGAGCCGTGCCAGCGGGACGTAGCAGGCGCAAGGTGGTCACGAGCTCAGCTCGTGCTGGTGCCCTGCCATCAGCTGAAGGGCTCAGGCTGTGTTGGACCCTCGCTGGCCATCATCACTTGCATTTTCACCCAGAGGGTGGTGAGGCACTGGCACAGGTTGCCCAAGGAGGCTGTGGATGCCCCAGCCCTGGAGGCGTTCAAGGCCAGGCTGGATGTGGCTCTGGGCAGCCTGGGCTGCTGGTTGGCGACCTGCACACAGCAGGGGGTTGTCACTAAATGGTCACTGCAGTCCTTTCCAACACAGGCCATTCTATGATTCTGTGATTATATGTAGGGTCACGGTGTGGAGGGTGGCTCCTGGCAAGGACAGAGGCAGGCTTGGCAGGGTGTAGGTTGTCACGGGTTTACAGCATGGTTTACAGAGCTGGGCTCTGCCAGCATTCCTACAGCTGGTGTAACTCATTGGGTACACCTTGCCTTGGTGCTGTGGTTTGGGTTGTGGTTTTTTGGTTTTATTTTCTTATCTCCTTTGGGACAATCTGCAAATGGTGCCAGAACCCCAGTTAGTGGGTATGGTGAGATGAGTTGGATGTGGGGATCACAGCGGTCTTCTCCAACATGAATGATTCTATGAGTGATTAAGCTGCTCTTGGGAGACCACGGTCTGCTGCATGGAAGTGCCACACGTGGAATGCAGGCTTAGAGTCCCAGGGCAAAAAGGATGCAACATATGCAAGGGTTTGCTGATCACCAGCACAGTGAAATGTAGGAGTGCCAGCAGGGAAAGCGAAGCTTCACTTCATGCATGGGAGGCACAGCACAGAGAGCTGCAAAGCACTCAGTGTTCAGGCTGCTGCCCCTGGAATCAGCAGGAGCAAGTCCCTTCAGCGTCCACGAAGGGATGCTGCTGCTTCATGTGCTTCCTCCACCTGAGCCTCCAGCAGCTGCAAACGGGAAAGAACAGCAGAGGTTCAGGTGCTGGCAGCGTGTCCTGGGCTTGCAGACACGCAGCTGACATCTGCAGGCAGCTCTCAGATCCTCCTAAATATAAATACCCCCCTTCCAAATCGAACTAAACCCTGGAATACCTCCTCGTGCAAAGCATTCCCAATTCCCAAACTATTTGCCTTTGTGTGAGCTCACCGGTGGACCATTGCACGGGTCAAAGGAGTTTTACATTTTATTGTTTTTCAGTTTTACGTTTGGTTATGGGTGTTTGTTGTTTTTTTTTTTCTCCCCACTAAGACCTATGCAGTCCTAGGGCAGCTTGTGCATTAGGAACTGCTGAGCAAGATAAGTGCTTAAGGCAGTTCCTTAGGGGGGACTGTTTTTAAATGGAAAGAGCAGTGTGTTGATTTGGTCACGTGCCAGCCAGGAAATACCAAAAGCTGAAGATGGACCCGTTACAAACAGCCTAACCAGCCTCAGATGTCCCTTCAATATTGGAAAATGCAAGGTAATAGAGAGCACATGGGTCCTGTAAATAATGAGATTATTAACAAATACGCAGAAATAAAGCCATTTGGCTGCTTCAGTGAGACACTGAAGCCACTGATTCCAGCTGAAATCCCTTAATTGCCCCCTCTTGCCCTGTAAGGGCTGCTTTTTCTGCAGCCGGTCAGAGCTGGGTTTTGCATCTCATAGGTGCTTCTTCCCACGCTTTCCTCCTGCAGAAGGGCTGGGGAGAGGCTGGGGCAGAATGGAGACACTGATGCTGCGGGATGCAGGAAAAGAGGGGCTGCCAAGGGAGCAGGGCAGAGGTGGGAGCTGCTTCTGCTCCTGCTCAACCACCCGAGCCCGTCCTGCTGCTTCTGTAACCCACGGTGTGAGCCGAAAAACCTGGGGAGGAAGGAAGTGAGTCAGAGTCAGAGGGACCCATGGGAAAGCTCACAGCTCTCAGAACAGGGAGAGGGATTGCAGCCCTTCCTTTGGCATCCCTGCAAACGAAGCTGCTGGAGCGCAGGTGCTGGAGAGGGCTGCAAAGCAGTGGGGCTGTTTGTCTGTGCACTGAGAGATGGTGAAGGAGCCCTGCTCTGGGCATCCAGCCTCGCAAATGCTGGTTCAGGCTTTAATCCCTGCATCCAGCTTTCCTTTCCTGGAGTGGGACAAGGTGCATGCAGGTGTCAGTGCAGCATGTATGCATGCACATGGCTTGCCCTTGCTGCGAGGATAGGGAAAGGGCACAGGGCACAAGCAGCAGCTTGGGGATTGGAAAAAAAAGTGCAGACATGGCATTTTGGAGGTGTCAGGGATGCAGGAGGCCATCTGGACCTGTGGCATGGTGCTGAGAGCAGAGGGTGCTTTAACTAGGTGCTAGAGGGCAGTCCTCCTGCACATTGGTATGTCCATCCCCGGCACTGCAGGCAGTGCAGCATTGCATGGAGGAGAGCAGCATCCATCTCTGACTTCTCCCAGTGCTTCAGCATCACTCATTGCCCTCGAGAGCATTTGAGCTGGGAAGTTTAAAGCCATTTTTAGCTGCCTGGCTGCAGAAGGGTAGAGAGGGAGGAGGGAGGGACGAATGCCATGCGGTTAGTATTACATCCCCGACACAATAGGAACTTTTATTAGCAATTTTCCATTGTGTTGTAAATGGCAAAGATCACTGTTATATTTGCATGTTGCAGACTGTCCAGGAGAATTAGCTTTCCTCTGTGATTGGTTAATAGTTTTCACTTCTCATTAGCTTCAGCGTTGGGACTGAGGTAGAAAAGTTGCAGCTTGAAGAGCACGGGTTCTCCACCCATGGAGCCATCCATCCTTACCTGGTGGTTCAGGCTCGTTAAGAAATGATCATAGGAGCTTGATTTCTGTGGGATCGAGGAGGGGGAGGTGGCAGGTGGCAATATGTCTGCTCCAGGACTATTGATTGTGCTTTTCAGGCCAATATAAACACATGCATTCCTGGCTAGAAAACTGACGAGGACATTTCTTTGCTCTGGGATAAGTCAAGACTTGACTAGATTTAAACTTGGCTCCGCGGAGGACATGCAGCTATTGACGGCCTGTAAGAAATTAGGCCAAGAAAACAAAACAGAAACAACTGGGAATGGTTGCAATTCTCCGTCTGCTGCTTTGCTTTCAGGGCACAGGACCCGGGCGCTTTGCCGTGGGGCCATGGCCCCATTTTATTTTGCCTTTCCTTTGAGATTTCGCACTGTGCTTTCCGTGGGGGCGTTGAGCTCTGTGCTGCGGTCTGGTGGAGCGGTGATGTGTGTCTGTCCTGTTGTGGGACCTGGAGCACAGTGACTGAGCTGACTGACGGCTCTGCTCTCGTCATCTCACCCTGTAGTGCCAGCTATGGCTTCAGTGCAGTGCTAGGTGGCAAAAAAATGGCAGAACTTCCCATTGCACCAGCTCCCCAATCCCTGTGCAACACCACTGCAACAGAAATCCCCAGCTGCAGCATCCTGCTGAGGGTGGGAAGCTGTTGCTGCTGAGGATAGCCTGCTCCGAACCATCTCAGCTCCTTTTACCCGCAAGGAAACAACAGATCTGTGCTTGCTAGAAGCCAACAAGCTCCTCCAGTAGACTTGAGAAGCATCTTTGCATTGACGTTGGTCTGTTTTCTTCCTATTCTGTGAGACCACCCTTGAGTCATTTTAGGTTTTCAAACACTGGAGATGAGCCCCCATATGCTGCAGGCATGGTTTCCATCCCAAGGCTGAACATTGCACCAGGCCTTGGTGAAGGTGTTCCAGCTATAGAGTGAGCTTTCAGGGGTTTGATGTGATGTAAGACCAAGTTCCATGTGGATAAATACCGTATTTTAGCTGTGCTGGGCTTTGTTACTCCCAATCTACATCTCTGATGCATAAACCCAGGGGAAAAGCCATATGTGTACTGTACAGCATCAAGGTCAGAGTGATGTTAGGACTGCAGAGCATCTCTTTGTCCATTCTACTCACAGAAAAGCCCTTCATTTTTGTTACCATCTGGAGAGCAAATGTGCCCTCATCCGGGAACGTAGCTTTGACCTTTGCTCATTTTGTTTAAGAATGAACATAAGGCAAATGTGTAACATTTGCACCAGGGATCTCCTGTCAGCACCGCTCATAGGTCAGAGAGCTGGCTTGGCTGCGCTCTGTGTTTATGGTACGTGTAGATGAGTGCAAATATTTAAGTTTGTTCTTTGCATTTGGCTGAAGCTGGGGGAGGCAGACCCTCTCTTTGAAGCGAGGGTGTTCCTAATGTCGCTGTGTCCTGCTGTATGCCAGGCACAACGCGCTCCTGCATGGCGGTGGCACATCTGTCACCAAGGCCCTTGGTGTTCATGGCCACCATCCGTCAACCTGATCTCCTGCAGACCGTGGGGCATTGCTGCTTGCTCTGGGGGTTGTTAGCACGTGCGGGTCACGTTGCTCAGCAATCACTATGTGGGCCAACGGGAGCTGGAGAGTGTCCAAAAGACCACTGTCTCCAGGTCTCCCTGCTGCTTTCCAGTTAGAAAGCCCTGAAAAGCAGGGAAAAAAAGATGTGCTGTAAGCAGGAGGGGAAGGAAAGGTCAGTCTTGCAGTTATCGAGCGACCTGGGGAGTTGCCAACAAAACTAGCTGGAGGTGTCCCTGTTCATTGCAGAGGAATTGGGCTAGATGATCTTTTAGGGTCTCTTCCTGCTCAAGCTCAAGAATCATTCTATGATTCCGTGAAAATACAGTGGGCCAGCAGACCCAAGTGCCATAACTCACAATGAACAGGAATCATTGGTCAAACACCTAGAGAAAATTGGAGCTGTTGGTGCTGGGCACGTGTCCTGCATTCCCCTGGCTTGGTGCAGGCTTGAGGGAGCCCTGGCTCCATCCAGCGTCCCTCAGCATCCCCTCAAAATGCTGCTGCTCACTTCCTAGCATTTCAGTGGGTTTGGCCAAGAATAAATTGGAAAATAACCCCCCGCTGCTCCGAGCTTAGCCAGTGAACTTGTGAAAATTGATTGAATAGCACAATTTGTGCGTTTACTACATAAATGGGTGGTGTATCTTCCTTTTGCTCTGCGCCCAAGGGGCCAATACTGAACCAGGCAAGAGCAGAACCAAGCCCTTGCACTGCATTCTGGAGCTGGAGCAGTGGTTTTGCTTCTGGGAGCTGGTGCTCACTGTTTCCTTTGCCCATTTCCTTGCATTGACTGCAATGCTACCCAGAGTGGGTTCTTCCTGGTAGGCTTTGGGGGTGATTGTGTTTGTGCAAAGATCTGGCTTTGACAGTGAAAACCAAGCAAGCATCACCCCCCACACCCCAATAAATTAAAAGGCATTTCTCTTTATTTGTTTTGCAACCTGACTTGGTTGAAAAATTGCAGATTCTGCCCATTCTTGCATGGTCTCTGGCTCTGCATGCAGCTCCTGTCCCGAGCAGAGGATTCCAGGTGACCCAGGTTGGGCAGCAGGTCCTCAGGATGCCACAGCTCTGCTTTCTCCTGTCATCAATAACACCATTGAGGGATTCTTTCATAAACAAACAACAAGCATTTTCAGCAGACAGTGGGATGGAAAATGACTCATAGGAAAGCAGGGTATAAAGTACACTCTAGTATTAGGTATTACATGTGTCAAGTTTCTGCTTTTGGTCCAAGAATGCTGTGGTTTTTCTCTAAGGATTATGCCATTGTGGAATAATGTCATTGTGGACTACTTGGTCAAGATGAGCTGATCGAGTCTGGTGGTTACTTACAAATACATATCTCTGTATTTTTCAGCATTTGGAAAATCTGTGACAAGCAGTTTTCAAGAGACTACGGTCAGATTATTGCCATCACTGTTTCCAGCCCTGCCAAATGCCATGAAAACTGCTGGAGTCATGCTTTCTCTCTCCCTCTCCTCCTTCCCTTTGCTTCGTGTTATAGAATCGTAGAATCATTCAGGTTGGACAAGACCTCTGAGATCCCCAAGCCACCCCATAATGCCCATTGACCGTGTCCCTCAGTGCCACATCTCTGTGTTTCTGGGCCACCCCCAGGGTCGGTGACTCCTCCACCTCCCTGTGCCAGCCTGTGTCTGTGCATCGCTGCTCTTTGAGAGAGGAAATCGTTCCAAATATCCAACCTGACCCTTCCCTGGTGCACTGTGAGGCCATCCCCTCTCATCCTATTGCTTTTACATGGGAGCAGAGGCTGATCCCCACCTCCTTTCAGGAGCGATGAGGTCTGCCCTGGGCAGACCAAGCCATCCCATTCCATCAGCTGCTCCCCATGAGGGCTGTGCTCCCTTCAGCCACGTTGCATCACAGCAGTGGCATGTGCCATTCCTCCAGTGCAATTATTCTTCATGGGCCCGCTGACCTGGAACAAAACCCTCTGAGACTGGAGGCAGGGAAGGGGCAGACAGGGGAAAACCTGCTCGCCATTCCCATGGATGTTTTTGGGGGATTAAGAGGCGAGCGATGGCTCTCCAGGGTTGTCTCAAGTGCAAGGAATTACCTGGAGGGGCTGCTGGAGTCTGTTTTTGGATGAGTGGAGATTCTTACCTATTTTCAGAGACAGGAGGTGAGCGCAGCAGGCTGGAAGCATCCCTGAGCTGTCAGGAGGTGCAGATCCCTGAGATGCAGGCTGCACTCCATGCAGCTCAAGGATGCCAACCCCGCCAGTTAGCTGGAGGTTCATCCCATCTGCAGGCTAGGTTACAGGCACACACTCCACTCCACACCCCTAGAAAAAACACATATGGCTGGGCACCAGAATGGCTGGAAGCTGTTTGGGGTGAGAAGCAAAGCTTGGGAACTACAACGATCCTAACCCCATACCCACCACTCCTCCAGCTGCAGGGCTGTGTGGTTTGATGGGAAGCGCTCTCCATCCCCGTGCCTGCAGGGTACAAGCACCACTGTCACAAAGGATATTTTCTCTGCCTCTCAGTTTGTTTGGTTTTTTTTTCTTTTTAATTTCTTAGGCACTTTCCTGCAGTTACCTGTTTTATTGCTAACATCCCTGGATGAAGTGCTAGGGGGCAATCAGAGGAACACAGTGTAGGCCTTTGCTTGCTAACATAAAAATCTCTTTTCTTTCTTTTCTGAAGGTTCTGGTTCCTGAGGAGGAGCTGAAGAAGGGCAGGCAGCATGGCTTAACTCCAAACTCATCGTAGCGTAGAGCAGGGACCTCATCCAGCAGCGGTAAGGAAACATTCTCAGTGCTCCTGAGGTGGTGAACTGGGACATGACCCTTCTGTGCTTTTATGGCAGGACTTATGACATTGACAAAGGCCATCCTGTTCAATCTGGGCTTCCTGGGCACACACGTTGTGTGCTGAGCATTGCCTACGAGTTGGGAAATGCCCTTGTGTTGGTTTGGGGCATTTGGAGCACATTTATTTGGAAGGTTCTGCTGTAATGAGTCCACGATTTAGGGTCACACTGGGTCATTGTGTCATCCTATGATAAGGACGAGAAAATGGCTGATCAGATGCTATGAGGTTTCATATATGTGTGTAAGTGTATGTGCATATATGCGTTCTCTAAATACACATACTTAAAAGATCTAGAAATAGGGAATCTGCAGCTGCTTGCAAATGGAGATTGTACCCCATTGTATCTGCTTATTTAAAATTCTACTCGGAATCCCACAAATGAAATATCTTTTATTAAAGGGAGGGATGAAATGTGCACCTCCTTGGCAGACCTGTACTCTCCGACGTATTCTGTAGTGTGCTGACTGGACAGTTTGTAGTGTGCTGAGGCTGAGGGGTTCAGCCCTTAGAGCTGAGGACTTCACAGCTCACAGCTTGGCAAAGAAAATGATGGTTTGTGGTATTCAGCTTCATCAACCAGCTTAGCTCAGCTATGCAGGAGCTGGGGACAAGGGATACTGCAGCTTCTGCAGGTCTCGTGGGAGGTTGCCAATGTGCAGGTAGCTTGCTTACATCGTCCTTTTATTGATCAGTTTGGGTTATAGCTTCTCTCCTGCAGGAAGAAAGAAAAAACAACCAACCAAACCATCATCTTGAATGGTAAATGAGTACAAAGAAATTCGTGAAATAGAAATGCGTTTCACTTTCCAGCTTATTGGAGTTGGAAATAATGTGGAAAGAGATGTTGTTCATGGCTCCTGATGAGTGATCCTCTGGCAGCACCATTAATCAGAGCTGATTGTTTTGGGAGCAGGAATTTGTAGTCAGGGGTTTGATTCCTGTGTTGCATAAATGTCTGTATTGGTTTCTTTTAAAGGATTTTGTGATGCATCCAGGGCTGGGTCTGCCCTGACCCGGGGAGAGTGGGAAGGCCCAGCAGAGGTTTGATGAATGAAGAGCTTGGGGCTGAGCACAGAACCATAGGATGGTTTGAGTTAACGGACCTCTTAAGGTCATCTGGCCCCACTCCCTGCAATGACTGGGGACACCCACAGCTCCATCAGTGCTCAGAGCCCTTCCAGCCTGACCCTGGGTGTCTGCAGGGATGGAGCACCACCACCTCTGGGCAACCCAGTGCTTCTCCACCCTTAATCCTGCCCTTCTGGTTGCCCAATTTTCAATGACGAAAGTATTTCAGTAGTGCAGCCCCAATGGCTCCAATGCCTCAGTGGAGCAAGCGCCTCATTGAGATCAATGAAACTGTATCTAAAGGCTGGAAAATGGATGTGCTGAGCACAGAGCATCCTGCCCTGTCATGCCTGCTGCAAGAGCTTGTCAGGGAAATGCTCACAAACGGCTTCCAGGGTGCAAGGAGAATACTTTTCTCATATATATCCACGTATATATTTCCCTTTGTCTCAGTACTTCACATCACTTTTTGCCTCACAATCCCCCACATTCATTTTTCCCTCCCTCGGAGCCGCTCGCTAAATATATTCCCCATCTCAACACTTTGACTTCTGCTGTTTGTTTAATGACCTCCGCTCACTTTGCTGTGATTAAGTTCATCTGTGTCGGGGTGTTTTGGTTAGCATTAAATTCCCTTTATGTTGGGAAGTTCATTTCCACGCCGCGCTCTCTCCCGGTTGCCTTCCTGTAAGCGAGGAGGGTGGATTTCCATCCATGTCTCCCCTCCTCCAAACTCCTCTGTTGCAATTTTTCCTTTCTGGCTTGCGAGCGGCTTTCCAGTTCTCAGAGTGTGAAAACCCACCCTGTAACAGCACGCTAGAAAACCCAAAGCTTTCTGCTGCCAAGCTGGAAGCTGACCCCATAGCGCTCAAGCTCTTTGCACCCCATTGCACCGTGCCAGCCTCAAAACCCCCATTTCCCCCCCTCTTTTCGGGGATGGTGGTGATGGGTCTTTGTACACATGCATTTCCCCATGGGGACTGCCGACCTCTTGGCTGCCATTCCCGTGTCTCAGCACAGCGGTGACTCAGAGGGCTGCGAGTTGTTGTGCTCTGGGCTCATGCATGGGGGTTTTGTCCAGTTGGGGCCCCGCCGCAGCCGGCGAGGGAGCGCGGGGCTGAGCAACAGCAACCACAACGCTCCACCTGGAGGTGAAAGCAATTCACAACGCAGCCAAGCTGGTGTTTTTAGAGCCAGAGGTGGACCAGAAGAAACAGAGGGCCGATGCTGGACCTGAGAGCGGGGCTGTGCTCAGGGTAAGCGTCGCAGAATCGCGGAATATCCCCAGTTGGAAGGGACCCATTTGGGTCATTGAGTCCAAGTTGGACTCAGAGCCATCACTGAGCAGAGAAGCGGTGTGGAGACATGCAGAGCTGTGCTATGCTCAGATCTGGGGGGCCATAAGCAAGGATTTGAGTTTTCTGCCCATTCATTCAGGTGTGCGTTTGCTTTCCTAGCTGCTAAGCTTCTGCCTCCTCCACAAAACCCATTTTTACCCATCGAAACACACATCCCAACCATCCCACTGACTTACAGATGCTCCCAGCCAACCTGCTCACCAACAGCTCACAACAGCGTTTTTTAGCTATGTGCAATTAACCGAAATGAAGTCATCTGGGCTAATTAGAAGTATAATTCAGGGAGCCTTAGGACCTGGTGATAACAGCTCGTTGCGAGGCACTGATCCGACCCATTGGGCATTTCCATTGCTCCTGCAAACCCTCTGGTGTCTCTGGGGCTGTTCTCCACCTAAACATCACTGCAAGGGAAATTAGTGCTGAATAGATGTGGAAAATAACCAAAAAACATAGTCATCTATCTTGCAAGAATTACAGGAAATTAGAGCAAGTGAATTACACTAAACAAAATTACCCTGCCTCAGAGCACATGTGGTCTGAAAAGAACTTGAAAACCAGTCGAGAAGGCTTTGCTTTCTTTCTTTTTATTTTTTTTTTTTTTTTAGTTTTTGCAAAGCTAATAGATCTTATAATTCTGCACAGCCCTATTGGAAATAGGAAAGAACCTGCCTTGTCCAATTAGAAATTAGAAGTAGAGCAGCACCAGGGAGAAAGACTTCTATTTAAATGACTGAGTTTGTTCTCAAGCTCCACGAGGTCCTGCTGGACTGGGAATTCTCTCAACATTCGCTGGTAACAGAAGATGCTGGGAGCTCATTGCCAAGCCTTTGCCTTTTCTCCCCTGGGATGCTCTAGCTGCATGCACCTCTTTGCTATTCCCAGCCCTGGTGCACCAGTAACATCTTTAATTTCTTTTTCTGCCCACGCAACCTTGTGCTGTGGGTTTGTGTGCAGGGAAGGCTCTCCTTTGGTCCCAGCCAAGCCCTCACTGGGGTGGCTCCAGCAGAATCTGCAGATCCCAAATGCGAACAAAAGCCCAGCACCAGGTCAGCATTCAGCATTCAGCATATTTAAGTATTTACTGCTGTCTCAGGAAGCAGGAAATTCCTACCACTATGTGGGAAGCACAAAGTTCAGTCGAACAAACAGCGGTGCTGCCCTAATTTGGGATGGGCAGGGAGCAGACACCAGGAGATTAAATGCTTTTATGTGTGCTCTGTGCATCCCAGGAGGAGGACAGCACAGCTCCCAGTGTGTCATCCCAGTCCTCTTCAGGCTTCTGCTGGCAAGAGGAGATGCCAAAGCAAGAGCCAGTCAATAGGGAGCACTGGAGGGCAGCAACTGCAGCTTTAATGGTTGGGAAGAGGAAAGATGCTCTCTTCTTCCCTGTGCAGACAGCAATCAGCAGGTCATCTAAATTAAGGTTTCTCCAGCCTACAAGGAGCCTTGTGTGGGAATCTTGCAAGTCAGCACAACTGCAGCCATGGCCTCGGTTTTAAATAGCCCTGCGGTGTGGGCTGCCTCAGCTGTTGGTAAATTTGGGGCTGAAAAAGGAGGTGCTTGCGAGGAGCTGCTGCAGTGACCTCAAAACTCAGCAGCGGTGATCCTTTGCAGGATCCCTGTTTCTTGCTCCTTGGCATTGGGTGGCAATGCTGTGACCATGACCAGGTGGGACCGTGGCAGGTTAGTAGCAGGCGGCGTCGATGAGCGATAAATTGTGTCTGGGCATGGAGGCAGTGAAGCACTGTCTGCCCAGGGAAGTGTTGAGATCCCCATCCCTGGAGGTGCTCTGGAGCTGTGGAGATGTGGCACTGAGCTGCTTGGTCAGTGGACATGATGGGATGGGTTGGGATTGGGCTTGGTGATCGTTGAGGTCTTTTCCAACCTGAACAGTTCTGATTCTTTGACTGCACTAAAATGATGCCAAAATACACCTGCATGTTCGTGGTGGGAGCTCTAGTTCTATGCATGAGGTTCTTACATCAAAGTCCACCTGCTCTCATGAGCCAGTCCTTATCAGATGTGTGTGGCATCTCTGAACCTCCCTTGCCATGCCCAAATTGCAGTGTTGTACACCATGCACACCTGCAGCATCCACATGGTTGAGACAGTTTGGGAAGTTACCTGCATGTGGTGTGCGGGTACTGGAGCGTATCTGCATGGGCACAGGGACCTGGCAGCACAGCCAAATGCATGCAGAATGAAGGGCACTGGGCTTTGTGTTGCACAGGGAAAGCTGGAGCTTCCCTTTGCAGGAGGGTTATCCAGACAGGGAGTTCTCTGGCACCCAAATGCTATGGTTGGATAGGAAAAATTGTTGGCTTTGATTTAATTCTTCGGCTGTCAGAGGGGGTGTGAGAGGGACTACATTTCCCCCACTCCCTCTCCAGACTTCTCCCCTCTTCCCTAAAGAAAGCCCTCTCCCAAACGAAGGCGTTTGTTATGTCTCGTTGTCTTCTCTGGCACTTGGAAGTGCAAGCTTTTCCCATCTCTCTTCTTGGCATCTGTTCACACTCTCCAGACCTTTGTTGGTTTTTGCACTGATTCTTGCTCTGAGACTCACTTCAGGACCATGGGAAAGACTTTATGGGGCAGCAATACGTCTGAGCTGAGGACCACACTGATGATGAAGCACATGTTGGGCTGCACCACGCGACGTCTGACCCAGAGGGATGGGGAGGGAGGGCAAAGTATTTTATAGTGCATTTCTATTCTTCAGACACACAAATCTGCTCTTTGGCATGAGATATGTCATGTATCATAGAATCATAATATCATGGAATGGCCTGGGTTGAAAAGGAGCACAGTGATCACCTCTTTTCAACCCCCTGCTGTGTGCAGATCACCAACCAGCAGCCCAGGCTGCCCAGAGCCACATCCAGCCTGGCCTTGAATGCCTGCAGGGATGGGGCATCCACAGCCTCCTTGGGCAACCTGTGCCAGTGTGTCACCAAACCTCTGATGTACATCCTTACCGGGAGAGATGTGGGGCAAAACCCCACTGTCCTGGGCTGGGGCTTGGTTGTGAGAAGGGTTATCTGCCATGGGGTCTGGTGATAGCAGGTGATGTGGGAAGTGATACCAGTCATAACGTGAAGCATCTCCAACATAAGAAATGAAGGAGGTCCATGGGGTCCCAAAGCAGAGCCCTGATCCTGAGTCAGGAGATGCGCATGAACAGCACGGTGTCGCCTTCAGGGGAAACAAGCTGGGCACAACACCCCCCAACTCTGCATCTTTCTTTCCAGCCAGCAGTCCCTTCCCTGAGGTGGAGGCAAGGTGAGAGCACTATGAGGCGAGCAAATTGCAAGCGAAGCAGAGCAGCAGGAGCTGGTGGCATCTGCAGGGCTGCAGAGCAGCCTCGACGAAGCAGGTGCTCCTACTTGACTCTGCCACTTCGCTGCTGAGATTATTACCAATCGGGTACATTTTTGAAAGCAAACGTGGTTTCAAAACGCC
This sequence comes from Centrocercus urophasianus, assembly GCF_019232065.1. Classification (NCBI taxonomy): domain Eukaryota; kingdom Metazoa; phylum Chordata; class Aves; order Galliformes; family Phasianidae; genus Centrocercus; species Centrocercus urophasianus. The sequence continues at coordinate 15,878,541 of NW_024884755.1, forward strand.
CGCTGATAAGATCTTTCTTGCCCTCAGCGGAGTCATTAATTCAATACGCCGAAATACCATTTTAATTAGTTTGCACGACGGTCCCAAGAGCGATGAAATAATGCTCTTTATTGTGTGAATATGTAGTGCGCCGTGCATAATCCTGTTCTTTATCTCGTCTTCCGTTCTGCCTCACTGGCAAATATTAGTGCATCCTGTCTCCCCGTCGTACCCTTGTGCGAGAGTGCCAGCACTCCCCAGTTAAATGCTCAAAGTTACATTAAAACAATGTTGTAGTTACTGCTGTGGCCAGAAAAACTGGAATGAATGGCCACCTTTCACTGCTTATCATGTAGCCAGGTGTTACAGTGACCCCAAATTGTGTTAGTAGCATTTATCTTTAGCCCCGTCTTCCTCTCAGCTCTGCTATGGTAGGAACTCTTAGCCATAGTAGGGCCAAGAGTTGTTCCAGGAAGGCAGAGCTGTGTTTACAAACACATTCCACGGCAAACTCAGTTCCAAGGATAGGGGTGGACTATGACATTTGCCTGTAATGCCCCACAGTGATCATGGAGAGTCTGTGTGCTGTGACCAAAGCGTTGCTTGGGTTTGAGTTTTGGCCTCTTGAGCCAGCTCTCATTTTGCATCCCCAGGCAGGTTGGATATCAGGAAAAATTTCTTCACATACAGAGCGTTGACACACGGGCACAGGATGCCCAGGGAGTGGTGGGGTCACCACTGGGGATGACACAGAACCATGGAGATGTGGCACTGTGGAGGTGGTTATTGGCATGGTGTGATGTGTTGGGTTTGGACTGGGTGATCTCAGTGGTCTTTTCCAGCCTTAATGGTTGTATGGTATCTATGATTCTATGATATCTATGGTTGGACTTGATGATTTCTGGAGGTCCCTTCCAACCCCTACAATTCTGTGATTCTGTGATCCTGTGGTATCTATGATTCTATGGGCAGTGCCTTGATGCTTTTTCTCCTTCGAATCTGATCCGTGCTGATGAGTGCAGTGGCAGTTTGTGTCATCCCATGCTGCTGAAGGAATGCACCGGGCTGTTTGGGGAGCTGCAGATGGACGTAAATCATCTTCACTGCTCATTTGCAGTCGTGCTTGAGCAGAAGGATTACTGCTGGTAATGTCCTTGGTATGCATTGCTTTAAAGGTTATGTCATGTAATGGATGTCACAGAAGCGTGGTGCAGCTCCCCCGTCAGATGAGTCCCACTGCACTGAGCTCAGCATTTTGTGCTGCTCTTATTCTGCTTTTGTTATGGCACCATTCCTTCAACTCCTGGGCACATCCCGTGGGCACAACCTGACCATCTCAGCACCACCAACCCACACGTGCCCAGGGCTGGCCCCTGCAGTCCTCAGCAGCTGAAGCTCATTCCATGCAAGCAATGAAAATTGTGGGGATTTTGCAATTCAGCTCTGGAAGGAGACGTGACAGATAAAGCAGCAGAGATGCAGACTCTGCTGAGGTTCCAGAAAAACCCAGGCGTTTCATCTCAGCTAACCCAGCTGCCTCACAGACCTAGACAAAATAGTAAATGTCCAAATATCTTTTCCTGCCTCTTTTTCTTAATGGCTCTCTGAAGGTCTTTGTAAGTAAGTCCAAACCCTCCAAGTGGTCCCGAATCCTCCTCCATCCTGTTTGGATGCACCTGAGCTCTCCTCCAGCCCTTCTCACTCTTGTATCTGGTTTCCAAAAACGACCACCGAGAGACCCTCTATTTCATAACCTTCCCATCCTTTTCCAGAGGACTCTTGCTCAGCCCCACATCCAACCCCGTGCATCCCACCAGGTCTGTCGCTCCATTATTTCAGTGCTGGAATTCCAATTTTAAAGCCGGCTTGCCTACATGCTGCCTGCATTTCTGGCTGCTGAGCTTCTGGAGGAGCTGAGGATCGGCGGTGGAAGCAGGCAATGGAAAAACCAGATAAGATCTGCTTTCAAGATGAAGTTTTCAGTCATGAAATGTAGACTTAAAATATCCTCAGTGACCGAAGAGGATTGAGAGGCGGCCCATAGGCTCCTGCAATCGTTGCGTTTCTCATAAGCTCGTCTCGTTTTTCATGGAGTATGGTGAAAAGTTTGGAAATCTGTTGTCCGAAAGCAAAAGCAGAAGAAAACCTTCGGTCTTAAAAAGCAGTTGAGGGTTGAAAACCAATCCCCTCAGTGGTTTCTTTCTATTTGCAGCGCGGAACTCTTCTGGTGGACCTGGCGGAGGTGGGAGCTGTCAAACCCCGCGGGTGTGGGTGCTGCTCTCACACGTTGTAAAAAAGCCTCGACATGGAGATTGGCTCTGAAACACCTCCAAGTCAGGGAGGAGCTGCTCGAGCCCGTCCAGCTTTTTGTCTGTGGAAACAAATAACTCCGAAAGAGAACAAACCCGTAATGCGTGGCTGAGCGCGCCAGCACCCGTTATCATAGGCTGTAATCTGCAAACCACGGTTGTGACTAATGAGTGCATCCCATCGGATAATGGGCCATAAATTAGAAAAAATAAACCACGTCTTAGAGCTTCCAGAGCGCTGCAGGGAAGAGGAAGGAGCAGAAGATGGTGATGCGAAGGACGGTGTGAATACAGCCCTTGGGGACGCAGCCTTGGGGAGCAATTCAGAGAGATCCTGGCACGAAGGGCTGTCCCAGATCCCAGCAGCTTTTCTTCAGGAGTTTTTCCCTCTTTTTTCCCCCTGTTATGTGTGGGGTGGATGTGGCTTTAACGCCTCTGTTGTGTAGGTAGGGATGTGCACTCTGGGTGTCTTTTTGGACGTATGGAACAGCAAAGAAATCCAGTGATGTAACATGGCTGCTCCTAAGCAGGGAAAGGGAACCCTCCGAAATGCTGTTTTTCCAGTGGGATGGCTGCTTTCTAATTAAGTTTATTAAGTAATATCAAAAGCACATGGGACTGGAAATGCCATCGGTTCATCATGAAGCGATTAAGTTTGTTAGAAAGTGAAGAGCCCAGGCAGTGATTTCTCGTGGCTGGTGCTGAAAAGATAATATCTACCCCGGCTTATCGGCATGTCTGTCTTGCACGGGCCTCTTTATCCAGCCCATTGCCTTGGCTTTTACCATCAAAGCCTTCCTGCCATTATCCTAGGGATTATTTCTCTGCCAAAATGGCCAGTAATCCCCAGATTCCCTCGACTGAATTGAAGGAGCTGTTAGGAATCCGCTTGTGTGCATTATGTTTTTACATGCTGTTATCCTGTGCAGATCTTTCCTTCAAAGATGTTGCTGCTTGAGCAGATCTGTCCATTTTCAGACTAATCCAACAACAGTACCTGCTCTAATCCCAACAGTGCTTCTTATGCTAAACCCCTCCCTCCTCTCTGCCTAACCGGGGTTTGGGACCACTTCTTTACCTCCAATCCTTTTGCCATAGTGCACTCATCTGTGTTCTGGGGTGGTGATGGGAACTGGGACCAGCTGCTGTCTCCTGCAAAGGCAGCTTCCAGGGGACCAAGGGCTTCCCCCAGCCCCAGAGCTGCAGGAGAAAACTGCGTAGCAAACCAGGGAGCACCTGGTAACTTCTGGCCTAAGCAAGATTTCCTTATGCATGCACTAATGACCAGTTCCCATGTGGCTAATGTAAGAGGGGAGAAATCTGTGCCAGAAGGGAAAGAGGAAGGCATTAATTGCCTGTTGTACTCTGATTGAAGGTGGTAGTCAATTGAACTGGAGCAGCAGCTGCTATTTGCATCTCCCATAAGGGCTCTGGGATCCGTGCTGGGCACAGGTCTGCAAGGGGACAGCAGGGAGCAGTGACACTGATGTCCCCACGTGGCTGCCAGTATCCCCATGCCATCCCCATGTATGCTCGCTGCCTGCTCCAAATCTCTCTGCAGAAGCAGCTCCTGCAAACATCTGTCCTTGCAATCAGGCTCTGCTTTTATTTATTTGTTCTACACAGCATCTCCCTGTCCAGAAGCCTCTTGTTTCACGGATGCCATTTGTCTTAATTGCTTTGTATTTCCACACCTCTGCACTGCTGGCAGCCAGTGCCTTTCCCCCAGAGCCTTTGTGCCTCTCAGCATCATTTGAGGGAAGCTTCTGCCTTTTCCCTCCTGCAGTCCCCACTGCCTCTGTGAACACTTGCAAGGGTGGTTTCCACTCTGCAATTCCTCCACCTCGTGCACAAACCCTTCCTTACTGCCATATCCCCTGCTTTGCATCCAGGGAGAAAAGCAAGCAAGAGAGCAAGAACTGTGCAAACCGACTTGCAGGATGCAAACCGAATGCGTTTCCTTGGATTTGTTTTTGCTTGGGTAACTCTCATGGTAGCTTTGCTGCTCTCATTATGGGCAGAATATGACCTCAAGGTGCTGATATTTGGCTTTGGGCAGCCCCTGCCCCAGCATGTCCAGCCCTTCTGCATTCTCCTGTGTCCATGCAATGACCCAGTGGTGCCTTTACATTTTTAGGGATGAGGGCGAACCTAAAGCATCTACTTAATGTCAGCTACGTGCTTAAGTATTCTCCCAAGTGAGGCTTTACGTTATGAATTCTGAAGCTGCTGAAGCTAAGAGCACATTTTCTAACCTCTAATCTGCTGTGCCTGTCTTGCTTTCCCATTTCTGCATTGCTTTCATGCCAGGAAAACTTTTTAACTGAAGTCTCAGCTGGTGCAGCCATTGACACACTCCATGCCATGAGGGTTTTATGCTTGTCTGTGCTCGGAGGAAAAAAAGAGCAGGGAGAATGGGAATAAAACACAGATCAGATGATGCAAGCCTATAACCCGACCTGGGACGTCACCCACAGACTATTTACTTCAAAGATTCACTCTTTGCCATGGTAACTGAGAGCCGAAGGCACATGCTGTACAGAGCACAGTGCCCTGCTAAAGCCATTCCATGGGCTCTGCTTATGGCACCCTGCCTCCGGGGGGGCTGCGCTGTGCATCTTTCCATAGGAAACTTGCCTCTGGGACCCAGCTTTTGCTCTGGGTTTAATGCGACTGCACAATCCTGGGGTTGCTCCTCCACTTAGGAGGATTATGAATTTCTTTTTTTTAATTTTTCTCCCCCTTTGGAGCCCAACTGCTGTGATTCAGCGTCGCTGTCACCAGCAGCAGCACTCTGCTCGTGGCCCGTGATGAGCAACGTGGGCATCCTTGGCTGGGCTGAAGGGATGCAGGGGGGAGCATCACTTTAGAATCGTAGAACCACAGAATGATTTGAGTTAGAAGAGACATTTAAAGGCCATCATCTGGTCCAACTGCCCTACAATGAACAGGGACACAGCTCCACCAGGGTGCTCAGAACCTCAGTTTTCAGAGAGGGGAGCATCACTTTGGGAGGGGAGAGAATCTCGTTAGAGAGAGCATCAATCTGAGAGAGAGGTGCATCATGTAGGGATGCGGTAGCATCACATTCAAATGGGGAAGCAATCACTTTGAGAAGGGGAAGCATGATGTTGGGAGTGGGGAGCTTCAATTTGGGAAGGAAGCATCGATTTGAGGGAGGCAAGCATCACTTTGAGGGTGGAAGCATCACTTTTAGAGGGAGAAGCATCACCTTGGGGGGGGCTTACCTTGTGCACAGTGCAGGTTTGGCCAGCTCCACCTGCAGTGCAGCAAGAGATGCTGTCACAGCCTTGGCTGTGGCTGGAGGAGCAGGTAGCAAATATCCCATCCTGGCACTCTCCCAGTGAGACCACACTTAGGATTAATGAGCTTATAAAGAGGAGTTTCCCCTTCCTCCCAGCAGCAGTTACGGTCGGACCACAGCTGTCATCCCACATCCACACATCCTCCTGCTGCCCACCCAGCTCCTGCAGGCACAGACATCCAATGCAGAGGAAAAGGGGGGCAATGATCCACCCTAAAAATGCAAAACTCCCACAGGTTGGACATTGTTTCTGCGCTTAGTATGGAAAGGATGATGGCTCTCGAATCTTTTTCTTTAATTATTATATTAAAAAAAAGAAAGAGAAAAGGACATTTGGCAGCGCCCGAAGAGCTGTTCTTCATTTAGCAAACAGAGCATGTGGCTGTTTGTGTAGATATTATTCCTCTGGAAACGCTGCTTTCAGTTAATCACTCTGTAACTTGTATTGGATTCTGTGTTTATGTATCAGCCAAAGCCTCTTTCTGGGCCTTTATGACATAATTTTGAAGTGTTGAAAAATCAGCTTATTCTCTGCCTTCACGGCCTGATATTTTGAAGCATTTTTTTTCCCCCGTGAAGAAAATCCTCATAAACCACCTCATTCTTCAAGTGAAAGAACAGCTGAAAAAAGAGAGAGAAAGGGAGTGTTCCTGGCTCGTGCATGGCGTGGCAGCATCCCTCTCCTCCGATAAGCAGGAGGCAGCCAGCTGCTGGATCCTATTAGAGCTGCTGGGGGAGCCTATGCCCAAATCACTGCTGCAGACTGGGGCAGGCAGAGAGATGGGCAGAAATGAAGTATTCCTTTCCTGAAGAAATGCTGTGCCCAGATGCAACGCCTCTGCGCTCAGTGTCGCAGGAACCCGGAGCTGCTGCAGAACAGGAATGCGTTCCATCCCCAGATGGACAGAGCAGAGGGCACCTCCTATCTCACCACGTCACTCATATCGTAGAATCACAGAATCATTCAGGTTGGAAAAGACCTCGACGATCCCCAGGCCCAACCCCAAGCCACCCCACCATGCCCATCACCGCGTCCCTCGGTGCCACATCTCCACGGCTCTCCAACACCTCCATGTCCCCAAGGGCTGCCCCCGTTTCACATCACCCAATGTCCTGGCATTGCCCACGTGTCCCCACGGCCTTCTGGGGACATCAAAGGAGGGGTTACCAAGAGCTGAGCCCCTTGGAATGATGGCCAACAACACTGAAGAGAGACATCTGTTGGCACAGCCAGAGCCCAGGGTTTGGGTTTTCGTAGTAAGAGGGCTTTAGAAAAACAAATGGGAAATAGAAATGTTTCCATTACTGCTTCGTTTTCATTAAAATAGTTTTTAAGAGTACATAGGCAGCTTTAGTGACATAAACACATTGGCTCTGGGCTGCTGTGCCAGAAGAAGAGAGTGAAAATGATTATTAGAATAGGACAACTATGGGAAAAATGTCGAGAAAAAACTTCTTACCGCTTTGGATGGCTTTCTGCTTTGCAGAACTTAAAATGCTTTTCCTTCTGTTGGGTGAGATGTGCTTTTAGGGGAATTGCTGACATTTTCCCCCGCTTTTGCCCTTTTTTTTTGCGGTAGCAGGGGGCTGGCAAGAGGATTCGAGGAACCTCCTCACTTCCACAAGGTTTTCATATTTCGTTTTTTTCCACTATGCAACCTTTTAAAAATTCTTCCAACATGAGAAATATGACAATGTTTCATATTTCCTTGGCCCATCTGCGCCCTTTCTGGAGTTTGAGCTGCTGCTTCAAAGCCACAAATGAAACATAAAGAATTTGCTACCAGTAACGATGGAAAACTCATCCTGCTCCACGAGGATTGCTCGGGCAGATCCAGCAGCAGAAAGAGGGAGGAAAAGAAAGAGGGAGGATAACGCTACACTCCAATGAGTACCAGAGCATGAAGGCAAGAGGGGAAAAGAAAAAGTTAGATGAGGTTTATGAGCGTTTCAAGAAAGGTCATTTTTTACTGAGGTTCCTCCCAAGAAAGTCTGAAATTCAAGAGGTTGACCAAGAATGAACAGGCGGAGAAAATGCCTTTTGTCTGGTTTTGCTGGGCAGAAAAACAAAGCGTCAAAGCTGTAGCATAGAGGTGCTGACAAATACTATGCATTTTTAATTTCCTGCAATTTTATTATTTTTTCTGTTGCTGTCTGGAGATAGGAGTTGAAGCGAGGATTTTGTTTGAGAGTGGTGGGGATGTGGCTATGAACGAGGTTCTCTGTGCTGTGATTTGGGCCTATCTCAAGATGTCATGAATTAGAGACAACACCCACAGTCAAGCAAGTTCAGCCCAGTTGAGGCTGGATTTATTTAGTGGAGAGAAAAAGCAGAGAGCGCTTTCTGGGGATGGACAAGAAGAGTGTGAGTGGCTCCAGCTCCAAGAAACCCTTAGAATCATAGAATCAGAGTCATTCAGGTTGGCAAAGACCTCCAAGATCACCAAGCCCAACCCCAACACATCTCACCATTCCCATAACTACGTCCCTCAGGGCCACATCTCCATGGTTCTGGGACACCTCCAGGGACAGTGACCCCATCACTCCCTGGGCAACCTGTGCTGGTGCCCAGCCGCTCTCTGGGAGAAGAAATTTAGGGATCCTCTTGAGGTTCTTGGAGGTCTTTTCCAGCCTTAATGATACTGCGATTCTAATGGCATGAAACCATGTTCCAACCCAGCATCATCATGCATTTATTCCCACCAGCCCCATGAGCAGAAAACCAGGTTTCCCACAGCTCCCGCTCGGTTTCCCTTTGGCTGTAGTTCAGTTCCTGCATAGGAAGGGGATGATCCTCTGTGATCTCTCCTCTCCCTGACACCTCATAAATCCAGTGCCTGCTCCAGAGGTTTCTTGCAGGGTGTTGGGGCTGTTGGGTTGCTGACTCTCCCGTCCTCACACTCGCCAGCGCATTCGTGGCATTCTGGATGCATAACAGCGTTGCATTGGACAGGGCTTTAATTAGTTTCCAGAATGCTGTCGTATACAAAAAGGGCCAAATCTGCTCTTAATTACCTTGCTTTCATTTTCCTGGGGCTGATTTAGGCTGTGGCTGGCAGGGCTGAAGCTGGCACTCTGAGCATCGCTTTGTTGCACATATTGGGGTGCTTTTTTGTCTCTTGAATAACATTGGCAGTATATTCACGTGTATCTGTGCAGTCAGTAGGTTATAAAGTGGCACCGACCTGTAGAACTTTGGGATTCTCATTGGACAGAAAACTGTCCAGCTGTATAAAAGTGAGAAGTTCTGTAACTTTTGCCTTTTTCAGATCTTTTTCATGGAGAAACCCAGAAGTCAGAAGGTCAAACCCATAAACACTTTAAATGAAGAGCTCAGGGGTGGAAATCCTCCCTCCTGAGGCTCGGGGTGCTTTGTTGAAGGCCCTCAATCTGGGAATTACCGTGTCCTTGAAAGCAAAACAATAAGAATCTTAGTACTGACTAATTCTTGGTCCCCAAAATTGAGTTCCCACTCGTGCATATGTTCCATTCTCTTTCGTATTTTTTTGTTGCCAACGATCACAATTTGCACGTTAATATAATATTATGATAATGTGCCAGCAGGCATAGCTGGATGAGGCGTAGGAAAGTTCCTCTGCCTCCTGTTTCCATTATTCATGGAAGGAGGGCAGCAGGATGGAGCCCTGGGATGGGATATATCCCAGGTCAGGGCTTGGGCATGCACGAGTTCATTTTGAATCAAAATGATGTAATTGCAAAGTGCAGAGGTGATGTCAAAGAGTGCCAAAGGGATGGAGGCTGGGAGTGAAAATCAAGCGATGCAACTGCGTTTAATATTTTTTCTTTAATTTTTTTTTTTCCTCGGTCTAATTATTTTTTTGAGTCAATATCACTTTGTCGTTCAAACCCTGACTCATGACTTCTGCATGCTGGAGGCTGGCAAGGCTGGATGAGGTACAAGAATGCTGGTCTCCAAGAACGCTTGGCAGAGCGTGCCATTTCCAAAAGCAAAAAAGGAAAAAAATTGGAAAAAAAAAAAAAAAAAAGTCATTAATTCCCTTCTGTTTTCTGTAGTTCTTAATGCTCTGCTGCCTCATTGCTGTGCATTGTGTAGGTGTGCTACGATCCAAATTGCCTCCCAGCGATCAGCCATGTTAAAATTCCTCCTCGACACGAGGGTTGCTGGAGCTGCTCCATGCCTGCGTGCTGCAGCTTGCACCGAAACCCTCAAGGCAGGGGAATTGGAGCAGGTGGGACTGGAAACCACAGCCAGGCTGGGTGATGCACGCGGGGCCGCAGGCTGTTGGAAGGCTGGGCAGCAGCAGGATGCAAAGGAGAGGTTTGGCAGGCAGCCATTGCTGCTGGCTGCTCGCACGCTTGTTGCAGTCACCTGCCCTGTGGTTTTTGCAGGTTTGGCAGGGAGTGTTGGGGTCACCATCATCCTTGGCTGGAGGTGTCCCAGAACCGTGGAGACGTGGCCCTGATGGACGTGGTTATGGGCGCAGTAAGGATGAGTTGGGGTTGGGCTTGGGGATCCTGGACGTCTTCTCCAATCTGAGTAATTCTGTGGTTTTACAATTAAGGAATGCAGGTCCCAGATCCTTGTTGCATGAGGATCCCAACCAGCCTTCATTTTCCTTTCCAATCTTAGACATCAACTGCGTTTCTTTAAAAACCAAACATTCTGTCCTTGCACTGTTTTCAAGCACTGGCTTCTCCCCTATTGTCAGTGTGTGTCAAGGAGAGAAAACTGCAAACCAAACCTTACAAAACTATCCCAGAAATGGCTTTATTTCTGGCTGGCTTTCCGCCGCGTGCTCCGTCCAATCTGGCAGGATGGGGAGGATCCATTTGGGACCTATGGATGTAGGCGAGCGCTGGAACAAGGAGAAGACCTGAAAATCAGGCTGTGCTGGGAGGGGAGCAGAGTTTGGGGCATAGATGGACTATATTGCCCTGAAGCCTCCTAAAAATGGACAAAGATGCCGCTTCTAGAAAGCCCCCGACTCCCTTTGCCTTTGTGGTTAATCAGACGATAAATTACCCCCTCTCTCTCTGCAGTTGGTGAGCAACTGATCACGTGTCCTTGAAAGAGACATTTTCTCCACTTTGCTGGAAGTTTTCTCTTTTACATTTTGGGCCAGCTGCACAAAATGCCTTTTTTTCCCCTTTTTTTTTCCCCTCCCCGTTTCCCCAGCTTTAACTCCATTCCTTTGATGAGCGACAATAGTCGAAGGGTTTTAGATGAAGTTGTACCACCAGCAGGACGGGAGCCAAGCAGTTGGTGCCAAGCTCTGCACAAACAGAGCAGGAGATCTGAACTACTGCGGCTGCATAATGGAAATGGCCCACGTTGGCCAACAATCTGCACATGAATCACGCTCTGGCAAAACGCGCTCTAACTATAGGTGTCAGCTAGAGTCAGGCCCTTAAAGCTGTTTTAACACAGTCCTGTTAGTGTAATTTCCTTTGTTTTTAATGATAGGATTCATTAAAAAGCTGATTAAAAAAAAAGGAAGAAAAAAAAAAAAAAGGATGGTGAGTGTTAGCAGAGCCTGACCACGGCAAGTGATTGGGGCTGGCTGTCATTGTGTTGAATCCCATCCCATTCTTGGCCACACTGAACTCTCACATGGTCAGGAGGAATTTGCAGCCAGAGGTGTCCCTCGAGAAGCTTTGGGTGTCTGTGACCATCATAGCTGTGCTCTTGAAGACAAGATCTCCATTTTGCCAGAGCACTCCATGGTGTAGTATGGGAGGATTGGCCATGGGGTGTTGGTGTTGGTGTTGGCCCCTCACCAACACATGGAAGGATTGGCCAAGGGGTGGAGGTGGTGGAGCCCGGCTCCTCCTGCTCCAGAAGGTTGGTGTTGCTTGGTGGGGTTGGGAGGATGGATTTTCTACAAGAGAGTAAAGGAAAATCTCTGGGGATGGTGGCAAAGCTGGGTTTCTCCCAGCAGCTGGGAGTCAGCAAGCTCCTGCACATGCCTTATTATTTCTGCTGGGTAACTTCCAGCGTTTTGCTCAGATTTCATTTCTGGCCTGGGAACATTATTGTTGAAATGCTTTTGTCTGGCTCAGGCCACTTCAATACCATCCCAGAGCATCTCCCCACAACAGAGGCCACTAAATGCCTCCTCCTCGCTTCAGAAACCATGTGCACAGTGGCTGCTGGGTTTCTAGGAAGCTCCCACGTCCTTTCTCTTTTTCATCCCTGTTGATGCAAGCTGGAGTCCATCCATGGGACAACTGGGGAAGCCAGACACCAAGACTCTCCCAAGCAGCATGAATAATGCTGCAAGAAGGAGATCCCCAGGAATGCCCTTATGGGGCATTTCAAGTGGCCAGTGGCCGCACAGGATTTGATCTGCTCCCGGTGCTGTGCTTGCTTTGGCCATGGCATTATTGCCATACTGAAATTCTGTTTGTTCAAAGCAAGGGCATTGGTCTTGCTGGGACTGCTGTTGTGTCTGAGAGGCACCAGGAGCCTTCAGCTTTGGATTTCTTCTTTTAATTGCTGGTGGGGCTGTGGTCAACATCTGGGTCTCATATCTGTGCTTACTACAGACTCATTCGGAGCGATGTTTGTGGCACATTAAGTCATCTGGCATCCTCCCTTAGAGCAGAAGATGCTTTCCTGCAGAAGGAAGAGGCTGTTTGGTTTGCAGCGCTTGCACAGTGCGTGTCCCGCATCTTGCTTGGTCTTTGCATCTATTTGGCTGCAAGGAGACGTTAAAAAAAGCAAGCTGTGTTGATTTCATTGTGCAAAAGTATTTTCCCATCATTCTCAGTCAAAAAGCATGATTTAATTAACATTTTTATATGTTTATTATTTAAGAAAGCATGTGCTGCTGGGGTTGGGGATTTTTTATATATTTTTTTTTTTTACCCAACTCGTGTTTGTTATGAAATAGATGAGTCATGCTCTACTGTATAGGCGGAGGGAAGGGGCCAGGGGATGGATGGGGAGCACCCACCATCTCCGCCTCCCAGATTGGTGTCCACGCATTAAATAAGACAGGAAGAGACTTAAATCCCCCCCCCCCCCTCCTTGCCAACTCACATTAGCTCTCAAGCAAGGCAAGATTTGCATTTCATGTGGCTGTGCTACAGATGCAAGCTGGATGGGTGTAATGCTTTCTCCCATGGTTATGTGTGAGGCTGTGCTTGGGGTTTAGGGCTTTGAAATCACTGCCTGTTGATGTTAGCTGGGAGCTACTTGTCTTCAACCCAAACCAGTGGGAGAAACCAATAATTGTGCCGAGCGTTGTGGATGCCTCATCCTTGGAGGTGCCCAAGGCCAAGTTGGATGAGGCCACGGGCATCCAGTGGGAGGCAACCAGACCATGGCAGGGGGTTGGAGCTGGAGGATCTTTGAGGTCCCTTCCAACCCAACCATCCTATGATTCCATAATTCATTCTGTGTTTCTGTGATGTGACTGACAGTGGTCAGGATTGGGCCGTTTGGGACCACCCTCCCTGCAAGGCTCTGCCCAGGGAGGGAGGTGCTCGTAGGGAGCAACCCTCCGCATGCTCTGCTGTCATGGGACAGGGCCAGAGACTGTTTGTTTACTGTGTCTTGCATAAAAAATATAGCCAAGTAATTTTTAGCCCTTTTAAGCACAGGATCACCCTCACACCCGCGCTTCAGGCTCTCCTGCGCCAGTGCTGGAGACTTTTCTCATTGCAAAAAGTAAACATGTGCTTTAGGGCTCTGAAAACAGATAAAGAAAGATCCCTCCCTGAAGGAGAAGGATAAACATTGCTAAAATGTTATCGTTCATGCAACTGCGCTCTGGGTGCTGGATGTGGCCACAACTGCAGCAGCTCCTTCCTTTGCACGGGAAAGTGCTGGAGAGCCATGCTGGGCCCAGCTGGAGCAGAAAGCAGTTTTGTTTAGCATCCTTTGCTCTTATCAGCATAAACAGAGCCCTCCTCTTCTGGGGGGGGGGGGGGGGGGGAGGCGATCACTACACAGCCACCAGCCCCCATCCTGCTGATGATGGCAAGGCTGGTGTTGGCAACCCCTGGTCCTGTCAGCCCCTGTGGCCCCAACAGCACGATGGGGTGTTAGGACCCCCAGTCCCCATTTCTTGTCCCTCTGTGGCTGGGCTAGAATCCAGCAGGTCCCAAAAAGGGGCTGCAATGGGTGGGCACCCAGAGGTGCGCAGTGCACAGGGATTGTGCCCATCTCCCCCAGCTGGGGCAGCATTACTCCTTCCAGCTCTGCAGGAAAGCTGCGCGTGGGCTTGCTCCCTTCCAACAGAAGTTGTAGGAAGCAGAAGGAGGCGGATATATATATCTACATATAAAATTATAGAAATAATTGCCCCCAGAAGGCTCTTGTGGAGGGGCCGGGGGCTGGCAGCGGTGCACGGCCTCTCCGCGTCCCTCCCCGGGGCTAAAGATAGCCGTGTCTGCAGCTGAGCTGTGAATCAGCCACAAAAAATGTGGGTCACCTCCTGTGCGAAGAAATGAACATTCGGAGACTCATCCGCTCCTGACCTCATTTTGCTGGGTATGAATCAGGCCTCCAACCCGACGGACCCCACAGCTGCTCCTGCGACAGCAGCTCCGCGCTCCGACACCCGGCGCACAGCAGGCCTTTATTAAAAGCTATTTGGGGCTGGTTTTCTCGTTAGGGCGAGAGGGTGTTAATTGGGTGAGAGCGCAGGCGCAGAGATTTTGCCTCATTTCCAGGCGGCAGAGCGCTCAGAGCTGACAGTGAAATGGTTAAACCCCACGTTCCCACCCCATGTGCATGCACACACGTGCAAGCCCCTCACCCACACACATGTTGCATGCATGCATGGCTGCAGCATCCGCATGTGCACGGACTCTGCATGCAAAAAGTGGGCATGGCACGCACAGACACCACTGCACACTGTACAGAGGGAAACACGGCTGTTTGCAACCATGGGTGCACAACCACATGCACCCAGGGAGAGCTGCACATGGGCTTATGTAGTTTTGCTCTCTTT